>NC_081313.1:6138363-6438363 GCF_026419965.1 Kogia breviceps
AAATGCCACAGGTCACCCAGGGCCTTAGTGCACAACTGAGGCCACTTGGACCTTTGGAGGCTGCATAGATAGGTGGTGTGTTAGTCAGCTGGGACTGCCGTACAAAATGCCATGGGCTGAGTGGCTTAAACAACAAAAATTTATTTTCTCACAGCTCTGAAGGCTAGAAGTCCGAGTCAGGGTGCCAGCATGGTTGGTTTCTGGTGAGAACTCTCTCCTTGACTTGCAAAAGGCAGTCCCCTTGCTGCGTTCTCCCGTGGCCTTTCCTCTGGGCTATGCAGAGAAAGAGAAAGAGCAAGCTCTCTGGTGTCACTTCTCATAAGTACACTCATTCTCTTGAGTCAGGTCCCCACCCTTAGGACTTCATTCAACTCTAATTACTTCCTTGGAGGCCCCGTCTCCAGATACGTACACTGCAGGTTAGGTCTTCAACGTATGAAGTGGGAGATATGAACAGTCAGTCCTTAACGAAAGGAAAGTGGTCTTCTCTCTATTTTAGCATCCCCTTTGCGATAACATTCCAGAATAATTCTGCATGAGGATGTGGATGTACTTTGCCTCTCAGCTCAGGTCAAGATCTTGTTTAGAATTTCCTTTATTGGCCTCAGCCTAGCACAAAAACAACTTAGTATAAATTAATAATCATTTTTTTTGTGTAGTGCAGGGGTGGGGTTGACTTTCTTCGTGCCAGAGACCACTTGGGTCAGGAACAGTGTCAGGAGACCGGGGATATTACACACATTCTCCATTCTCTTCTCTGTGTGTAGTTCCAATTCCCCAAAATATTTGACCTTATTTTCCCACACCAATCTTTCTGACTCTAAATATCCAAATGACATTTATAAATCTCTGAGTTTCCTGTGAATCAGTAATGGGAACTGAGGCCACCTCAGAGAACCCACAGAGACGTGAGGCCTGTGGGGAGGATGTGCTATCCTTAACTCTGAGGGCAAAAGAGGAAGAATTGGGCCCATCACTTATGGCTTCAAGGAAGAAGCCTTTGGCCAAACCTGACCTGCTGTGGGAAAAGGAAGGCACAGGGTAGGTGTGGGTCCGGCAGTCTCACCATAAATATCTTTGCTGCAAGGGGATTCACCTCAGGACTAACTGGCATAAGACAGTTTTGCCATAAAAGATAAAATAAAGAAAATAAAAGAGAAACATTGAAATGGACATCATGAAACATTAGCAACACAATTTTGAAAGATTTGATTGCAAAAAATAAAAATGCAAAAAATACTTAGATGTACTTAAAATGTGTGTAGATACATGGTTATAGTTGTATTTGGGTGTATCTTAGAGAAAGCAATGATACTTTTTTTCTCAAGGTCGATCACTAAGGATTCAGGATCTAATGTCAGACATACATTCTTTACGATATAAAAAAATCTGCTCTAAGCCTCTGCAGATTCCCCTGGGAGTAAAACGAAAAGAGAAGGGACTCTGCTATTTCTTATCAATATGTGTAATGTGTATCACTGGTGATACATATCCAAACTATACTGAAATGTCCCATCACATGCCCAGTCCTTATATTTCACCAAATCATCTAAGCCAAATTCTGTACCAAATACCACAATTCTGCCTATTTCATGATCTTCACTATCAAATGGCAAAAAAATTCACCATGTCCATCAACAGATGAATGGATAAAGAAGATGTGGCACATATATATACAATGGAATATTACTCAGCTATAAAAAGAAACGAAATTGAGTTATTTGTAGTGAGGTGGATGGTCCTAGAGTCTGTCATACAGAGTGAAGTAAGTCAGAAAGAGAAAAACAAATACCTTATGCTAATACATATAGATGGAATCTAAAAAAAAAAAAAAATAAATAAACTGGTTCAGAAGAACCTAGTGGCAGGACAGGAATAAAGATGCAGATGTAGAGAATGGACTTGGGGACACGGGGAGGGGGAAGGGTAAGCCGGGACGAACTGAGAGAGTGGAGTGGACTTATATATACACTACCAAATGTAAAATAGATAGCTAGTGGGAAGCAGCTATATAGCACAGGGAGATCAGCTCAGTGCTTTGTGACCACCTAGAGGGATGGGATAGGGAGGGTGGGAGGGAGACGCAAGAAGGAAGAGATATGGGGATATATGTATATGTATAGCTGATTCACTTTGTTGTAAAGCAGAAACTAACACACCATTGTAAAGCAATTATACTCCAATAACAATGTTAAGAAAAATAAAATAAAATAAATTAAAAAAATTTTTTAAAGAAATGTATACTCATCAAGAATTATACAACCATTTCTTTTTGGGGAGGTTAGGACCTGGATTCTTCTTTTGCCTCCAGCTTCTACTATTGCATGATAAATTTGGTAGAGACGGCAGGAGAGAACAAGCTGTTGTATCTAGATCAGCAAAAGAGCCAATGATTAATGCTCTCAAAGACTGTTGTCAATTACTAGCTGCCTTTTATATATTTGCCATAGCTTGCTAAACTGTTGGATTTGGTGGGTGGGAGAGATGATTGCTCACTGAAAGATGTACAAAAATTGATATATTATCATTTTCTAGTGTAATGAATCCAAAACTGTGAATCAACAGTTATTTTATCTATTATGGTAAAACAGCCTTATGGCTAATTAGTTGTACAGCAACTCTGCTTGCAGCCAAGATTCTTATGAGCAAATACCTTGAACCAACAATTGGAATTCAGTCATTTCCCCAAGCATCCATCCAGTGATCAAGTCTTATGAACCTGTGTTAGGTGTTGGGGACACAAAGAAAGGCAGACTTTGTCTTGAGTGCTTCCTGTCCAGCTGCAGGGCAGACAGGTAACTAAAACCTAGAAACATGGGGGCTCCACTACCCAATAAGGAGCTGGTTTTATCTTCACTTTATAAATTTTCTCATATTTTATTTCCAAGCTTATATTATCCAGGAGCATTTTTTAAATAGAAATTTCATCTGTAATAAAGAAAAAAAGTTTTTAATAAGTTACTGGCATACATTATTCATAGGATATCCATAATGAATACACAGTTCTAAAAAATGAGTATAGCTAAAATTTATCTTAAATTTTATTTTCTGCTCCTTCTAATATTAACCAACCTTTGATTCCTCCAACTAGTGCCATAAAACAGAACAATAACCTATCTCTGCAGCTGGGGCAGTCATAATATCAAAACAAAAATTATTTTCCTGATACCTAAAGCTTATAACCTTGAATCTATAAGTATTTTTAAAGTTCTCACTTTTAATGGCAATCATTCTAGAATACATGACTGACTTCTGGGCCACAGTTGAAATTGCACTGTCTGTGGTTTAGTCTCCTGGGAAACTCAAGTTCATCGTGGTGCGTGTGCTGTGAGCGTCTTCAGAACTGTCCAGATGTTCCAGGCACATGGCTGTCCAGGTAGCCCTGGAGATGTTCCTCCTCAAATATGCCGGTCTCCTGGGTTAACTGGATCAACCCTAATGTGAAACCTCAGTGTACATTTCGACCTGAGTCTGAAATCAGGAGGTGAATGACCCTGTTGATTACGGGATAATGTGTGACGGTTCACTTGGTCTTTATTCCTGGATCATCATCAAAGGCCTTCTCCATTTGTCTTTATCTCCCAAATATGTTGCAGGTAGTCAGAATCCATAGAGATATGACCAATGGGTTGGAAAAGTACTATATTTAGGAATTCTTGGGAATTGATCATTGTTTTCACAGGTATAACATTTTATCTCTAGAAGTATATATATATATATACTCTCTCTGCCTATATATAGATATATAAGTATAGATATAAGTGTAGATGTAGATACAGAGTTATATATACACTTGGAAATATATACATAAATATGCAAGTATTTATGCATAAATACTACATGCATATACATATGCAATTCAGGTAATTATATATTTTAATTATAAAAGTCTTGATTTTTAAAAAATCAGAAAGTAGAAGTAAAAATTCCTCAGTGTAGTGACTTAACCTAGATGGTAATTTATTTTGTTCATATTTATTTCTAGGTATTTTTCCTGATGCATTTCAATTTTTTCTTACATTTTTGTACTCATGACTATAAGAATGTGTTATCTTTCTGTTTGCTTAGCTTTATTTCATAAACTGTGTGTTTATTTTATTGCAAAATGTGTGACTGTACCAGGCATCATATGCCCAGTTTGCTGGGTCATACAGCCAGGGTGGCCCTGTAACCTGTGATTATACACAATGTTGTAGTGAAGAAGCATTTTGTCTTTAAGGTCTTTCTCTATCTCAACTGCTTTCCCAAAACAGATTTCTGAAAGTTAATCAATGTGTAAGAATGTTACTTCCATATGCCTTTTATTTTTCAACATCTGAGAGGTATATTTGTATTATGTATGTGTGTGTTTATGTTGGCATCAACATACTATGTTAGTAGTATGACCTGATTGCTTCTTATATTAGTATTTGTACCCATTTTTTGAAATCTGTATTCAAGCATGACTTTTTTTTTACTTTGTAGAAATGAAAAGCATGACAATTTGAAAGTATTTTTAGTAAGTGTGAAAGGAGTAAAATCTTCTTGCCTACATCTGGAAGCTACTCTAAATATTTCTGATGCTCTGTGATGTGTTGCTTGCTATAAGCTAAGAAAAATGGTGCTTCTCTCTGAACCAGATCCTTTAAGAGATGAAAGTACCATGTGGTTTCAGTAAGATATCAGGGAACAAATTTATTGACGTACTTGAGTTCTTTTGATGACTTATCTCCCTTATTATTTAAGTTGGATAACTAGAGTTTCAATTTGGTTTGACGGTTTGTAATATAGAATTTTCAAGGCGAGCAATGTGTGAATAAGCATACTATATTTGCATATCCTGTTAGCAAACCTAGATTCCATATTTGGCATTATGAAGAGAGAAAAATGCAAGTCATTTTTAAAAAATAGTTCCAGATGTTTGGTTGGAGGTTTGGTTTTATGATGTGTCTGTCCTTTTTATTTCCAGGCAATGGCTCAAGTCTGAAGATATTCAGAGAATCTCATTGCTTTTCTACAATAAAATACTAGAAAAAGAAGTAAGCTATTTTTTTCTTCAAAATCAATCATTTTTCCAAAATATTAGTTTTTAAAAATCCCATCATGAAATTGTATTCATAGCATTTTACATGCAACATTTAAACTGCCTCTAACCATATCCGATTTCTTTCTAGCTTTTCCTGTGGTTCTTCCAGGCATATATTGTTTTACCACATTTCTGGTTACCAGGTTTCTGTCTTTGACAAGTCACCTCTTTCAACGCTCCTGTTAGTAAATGATGTCTGTGTGATGTGAAGCTAAGGGAAAGGGAAGAAGTTAATATCTTGCTTTCTCAGTGAGAAATTTTCTTAGAAAAGTTTTTAAAAGAAAGCAAAATCCTTTCTGACAAATTTACAGTGTCTTTACACAAATTATTTTAACTTTTTGATAAAAATATGAGATTTACATTCAACCCCTGTTTGGGAGAGTTAGAAACTTTTAAGTTTTGTTGCATCTAAATACTTTCACATTTTAACTCCTAAAGTAGAGCTATTTCAGGCACGAATAAATAACCAGACATTTAATTTGTACATGTCAAGCTTGACCAGGATTTGCTAAAATGAATTAAGTAATTATTGCAGAAAGGACAACTGTTCTAGGTTGGCCTTATTCATTTGCCTTTTTTGTGTGTTGATGTAGAAAAAGAGCAGGTTAGAGGTAATTTGCACCATTTAACTGTATAATTATAGTCTTAGTATGAACAAAAGCTGCTATGTTAATGGCAGCAGTCACAGCACAGGTATTAAAACTCTGTTGAGAAAATTCAGTTCATTGTTTTATGGATATTGAACGGACATAGAAAATATCAAAATTCTTTCCAAAACTCATCAAGGTTGGATTTTACAATTACACCAAAGCTTTCTTTTGTACTAGTTAGTGATCAAGAAGATCAATTTTCTACTTCTAAGTCAGGGACTCTGACTGCAGAGAGTTTACCAAATTGATGTTTGATACAATTTATTATTATTATTATTATTATTATTATTATTATTATTATCAAACACCTTAGACACTAATGACTACTTACTGTTTAAATGTTAAATTATTTCCTTCCTGATAGAAGTCCTTTTCCTTGATTAATACCACAAGGAAATTCCAAGTCATGTCTCTGCACAAAGCACAGAAAATAAGGACATAACTGAGTGCATAAAATATAATCACATTTCAGCAATTACGCTAGCAGAGCTTCTTCATCAGCATTTTAAATTATCCTGGCTATGAAGTCACAAAAGTCACCAAAGAAATATTCTAGTAAACAGAAAATGATCATTATTAAAACATGCAGCTTTTGCTGACATTCCCCATGTGTACGTATCTGCAGAGGCAGACTTTAGACAGCATTGAGATTTAAGCTCACTTTTTGGCCTCCTATTCCCAACCTGCTCTTCAGGCCAGAAGGAGGGGTAAAAGGCAGCAAGACATAGAGGAAGAGAAGCCAGACCACCCGGAGGTCCATCATCTGCACCAAAATTCCAGAGGCTAAACCCAAGAAATACATACCTAACTTCCCATAACTTGGGACACAGTCTGTGCAGATACACTCATGCAACCTGCCGGCATTGTCAAGAGGCTTCAATAGCATTGCCACAAAAACGTCATTTCCTTTAATTTTATCACAGAACCCTGGTTGGAGAGGCAGTAGTGCCTCGTGGTTGGAAGCCTGGGTTCGGGAGCCAGGCCAGCGGGGTGAAGATTCTGGTTGCACCATGTGCTGGGTGTTGTTTCTAAGAATGTTAATCAGTTGTTCTGGCCCAAAGTTTTTTTCATACAAAACTAGAGACAGCAATAGTTCCTGCCTCACGCAGTTGTTGTGAGGGTTAAATGAGTTAGTCCGCAGAAAGCCTTGCGAGTGCCCGGCACACCGCCACCAGAATCAAGGGGACACGGGGCAGATCGTTATTATCATGAGTGCGGCGTTGGCTGGCTTTTCCTGCATAAGCCAAGAAGGGCAGCCCCAGGCGGGCAGCCACGCTGGTCAGTTTATGATCCTGGATGTTACGGAAAGCCATATGAATCTGCTGATTATTCTGGGCAAGTAGAAAGAGTCCAACAGCCAGGCCCAGACAGGCAAACAGATGTTCGTAGAGGACAGAGCCTGCTGGTCTTCTGTCTTATAATTTCACTCACCACCTCTCAATAATAAAATAAAATGCTAAAACAAATAAATAAAATGAGAAGATTGCATTTCCTCAGTACTCTTCAAAAGCAAAATATGGCTATGTGACAAGTCAGTTGCTTTCCACAAGCAATCTCAGACCTTAGACGCACAAGGGAAGCAGGACACCTGCACGCTTCATTGGTCCATTCAGTTCACTCACTCGTCTCTCTGGCCAGGTGCCCTGTCTCCTTGCTGGAGGGATTCGATTGCCTCTACATGGGTTTCTGAACAGGTCGACTCACAAAGTCATGGTCTTTGAAGTCACCCTCTCACAGCTCCTTTGGAGGGAGGAAGCTCTCGTTGCCAGAGGTGAACAGCCATTGTCCTTAGGTTGTTTTTTTTCCACAGGCTGCAGGTGACGAGTGTGATGTATGAACCAGGTACACTTAGATGTACCTGCTGGATGACAGTTTCAGCACTTCTCTCAGACAACTTGTCATTCCTGGTTTCTTTTCTCCCCTTAGTACCGAGCCACTGCACTGCCAGCCTTCAAGTATTACGTGACCTGCGCTTGCCTCATATTCTTCTGCATCTTCATCGTGCAGATCCTGGTCTTACCCAAGTAAGTACATACGGCTCTACGTTGTGATTCTCACTGGGTGTGTATTTCTGCTGGACTCAAGTTATACTAAGGGTTATGAGAGGATGCACAGTTTCCAGCGGAGCGCTTATGTAAGATGGGCGGGCGGCAGGCAGGGTGGGGAGAGGACGGCGGGCAGGGGAGGTGATTTCAAGCTCTGTGAAGCTAAGTGGCCCCCGTGTCTTACTCAGTTTTCGTAATTTTGAATTTTCAAAGTGGACATGTTGATTGACCTTCTAGGGACTTTTTAAAAAATAAATTTAACCATTTTACTTTGATTTCCATATTATTATTATTATTATTGTTATTATTTTTTGTGGTACACGGGCCTCTCACCGTTGTGGCCTCTCCCGTTGCGGAGCACAGGCTCCAGACACGCAGGCTCAGCGGCCATGGCTCACGGGCCCAGCCGCTCTGCAGCATGTGGGATCCTCCCGGACCGGGGTACGAACCCGCGTCCCCTGCATCGGCAGGCGGATTCTCAACCACTGCGCCACCAGGGAAACCCTCCATTTTATTCTGATGCTCATGTCTGAGAAATGTAACCCAATAAGTTTACCCAGAAAGAGCAAAATCACCAGAGGTGGTTTCTAATAAACAAACAACATTATTATGTATTGAAAGGGCAAAACCTGCTCTGGGCTTCCTTTGCCCACGCCTCCATTCTGATTTCATGTTCTTCCCCCTGAAGCCCACCCTCTCCGCCATCTCTGAGTGTTATGAGTCACTGTCCAGCTTGCCCCTCCCAGGAGACACCTGGGTACAGAGAACTGGGTAACCAGATTTCACACTTTCACATTTTTCCTCGTACTGGTGAAAACCCAATCACTCCATGATTTCCTAGGTAGACGTTCTCTTATACCTTATTAAGAAGTGGAATGTAAGTCAACTGACTTTCTTTAAAGAAACGGATTTTTTCTCATCGTACAATCTAAAAGGAAATGCTTGTCCTTTTTTTAATAATGGGGGATAAGAAAGAAATTTAAGAAAAATGTTCTTTCCACTCATCATTAGCTCTTTTGTAAAGGCCACGGCGACCAGTTTCAACCTAGTTGGAGTTAGTTGTATTATTGCATTTAACTTCAGCAGCGCAGCCAGCATTTGTGGGCAACCTGAATTGCTGAGGCTGGGTTACAGCTTGTCTCATGAAGGTGCTGAGCAAACTAGAAAGAAATGGTCTGCCTTTCCCGCCATAGCCCAAAGGATGTTCTTTTGGACAACTAGCCAATACCAAGGCATTTAAAGATTAATAACAAGTGATTGTATTATTCATACATGTACAATCCCAAAGCTATCCGCCCCCTTGTAGAAGAGGTTCCTACTGGCCTTTCCCCCCATAAATGAGTTCTTCCTCTAGACTCACACAGTCCTCGGTGAAATTTGCCAAGGTCAACCTGTCAGTTTCCCAATGAAAACAAGAATGTTAACAATTAAGCTTCTTCTGAGCTCCAGGCCTCTGCCACGTGGTGCAGGAGAGAAACAGCTAGCTGTTCCTGCACAGACAAGGCTTATTGAATAGTAAAGCCGAAGGGCATGTAAAAAGTGATGTAGTTGAAACAAGTGTTACCGAGGGGAACAAGCCCTTATTTATACTCTAAAGTAGAGACTTTCATTCATTTTTCTACATCTTCCTATTGGATGAGTATTTTCATATTTTCTACGTCACATTTAAGACAGGGTTTATCACCTACTGTTTGGGAGGGGAGAAAGTGACCAGAGCGTTATAAAAGACGATGCCAAAGAAGACCAAAGGACTTCTGGGCATCAGGAAAAACATTCCATGGAATTACACTTAAAAAAATATCAAGTTGGTGTCTTTTCTGTCTTGGCTTTTATTATTTTTGTCTCTTTTCTGTTCTGTTGTTTTATGAGAACCATCCAAGTTCATTCCCTCAGGCATCATTACAAATTATTGTGTTTCTCTTGAGCAACAAGTTGGATTTTGAGCATGAGTGTTGTGAAATAGGTACGGGTCATATTTCCCTCTCTGTGTTGGCAGTTACGAGGCGCAGAGTAAGGTCTGCAGATGCCTTTAATGGAGACTTTAGACCTGCAATTTTTTTTTTAAATTTATTTATTTTTGCTGTGTTGGGTCTTCGTTTCTGTGCGAGGGCTTTCTCTAATTGTGGCAAGTGGGGACCACTCTTCATTGCAGTGCACGGGCCTCTCACTGTCGTGGCCTCTCTTGTTGCAGAGCACAGGCTCCAGACGCGCAGTCTCAGTAGTTGTGGCTCACGGGCCTAGCTGCTCTGGGGCATGTGGGATCTTCCCAGACCAGGGCTCGAACCCGTGTCCCCTGCATCAGCAGGCAGATTCTCAACCACTGTGCCACCAGGGAAGCCCTAGACCTGCACTTTCTACCGGCCTTACAGTATAGTATAGTATAGTATAGTATAGTATAGTATAGTATAGTATAGTCTTTTTCCTTCATTTTTCTTTCACGTTAGTGTCCTAATTTTTCTTTTTAAAAATTCTTGCTCTGAAATATTTCAAAGATACAGAAAAGTACAGAGCATAATATAATAAATATGCATTTGTACACAATCCAGATTTCACAAATGTTGAGCCTGGGTCATACTGACTATATATAAGTTTCTGTGCGCTTGGGGACATTATTGGTTGGGTATGCGTCCTGTAAACAGTATCTATTGTTATGGGGATTTTTTGTTTATTCAATCCGATATCTTTTTGTATATTAATGTGACTTTATTCCATTTGTATTTTGATTCTTTTATTGTTGCGTGTGGACCCACTTCTACTCTCTTATTTGATGTTTCATTGACTTTGTTTTCTTTGGTTTTCCCCATGCCCCAAATCTCCCATCTTCTTAACCTCTAAAGGACTGATCAAGTTTTCTTTATTCTTATTTTTCCTTTACTATATAGAGAGAGCATGGGGGATAGAAGGGGGATCCTATATATTTTCTTTCAATGATTACCATTGAAATTTTAACAAATATTCTTAATTTAATAAATTATAAAGTTAATCAGTATGTCTCTTCTATGTAATTATTTCTTCGGATTTTAGTTCCAGATGGTAATTACAGTCAATATTTATTTAGACTTACTCACATTCTTTATCATTTTATTTGTTCATCAGTGCTTTGTAAAAATTATTTCTTCCTACAAGTTTATTCTCCTTCTTGCTGATGTGTATCATTTATTAGTTCTTTTAGTTAGTATCTGTGAGTAGCAATAGCTCCTTTTTTGGTTTGTATTAAATTATCTTTAGCTGATTTATTTCAATTTTCCCTTGAATAATAGTTTGGGTGTAAAATTCTTATTTTCCCTTAGTATCTTGATGATATTATTACATTGAATTTCAGCTTCTGTTGTTGCTAAGGAAATGTCTTCTGTCAATCCCATTACATTCCTTTGTAAGTAATCAGTCTTTCCTATTTGTATGCTTTTCAGCTTTTTTGGGGGGAGCAGGATTTTTACTGTATTGTTTCTAGATATGCACTTGTTCTTATTTCCCTACGTGACTAGTTGTGATTTTTGTTGAGTCTGAGGATTCTTGTCTTTGCTTAGTTCTTAGCAATTCACTGCCTGTTTCACCTCACATATTGCTTCTCTCTTTTCTCTGTCCTTTCCTCCTAGAACTCTTATTAATTGTACATTGTGCTGTTCATTTTGTCCTGCAGGTCCTGTAATTTTTCCTCAAAGTTTCCACCTCTTTAATTCTTTGTGCTGCATTCTGGTGAATTCCTCATCCACAATGAGTTTATAATTTGAAAGATCACTTTTTCATATCTAAGAAGTCTACTTTTTAATCTGAATTTTTCTTATAATTCTCTATTTTGCCTATGCTTTTCATTTTTTTCCATTTATTTTCAGATTTTAAACATGTATGACAATATTACTTGTTTCCTTCTGTTATTTATGGTTCATAAGTGCATGAATTCTGTTATTTACTCTCACTCTTGTCTCTTTCGTGATCATGTGTCTCCTTGTGTTATCTGTAATTTCAACTGTGAGTTCATCAAAGCAAGGGTTTAGGTCCATGGTGATCTCACGTGTTCTGAGTTCTGAAGGCATCACTATGATATAGCTTTCACTGTATCTCTGCCAGGACCTCTGGGGTTCACCAGTTCAAGCCACAGTATTTTTAAAAAATACTTAGGTCATGTGAGTTTGATTAGCCCCTTAACGTGGATCAAGATTGGGGATCTCAGTTGTCAAAGATTATTCCTTTCCCACTTGTGACCCTACATAGATACTTGGCATCCCTGAAAATTACCAGGCTGTTGGGCATAGTTTTCATGTTTCCTGTTTCCTGATAGGACAGCCCTTCATGCCTTCTGACTTTATTCAAGAGCTCAGTTCTAGTTTTCCATTGAGAAAGTCCTGTGAGCATCACCAACCTTGTACTGACATTAAATCTCACACTCACTCCATGGCATGTATCATGCCTGGTCCCTCCTGGGCCATTTAGCATCAGTGCCTCTTGGCATTCTGCTTTGAATATGCTCTGTGTGTCTACTGTGTTCTCTTCCTTGCTCTGAGTGCATCCATTTAAAAATAATAATCCTGTTATAGTTTATGAAGCATCTTTATTGAGATCATGGTGCTTCTCACTTTTTCTAATATGCCCTCACTTGTTTTGTTTCTAAATATGCTGAAGTACAGTTTTATTTTGTTTGTTCTTTTGGTAAACTGCTTCATGTTTTGAGGGGGTGGGGAAGGTGAGAAATGATTAAATAAGTGAATAAATGAATAAATAGTGAGTGAATGAATAACTAAGGAGGAACTTATGACCTTGAAAGGACCAGAAAGGGGAAGTGTTTCCCTGAAAGGGGGCCTTACATCATCCCTTTTGGGCCCATAATTTTCAAATCTGGCTCTAGTCTCAGGATTTGAGCAGATGTAATTAAATTATTAGTTGGCCCCTCTTTTGGGAGTTGTTCTCTCACTTCTGTTAGCCTTGTACTATAACTTTATCAGAAATGTGAGCTACCTTCAAAGACCAGAAATGAGCAAGCATGAATTTTTACATTTTTTAGTAGTTTCATTCATATTGTTTGCCAAACTAGATTATGTTAAACCATTCATGGCAGTTATTAAAATAAGAATGATTTTTTTCTAATAAAGTTCAGTGAGATATCATATGTGTCATTACCCAAGCAAAATTAAGAATAATGACATTTTCCTTAAGGAAAATTAATAGCAAATTACAATATTAAATGTCTTAGAACTATTATTTCCACTGAGATTCTTTAATATGCATTCTGTTACTCATGTTAATAATCAATGCTCATTAATGATTTAATAATCATTTCAAAACAGTTGCTTTTATTTTGTTATCTTCAAAAAGGAAAAAAAAAATAGGAGAAAGTTTAATGGTAGAATCGTTCATGTCCATTGAAAGAAGGCTTGGTTTTCTAAACAGAAATGATGGAGAACAGCTTTTGTGAAGGCAGTTTGCTTTGGTGGGCAACCAAATTGTTTGGCCCCCATACTGGATACCATGAAGGTAATTTGCTCCCTGCGTACCTTGATGCAGCGGATGTGAATCTTTGGACAAAGCAAAAACTAAAGAAGGAAGAGAAGAGAAGGGAAAGGAAGAGAAGGGAAGGGAAGGGAAGCAAAAAATGAAGCAAGATAATTCTCACTGTCCAAGATAAATGAACCAGGTACCTTTTACTGAGATGAACAATATTCAACTCTGGATTCAGGTCATCTGAAAGTAAGGAAATGCCTCACAGTTAGTAGCTTGAATATAAGTTAGAAGTTCTGTTCCTTCCCCATAATCAAAGGCCCGAGGTCCCTCAGATTCCTTGGGAGCCCTGGGTCCCTCCAGCACACAGCTCTGCTTTCCCTAGAGTTTGGTCCTCATCTTCATTTCTAAGACGGCAGCATCTGCATTCTTAGCAACAAGATGGAGGAACAGACCCAGAAGCAGAAGGCAAAAGCATTTATAACTGAGTCTCTGCGGATGCCTCCAAAAAACCACCTCATGACACTTTGGTCTATAACTCAAGACTGAGATCTTAGTCACATGTGCAAACCTAGCTGCAAGGGAGGCTGGAATGTGTAGCCTTTAGTCTGTGTAACAGGGTGCCCATCTGAAAATTCTATTATCAGGAAAAAATGGATTTCATGAAAACCAGTAATCTCTCCAGGAGTGAAAGGTGATTTTAGTTGTGGTTACCTGTATGTCACTGATACAGTAAGATGTGAAGGACAATAACAATAAAAAGGGAGCTGAATGTGTTTTTACTAAATGAAACAGGTCATTATACTTTTACTTTGTATCTGGGCAATATTCTGAGCATTTGTAATAAAAATAGAAATTCATACATACATTCTATCCATCATTCGTGGAATCACTCTACAGCTGTTTATCAAGCTACCATATACCAAGCATAGTTCGAGATGCTGGGAAAGCAGAGTAAGTAACCCCCCAAAAGTCCTTTCTCTCATACAGCTTACATTCTATTAGGAGGCACAACACTAATGTAATAAACAAATACATATTAATTCAGTTGTAATAAACTTTAAGAAAAATTAAAAGAGTAGGCTACTATAGAGTGAGGGAAGTTGGTCATTCAGATGAGGGCTGTCAGGGAAGGCATCACTGATTGAGTGATATTGAAGCGAAGTCTCAATGAATTGAAATGAGAATTACGTGGATATCTGGCAGAAGAGCACTCTAGATGATGGAAGTCACAGGTGTGTTCAAGGACCATCAAGGAGGCAGGATGGCAGGAGCAGAGTGAACCCTGAGAGAGTTTGGAGATGGAGTCACAGGAGCAGTGAGACGGGCAGGTCGTGGTGACCTTCACAGGCTACTGGAGAACTTTGGATTGAATGCTGCGTGTGATGAGAAGCCCTGGAAGGTTCTCTGCTGAGGACATGCTGTTGCTGTGCTTGGGGTATTGTTCTTGCTGTTCTGGAAGAGGGAGAGGGTGGGAATAGGAAGACCAAGGAAGATGATGGTTTGCACTTGAGTAGCAGTGGAGGTGTAAAAAGTGATCAAATTCTGAGATGTGTTATGAAGAGTGATGAGGAAAGTCTTGCTATTAGATTGGAGATGAAGAATAAGAGAAAACTAAGTTCTGTGGGGTTTTTTTGGTTTTTGTTTTTGGCCTGAGCAAATGGAAAAATTGGGCAGCCATTTACAGAGAGGGAGACTCCAGGGGAAGGAACAAGTCAGAGAGGAGCATGGAATGAAAGGCTCAGCTCTAAGCATCAAAGACGCGTGTGCATATTAAGTGTCCAGGTGGTGGGGCTTCACGGTGGGGTGGGGGGGGGGTGTACGTGAGCCAGCGGTTCATGGAAGGAGTCAGGGCTGGAGTCATAATTTGGAAGAATCAGCGCGTAGGTAGTATTTATATCCCTGGGCGGTGATGAGTTCACCTAAGGAGTGAGTGTAGAAAGAGAACACCACAGACTTTCGGAAAATTCAGGTCTTCAGCCCTTATTGTTGGCATGAAGTGGAAGCTCTTAACTCTGCCAAATGTAACTCATTTTCCCTTTCCAGCCTCACAGGACTTTCAAGTGGGCGGAACATCTCAAAGCTGCTAAGTCCTATTATCAGAGAAAGGCTGCAATAATCTGTAATGGTGATGAATATTTAAATGCCTTGTCTCCTTCTCATTCTTTGATTCTTTCTTTTAACAAAGAACCTTTCATTTTGAGGTTCTATCACCTATCACTTAAAGAGGGGGGATTTTTATTATTTCATGCTAACGTATAGTTAAAGAAAAGGTTGTTTTCCTTTGGTTCTTATTATCCTTGCTAAATACCATGTAACAGACGTGAACAGAGCTTTGATGAGAGAATCTGCATCTTTCTCAGGGGGAGGAGGCTGCGGGCACAGAGGGAGAAGGGATACGAAAATCATTACATTAAACAGAATTCCAGAGAAAGACACCATTATTTACCCATAGAAATGGTTTATAATTAATATAACTCTTAGACTTTGGGTGAAGGATGTATCTCTCTGCCGCATTTTTTCCGTCAGCAAAAGTGCATCCGCGTCTCCATCAGGAACACCTGTAAGCAATAAACTGGCAAAAAACCAAAAGGAGCAAAGACTTTGTCTCAAATCAGCCTTTTCCATATACTGTAACAATACACTGGATTAAAGTGCCCAAGTCAAAAATTATCACTAAGAGTGTAATTTTTCTTGCCTCCTGACAGGGGAGAGTCAAGTTTGCTTTGCAGTGAGTATATAAATCAATTATGCCTGTTTGTTTAAAAAGACAAAAAAATCTTTGCAACCAGAATGTTAATTAAAATTGATTGCATTACACAAACAACCAGATACTGTTCACTGTATCCATACTTAATGAGCCTGAACACACTTTTGATAGAACAGGCAGGATAAATGGTTATATTTAAGAGCTTTTGACCAACCATGACTTTGCCTTAGGGTAGTTCTTGTTGTCTGGGATGAAAGTTACATTCAACCAGACAAGAATGTCGATGTCTGGACTGGAGCACTTGACAGCCCACCCCGGTGGAGCAGGTCACCCAGAATGTGAGCCACCCTGGGTCTGGATCTCAGGTTGTGACATCATGTGCTGCATACAAGATCATGTCAACTACACAGAGAGATAGTTGTACTTCTTCCTCTCCAATCTAATGCCTTCCTGCCTAATTTCCCTGGCTAGAACCTCCAGTATAACATTCCATAGAAGTAGCCACGGCACACGTACGATCTTGGGAGGAAAGCATCTGGTCTTTCATTGTTAAGTATGATGTTACCTGTGTGTTTTTCAAAGATGCCTTTTATCAGGATAAAGGAAATCCCTTTGATTATAGTCTGTTGAGTGTTTTTATGATAAAAGGGTGTTAGACTTTGTTATACTGAGCTATTGAGATGATCGTGTAGGTTATCTTTATTCTATTAATACAGTGTATCACATTAATTGATTTTCAGATATTAAACCAACCTTGCCTGTCTCAGATAAATCCCACTTGGTCACGGTGTATAATCCTTTTTATATGTGACTAGATTCAGTTTACTAATATTTTGACAAGGATTTTTGTATCTATATTCGTAAGAGATGTTGGTCTCTAGTTTCGTTTTCTTGTGCTGTCCTCGTCTGGTATTAGTATCAAAGTGATACTGGCCTCATAGAACCACTTAGTAACTGTTCTGTCCCCTTTATTTTCTGGAAGAGTTTGTGAAAAAGTGGTATTAATCCTTCCTTAAGTGTTTTGTTGAACTCACCAATGAAGCCATCTGTGCATGAGCTTTTCTTTGTGAGTAGTTTTTATTTTTGTTTTGGTTTTTAATTACTAATTCAGTTTCTTTACTTTTATAGGCCTATTCAGATTTTCTATTTCTTATTGAGTCACGTTTGATAGTTTGTGTCATAACATACTTTTAAGAATATTCATTCCTGCTTCAGTGAGCATTTGTCATCCATTCCACCAAAACGCAGATAGTTCATCGTATCAGGACCACTGTTTTCCCTTATCTACCTCTTGTCCCCCTTTAATGGATTCTGACGTTTGAGAAGAAGTAAAGTAGGGGTCATCAGATACATTAAGGAAAAAATATCACCAGATACTGTTCACTGTATCCAGTGGATTATTATAAAATGTGGGAGTCTGGCTTCCCTGGTGGCGCAGTGGTTGAGAGTCTGCCTGCTAATGCAGGGGACACGGGATTGTGCCCCGGTCCGGGAGGATCCCACATGCCGTGGAGCAGCTAGGCTGGTAAGCCATGGCCTCTGAGCCTGTGCATCCGGAGCCTGTGCTCTGCAACGGGAGAGGCCACAGCAGTGAGAGGCCCGTGTACCACAAGACAAATAAAAAATTTAAAAAATAAATAAAATGTGGGAGTCAAATTTTAACACCCTATTGTTTTCTTGGGCTCTAATATAGCTGTTTGACCCAATTCTAGAATGTCCAGGATTTCTATCAAGCATCTTCATGGTGGAATAATTATTCCTAACAACAAACATTGAAATGCACTTTAGAAAACAAGAACCTATGAAACTCACTATAGTACATGAATCTTTTATTTAAATTCTGAATCACAAAATAAGTCATGTGATTTGAACATAGATTAAACCGTGATAATTGTCATTAAATCTGTTGAGATTTGTGTAATTAAAGGCCAGTATAATCCATTATCACTTATCCATTCGTAAGGAAATTCAGCTATGGCATATCCTATGGAATATGTAGATATTGTCTCCATACTTCTAATTAAAACTGAATGGTTGGCTCTTTTTCAAAGGAAAAAGGAAGAAAGTTGAAGTAACATTTTAATTATTCTTAAGTTTCCATCTAACCACTAATGCTATCATAGTACCTAGAAAAAAAAAACTTGAGTTAATGGATTAGAGTCCTGTAAAGAAAACAGAAATGGCCTCAGGTATTTCACCATGGGAATTTAATACAGTGAATTGCTTACAGAATGAGGGGAAAGCTGAGAAACCAAACGGGATGGCAAAACAACCAAGAGGTGAGCAAGGGAGGAATCTGCTGCCACCCTAGGTTTGAAAGGACACAGGAGGGACATGGTATCACCAGAAATGCAGGGTCCTGGACTTGCCTGCAGAGGCTAGAACCATGACCAGGCAGGATTTTTCCCCAACAGGGATCTGGAACCTCAGAGACAGCAGGAGTTGCAGCCCGTTCAGAGAATGACTGCCACATAGAGAGGAAGGAGAGATACCATGCTTCCTCCTTCCCCACTTCCAGTCATTCCCCGCTACTTCCCATTGGCCAAACCTTGTTAGAACCAGTTGGCAAAGAGTCTGGAAAATGGAGTTTGTAGGAGATGGAATGGAAAAGTGTTTGAAAACAAACAGGACACCAGCACACTTAGTGATGAATTTTCCCATATTTGTTGAAATACATTAGCCTCCAAAGGCAAAAACCTCTGTGAACAGCAAGGAGAATAAATATAAATAACACTACATGTGGTGTATTATACTCAAACTGTTGAAGCCAAAGAAAAAAAGAAGGAAGGAAAAAACTGTAAATGAAGCCAGAGGAAAAAAGACATTTCATACAAGGCATCAGTGGTGGAAATATTGGCTGACTTCTTATCAGAACCACTGATATAAGCATAGTCAATCCTGAATTAACTATTCAGTAAAAATATTCCTTTTTTAAAAAATGAGATGAAAGACATTTTGCAAATGAAAGAAAGCTAGAGGAATTCATCACCGGAAAACCTATCAGAAGTGCTAATGGAAGTTCTTCAAGCTGAACTGAGATGACACCAGAGGCAAACTTGAATCTACAGGAGGGAATGAAGAGCAGAACATGCTTAATATGTAAAAGCATAAAAGACTCTACCCTTATATTGTATTATTTTTTCTAAAAGACTGCTGATCATTAATGCAAAAATAATAACTACACTAAGAATTAAGATGCAGAGAAGAGCGGGATTATATTGTTGTCAGGACCTTATGTATTTTCTAAGTGATGCAATATTAATGCTAAGTAACTTCTGATAAATTAATCATGTATATTTTATTTCTTGAGCAATCACTAAAAAGTACAAAAAGGTATAACTAAAAAATCAATAGAAGAAATTAAAAGTCCTATGAAAATATTAGATTAATGAAAAACGGCAATAAAGGGGAAACAGAACCAAAAAGACACAAGACAAATAGAAAACAAATAGTAAAATGGCAGATTTAAAATAAAGAATATCAACAAATATAATGGACCACACCATACAAACCAAGCAGTAGGACAATAGACAAGAGATGGTAATATGGTAGGTTTATTATTAAATGTATACGGACTAAACACTCCAAATAAAAGCATGACAAAGCCACATACTGTCTACAAGAGATGCTCTTTAAATACAGAAGGAAGTTAGGTTAGAGTTAAAAAGGATGGAAAATAGAGATCATATAAACAGTAAGCATAAGAAAGTTACTGTACATATGTTGATATCAGACAAAGTAGACATGAAGGCAAGAAGTGTTAACAGAGATAAAGAGCAACATTGAAAATTGATGAAAAGTTCAGTTTGTCAGAAAACATAAAATCATTAAATAGCATATACTTAAAACACAACTATAAAATACGTGAAAGGAAAAAAACCTGAAAAAAAGAGAGAGAATTAGACAAATCAATAATCAGATTTAGATATTTAGTATCCCTTTTATACCTTACTATATATAAGGATGTTGAAAAGCTGAGCAAGATTGTCAACCTATGAATTGGCATTCATAGAACACTAAGTCCAACAGTAAAATATAAGTTATTTTAAACTGTACATGGAACATTGACCAAGATATAAAATAAAATCATCTCAACAAATTTGAAAAGATTGAAATAAATATGAAAAGATGAAAAACTTATAGACATACCTAACTACACCGCCAACTTAGAAATTGAAAACAATAGAATATCTAAAAATAATCCCAACTATTTCAATGTTAAACTATATACTTCTGAATAACCTATGAGTCAAATTAAAAAATCAAGACAAAGTAGAAAATGTTTGGTATATCAAAGTAAAATGTGTGGAATGTATCTATAACACTAATTTAGAGAGGATTTAGAGAGCTTTAAAACACTTTTATTTGAAAAAAAAGAAAGTTAAAAGCAGTTGTTTACATTTCCAACATAGGAAGCCAGAAAGAGATGAGCAAATCCAGTGTATAGGAGGGAATATACACTAAAGAAGAAATCAGTAAAACAGAAAACAACCAACAGAAAAAACAACCAACTTTTGGCTAAATGTCGGTTTTTTTTAATTTTTTAAAAATGCCTAACCACTAGCAAGACTGATCAAGAAAAAAAGAGCAGTAATCACAAACCACCCAAACTAATAATATAAGGAATAAAGTGGGATTTACTACAGATCCTCCAGATTTTAACAGGATAAATATGGAATGTTATGAACTACTCAAGGCCAAAAATATCTACAATTTAGATAAAATGGGAAAATTCATTGAATATACAACTTATCAAAACTGACGTGTAAGGTCTTCTCTGGTGGCGCAGTGGTTGAGAGTCCGCCCGCTGATGCAGGGGACATGGGTTCATGCCCCGTTCCGGGAAGATCCCACATGCCGCAGAGCAGCTGGGCCCGTGAGCCATGGCCGCTGAGCCTGCACGTCCGGAGCCTGTGCTCCGCAACGGGAGAGGCCACAACAGTGAGAAGCCCGCGAACCACAAAAAAAAATAAAAAACAAAACTGACGTGTATGTAATCAAAATTTAAATGGGTATTTATCTATTAACTGTATTAAATTTTTTTTTTACTCAGATGATTTCTGTGTGAATTTTATCAAGCATTTTAAGAAAATAAGATAGAAAGAACTGGTCAAATACTAACAAATTTCATAATTGTGAATGGATGAAAGTGTCCTATTCTTGGAAAGACACTCAAAGATTGAGGCTACAAACCAAAGGCCACTTCTGTGCCACCTTTAAAGGATCTAGTTAAAATTAAAAGATAGAGAAATGTTGGAAATAAAGGATGGAAAAGAGTTATTTCAGGAAACAGCTTACAGAAATAGGAAAGCTGCAATAATATAAATTTCTGACAATATAGAGCTCAAGTGAAAGACATTTAGCATGAAAAAAAGAGACATATTACAGTACAATCACCAAGAAAAGTTAAGAATCATAAATCTTTATGCACTCCAGCATCTCTCTGAAATAAACAGATACTATTAAAATGTTCAGATGTATTTACAAACCCACAATCTTAGTTGGAAATATTAATACATTCTAAAATTGACAGACCAAATTGAGACAATAATCCAGCCCACTGGGGATCTAACTAACTCATCAGGCTCTGACAAGAGATATATTGAAAGAATATGCTTTGTTTCCAGCAAAAAGAGAATATAGATATATATCATTTTTAGAAATTCATAAGACATAATAGAAATAGAACGTATTTATCACATCACAGAAGAAAAAGCAATTGTCAAAGTAGAAATAACAGAGACCACAATCTCTGATCAAACCTAATGAAATTAGAAATAACAAGGACAGACCAAAAATAATCTCCTTGTGGAATTACTCTTGTATTAAAAGGAAATGGAAATTGAAATTATAGGCTTTTTAGAAAATAATGGCAATGAGTAGCTATAAATCAAAAACTGTGGTGTTTGGCTAAAGCAGTAATTACAGGAATATTTATGTCTTTAAATGCATTTATTAGAAAATACAAAATATTGGCAGTAAATGACAATCAAGAAAAAGAACAATGAAAGTTAAAATAAAGAAGGAGGAAGGGATATTTTTTAAGTTAAATCAGAAACCAATAACATAGAAAATGATCAGAAAGCATAGATAGACCTTAATTATTAACCAAAAGTTCATTCTTTGAGAAAGTCAACAAACATGCAAAGCTTCAAAAGTTTGATCTAGAGAGAATAAGAAAAATAACATTAAGGACAAGAAGAAATCACTTCAAATATGGCTACTTCTAAAATTTTAAGAGAATATTAAGGAGATTATTTCATATTCAAAAATCTAATGAAATGGATAATTTTCCGGGAAAGTTGAACCAGTAAACTTGACAGAAATGTGACATGTCTACTCCTAAAAACAGAGAGGGGGTCAGGAATACAGCTGTGTGGATTCGAAAACTAATCAACTGTGTGCACCCTGCCCGTACCACTGGCAAGTTTCTCAACTTCTCTGGGCATCAGTTTCTCTTTGGTAAAATGAGGTAATAACAATAACTGCTGTCCAGGATTACACATACATATAAAGCCTTTAAAACAGTGCTTGACATATACATAGTCAATATTCTGTCATCATATTATCATGTCATCACCCCATCACCAGCACCCTCACTATCACCAGATGGTTTTATAGCTGAGACTTACCAAACCTTCAAGAAGAGATCAGTCGTATTTAAGCAGTTTCAGACCTGCGTTCCCTGGTGGTCCAGTGGTTAGGACTCCGCACTTTCACTGCAGGGGGCACAGGTTCGAACTAAGTTCCTGCAAGCTGCAGGGTATGTCCAAAAAATAAAAAATAAACAGTTTCAGACCTAAGAAAAAGCTATAACGTTTCTGAAATCAACCTTATGCAGCTGGCATCACCTTGACACCAACAAGGAACCAACAGAGCACAGAGTCAAAGAAAACCCATCAGAGCTCTCTTATAAAGATGCGTGAGAAAGGCGGCAAATGGGAGTTTAGCAGATGAGTTCCTGTGTCTCTCCTGGGTCACAGGAGTAATGAGAGCCCTCCATACACTCGCCTCCCTCCACACTGCCTGGCTAATAGGAAGCTCTGAGAGTCTGATGGAGAGGTGCTGAGATTTTGGCTTCTGACCAAGGACTAAGGAGTGATGTCTGAAAAAAAGGGGTGTTTGGGATAGGGAAGTTAGGAGGCATACGGTGCCTCCCTTTCCTAGGCTGTGAACCACTCAAAACAGGGATGGCATTGCACTCGTCTTTGCACCATTCCAGCCCAGCATGGGCCCGGCCATGAGACTAGTCAAGAAACAGGTGTATTTGGTACATATACGCCTTCCTAGCAGACACTTATTGTTACTCATAAGATGTGAACAAATCTCATTAGCAGGCCACATATTTGAAAGCATTGTGCACCATGTCTAGGAGCTAACTCAGTACCCCATAAATATAGCATTAGGCCAGGTTCACGTGCGTAGTGGTTTGAAGTCCAGGTTTTGTAGATCCTGCTTGATGTGCAATGATCTCTCAAGATAGAGTAGGTATCTGAGTGTGCGCTGAGTGGACCCTTCCCATCCTGATGGCATGAGGGCATTGGTCAGTTCACTGATTACTTGCCTCTTTTCCCTCCCCGACGGGCTCACAGCTGTGCACTCACTGGGCATTTCAGCTTGTTGCTGGTTTGCATCTGAGTCTTCCTTTCGGTGGATTGACTTTCAGGATGCCCGTACTCTTCTCAGTGCCAGTTCTTCTGTCTCTTCGGTATCTCTAGGCGACCTCATAAGCAAGAGCTTCCATTGTGGTTTCAGGTATCACTGACCTCTCTTTGGATTCTGCATCTGAATTTCATCCAATTAACTCATTATGGCTCATCTTTTTTAATACCCCAAACACTGCTTCCTTTGGATTACATGATGTTTTAAGAGGCCTTGAATTTTTTAATTATTTAAAGGACCTCTCAGAAATGCATACAATTCTTATGACCACATTTATCTACCTGAAACCTGTCGGTGGCAGAACCTGTAAGTCAGTGGGCACATTTTTCACATGATCACAGGAAGCTTGTGTGTTCATTGGCTCATGCAGGATTGTAAAGGCCACGGCCTGTGAAATCTTTGGGGAACCTCAGTAAGCATTTAGCTGCATCAGTCTTGAAGGAAGTTGTATGTGGTTGGATTGTCCTGGGGAGGGTGAGGACTCAGTGTTTCCAAGCAAACCAGATGAAGCTGCCCTGGAGGTAGCAGCTGCCGGGACGTCAACGGCAGGGAAAAGGGCACCGAGATGGATGTGATCAGGTGTGGGCATGAGAGTGCTGGTTGCAGAGGCAAGGCATAAAAAGATGGTTTTGCTTTAATGAAGAACTGATGATCGTAGGGCAGTTTTAATGGGTCATAGCAAGTTGATCAGACACAACCATAGATATTTTCCTATGGACGTATCTTTGGTTTGTTTTTAGCTCCATTTTCATTTCTCAAGAAATTAGTGAGGATTGAAGTCCTCATTTAATGAAACCCTAATTAATCCAAAAGTATTCATGATGGCTTTCTAGAAAAATCGAAGCTATCCCCACACTAACCTGTTCCTTTTTGTTTCCTGGTAGAACGTCCATTCTCGGGATTTCCTTTGGAGCTGCATTTCTCTCGCTTGCCTTTATCCTTTTCGTCTGCTTTGCTGGACAGCTTTTGGTAGGTACTTCAAATATGGAACTTCTTTGAAAAGTGTGCTCATTGAATGAAAACTGATTTCTTCCTCAAGACAGGGAGCTTGTTGATTTACTGCTTTAGGAGATATACATCCAAGTAGAGAAATAGGGACTCTTCATTTCAACAGCCCAGAGTATAAACTGAGGCAGCCTATGCACCACCAAGACACTAATCTGAAGGTTACTTGAAATGTTGGATATCAAGCTATAAAATTGTATTTATGTTTATTTGTTTCTGTCAACATTTTTATCTCCTCTAAGTTTTCAGAGTATTTATAGCAGCAAATACTCGTGTAATAGGAGGCTTTTAATGACCGGGAGAATTAAAATGTAAACCAAATGTGTCTTTAATGTCAACTTTTAAGGTATAAAATTTTGGAAAATATGAAAATAGCAAATGTAAAAATATCTCTTATTAGTGTTTTAATTTAAAACTAATCCTTGTCAGCACTTATGGCTTAAATGCTAGTTCAGGATATAAGAATTAAATCTCACTGTATTCTTGAGTCTAAAGCAAGTGTTGCTGGGTGGCCCTAGCTCCATGAGAGCATCGTAAGAAAGCCAGCAATGAGATGGGAGCGCCAAAAGACAGTCACGGTTTCATTTTGTTCATCCGAGGTGAGTTGAAACAGGAGAGGCCACTGTGAACCAGATTGCAAGCATTGGGTGCATTCTAGTTGGATATGTGAAATCACTTGGCCAAAAGGGGTTAAGATTCCAAAGCATGTCCCTAACTCTGGACAAGTAGACACTGCCTCCTCTGCCTTGTACCTTTGCGAACTTTTGTGGGGTTTGTTTGCTATATCATAGTTTAGATGTTTCCAGTTGGATTGGAAACTCTTCCAAAAGTGAAACTGTTGTTTCTGATTTCCTTGAATGCATATATGGCATCTTGAGTCTCTTAAAAATCCCCTGAAGACCTTGTAGGTTGTAGTGAAGATTGAGTAACTGTTGACCACGGGGATCCTTGTCAGGTTCTAAGATACAAAGAATTCTTAACATACAAGGGAGCCTGACTTTCTATGTTCAGATTTTCCTTGGGTGGGAAAGCACACAGACTCCACCCTTTCTCTTCCTGGCTCCCAAAAGACTTCTGCAGCCGTTTCTCAGATTTTCAGAAGAGGAACGGTCATTTGTGGTTCCATTGGAAATCCAAATCCTGTTCTAATGAAAGCAGATTCTACCACTGTGTCTAAGTAGCCATCCTTCTCTTTTTCCGTTCCAAGGAATCCAGTCTTGGGGGTGGCGGGAATATAGTGTATATTTAGGGTTTCATACTGACATTTCTTTCCACTATCTTAAGTTGCTGTAGGAAAGAAACAGAGAGCCAGAGGAGGGAGAAAAAATCTCCTGAGCAACTTTGCTGCCCTGGTGGGGATGCTTTGCTCTTATATAACGTCTCCCCTCGCAGCCTTGGTATAACCTGATCTCACTGTTGAACCTTTCGTGGCTTTTGGTCGCTCCTGTACCTGCCAGTGGTGCCTCAGGGTGTTCAAGATCCAACGTTCCTGGCTCCTGGTTCCCCCCACTCTCTGAGGGCTTCCCAAGACTCTGACACCCACACACCAGATGCTAGGAAGTTCTTAACTCTGTGTTGTCTCAAAGAGAAAAGTTCAAGGCTGCAGATGAACTAGTGTTTAACCTCCTCCTCACAGGAAGCCTGTACTTTGCCAAAGTGGTCAGGAAGACCAAACTTGAAGACATCTGGTCTTTCTAAACTTGAATCAGTAGGATCTGTGAATGCGTCTGCCCCCAGAGGCCAGCTGTGATGCTTGCTCCAGATGTAATCCTGGTAAAATTCAAAGAGGAATTCTTCTCATTCCAATAAGAGGTTCTTTTCACTCTTTAAAACATCCTGTAAGGATTTTTTTTTTTTTAACCTTTCAACATCAAAGATAGTCATGCAGAAGGCTTTAAGTGTTCTTTCTATTCTACCCTCCAAATTCGGTCAAAAACTACGTATATCACCTTGGAGACTTTGGTTAAGTCTTTTCCAAGCCACAGTTTCCTCACATGCAAATTGGACATCAACCACCCTCACAGCTCCTCGGGATGATTGGAGATATTAAATGTTAAGGACCTAGCAGGATACCAACAGATTTTCAACAAACAGCAGCTACCATTATTTTCCATCACTGCATATTTTAGAGTGCCTATTCTTAGAGCACTTTAGACAAACCCGTTTTTAGGCAACAAACAACAGCATTAACTTTTTAAAAATTAATATATGAGTTCTCAAAGTGTTCTGAACAAAGATCAAAATGATAAATGCTTGCTTCTGTCTCTTTTTTAAAAAAAAGTTTACAGTTCTTACATGTGACATTTAATGTAATACTTGTGTCACTTTACAAACAACAAATTTAAATTGAAGAAGGAAAAAAAACCCAGGTATATCACAAGTATTCCACAGTGGTCAGAGAGAAGTATGAGGTTTTATTGTGATTTGCACTTATTTATGGATTAAATACTGAGTTTATGAAAGAATGCTGAATATCCCAGACTCATCTTCTATTAACTGATGTTCACTTTCTGAAAACTTAAATGCCAAAGGCAGTATTAATGCTAATATCGGTATTAAATTCTCCATATGAAGAAAGAAATTAAAATACATCCATGAAGGAGGCTGAGAAGAGGTAGGACTGACAGATATTTTTCCTCCAAGACCCTTACCTTTATTACCCTCTGTTACACAAAAAGTGCAACACAGTAGATACAATTGATAGGTCATTGTTCAGCTGGGTGTGATAAAAAGGTAGAGAAACATCAAAGTGGGCAGAAAATAAGAATGATAAGGAAATGCAATTTTTTTCCCATTGATTAAAAAGATATGTATTAAGTGACACATTCAGAGAAAAATGCCAGGGAATCTGTTTGTTATAATCATGATTGCTGTGGGAAGCCCGGCCCCTCCTCTCCCTCCGGTCACCCTAGCCCACACCTTCCCGAGGATCTCTCAGGAGTGCTGGCCCTCGCCTCCCCCCCATTGCCCACTTCTTGGTTCTTGCCCATGAGGGTGGGCTCTGCACCTGCTCGCCTTCCTAGAAACTTTCTCCGGAGCATCACCAGCCCTTGTGATGGGTCCTTCTTTACGCACCATGGGACTCAGGATCTGCACCATGTAATTTAACACTCGATTGTATAACATCTCTCTGACCCCCACTTAAATTTTTGGTGAGTGTGACTGCTGTTTCTCCTCGTACATAGTAGGTTCCTTAAGGCCAGGGTTGTTTCCTACACTTGCTTTCTATCTCCCAGGGAATCCAGCAGAATGCTAACCTCATAAATGAGTTTGTAATGAGCATATGCTAAGTAAGCGCTACTGGACTTCTATGATTTCCATGAGGTTCTTTTCCCTTTCTCCACTCATCGGGCTCCATGTAGCACCTCCCTTGTCTCACCAACCCTCCCCCATTCATCCTCAGGCAGAGTTATGTGCCCTGAGAGTCTCCAGATGCCCTGGCGTGGGGATGGGCTCCGTGTGTAAACGAATGTACAAAGGACCGAATGGTGGTCCATGGCCCTCATCTCACTGCACTGAAATTCTTTCTCACTCACCATGATTCCTTGACTCTGACGTGCTTCGGGCTGACTTCTCCTTTGGAAATAATCTCCCAACCTTCATAAACTAATTCTGAAGAGCCCTCCTTTTCCACCACTGGCTTCCCTAGTGCCTGCTGTTTGGGCTTCCTATTTTCTATTCTGATTTGTATTCTTTCAGGTGAAAAACATCATCAGTGACTTCACCTCAGCCCTGTTTTTTTTTTCATTGAGTATTTCAGGCACTTGAAACACAAGATAAATATTTAATGTCGGTTCCCTTAAAGGCAACGTCCTGGCACCACTGCTCAGAGAACATCCCACACCCACCCTCGCCCAGACTTGACTTCCCCCAAGCTCGCAGCTCTGAATTCAACTCACAGTCACCGCATCCCTGCTCCCAGTCTGGCAAGCTCCTGGCTTGCCTGCATCCTGGACCATCATCCCGTGTTCTCACGTGTCAGACCTCCTGCACCGCCTGTGCCTCGGTCCCCTTATGAGGTGCTTAGCTTTCTACAACAGACACTGGTTAGCATTTCACAATTGTAAACTTGAGAGCTGAAAGGGACCCAAGAGGTAACCTTGGTCAGCCCCGCATTTTGTGGATGAGGAACCCAGGACTCGAGATGCCATTCACTTTGATGAGTTCCCATTTATGCATACTTAAAAGAAAAGTTTCCCTCCCTCCATGAAAAATAGTGCAGGAGTTGTAAGCAGATCTCTTGAGGTTGGAGACGGAGGCTTTGGATCAGGATCAGCAATGTGATCCCTCCAAGATCTGCAAAGGTTTCCTGTCCTTGGATGAGAACCTTCAGAACCAACGTGAACTGCTTATGACGGGTAAGATCCCGTGAATAGTTCTGCATCTGACCTCATTGCAGGTTAGAAATAATAAACGTTATATTATATTAAAATTACTCTGCTAAGCATGTTATATAGGCTGGCTCATTTAACCACACAAGAGTCCTTGGAGGCAATGCTTATTCTCAATTAATGAAACAAGCAGAAGCTCACAGAGGCTACATAATTTGCCCTGTGGTGTATAGCAAGTAGGTTTTGGAGCCATTGAAAACAGGCCTTAGAACCCTTATAATTATTTGGAGGCAGGTTCCAGAGGGTGCTAGGCTGTGTGTGGGGAGCCACTGGCAGACAGGTGCTCAGAACTAGGCAGGGGTGACCATGTTCATGGTCATGGGCCATCCTGGCGCTGAGGTTGTCTCTGGTGACTGCTAAGCATCAGTTGGTCAGAAACACATAAGTCGGTCAAGATAACCTCACACAGAACCTAATTCATCGTCCAGTTTTCCAATACATGCAGCTGTTGACCCAGTTTACATAAAACTGGATTCTGGACAAGGTATAACTCCATCTTAAGAGTCATTCAGTAAAATGGAAGAAAAATGTTAATTTATAAGTGGATTTAAACTCCAAAATATTCTAGTAGGAAAGCATCCTTAATCATAATACTTTGCAAAAATGTTTTTACATATGTGAGAGCCCTCTAAAGTGCATTCAATGTATATCATTTTATTTGATAATCCAAAGAATCCATTTTATCTAAGTAGAAACTAAGATGTAGAATAACAGATTGTATTTTCATGACACTCAGTAATAAAAAATAATAATAGCTGTCATCATCATAGTAGTAATAATAATAAGTGCATACTTACTGCCAAATTTAACTTTCTAAACTACCTGAAGTAGACTTACATCTCTGGAAGAAATACAAGAGATATAACTATAAATAACACACACACCAAAAAAAAAAAAAAAACCTCCTTGATGAAATGTATTTTAGAAGGAGTATGCCAGATTCAGCAAATGAAAATGTTAGAAAATGTCAGGAGAATTTTTTTCTCTCAATGTGGTTTTCTTGTGCTTTGTATAGCAGAGATAATATGATATCAGCCCACCAACGTTGTTCCAGGCAGAGATGAAAGCACAAACATACAGATTGTCCTGGGGAAGGAAAGTAGGTCACACACCAGCTGATAAAAAAGCTTTCTACCCACAGGAGTGTTTTTTCCTTGAAGTCTATTTTCTCTAATGTCAATATAATCAGCTTTCTCATGGTTAGTATTTTCCCAGTGTCCCTTTTCCCATCTTCTTATTCAGCTTTTCCTTGCCGTATAGGTGTGTCTCTTGTAAACAACATCTAAATGTATGTTACATTCTCTTATCCAAGAGTCTCTTTCTTTTACCCGACAAGTGTAATACATTTATGTGTATTATAATTACTGCTAGTCTTATTTTGCTTTTTTTATCCATCAAGTATGTTCTTCGCTTCTGCTTATTTTTCCTCCTCTCCTGCCTTCTCTTGGATGAATGGAGTTTATTCTTCTTTATTCCCTCTAGTGACTTGGCACTTGCTTTATCCAAGTCTTTTCTTTGAGCAATTAACATAAAATATGTAACATGCACATGATTAACAGGGTCCATTATTATCTCCATCTTCTTGTGAAGAATACAAGGACCATGCTCTAAATCTCTAAATCTGATCATCCTTTTCCATCATCCATGCTAGTGCTGTTTAGATTTTTAAAATTTAAACTATTTTTATTGTTCATTGTTATCACTATTCTTGTTTAACAATCTCTTTGTTCACCGTTCTTCTGAATGCCATTCCTTCCTCCAGATGCAGTGTCCATATTTCCATAGGATTATTCCTTTTGCAATCCCTTCCATGAGAGCCTGTGCATAATATACCCAGTCAGCTTTTATATTAAAAAATAGCCTTTTTTCCTCACTGACTAATAATTTAGTCAATAATTTTTCTAACATTTTGAAGACATGAGTCCATATTTTCCTGGATTTTAATGTATTGAGGAGAAATCTAATTGTTCTTTCTTGGTAGATGTCTTTTCTCTGATTCTTCTTGTAGGATTTGTTCTTTGTCTGTCTTGGTCAACTGACTCCTTGTGTTAAGGAGTAGGTCAACTTTCATTTTTCCTGGTTGAGACTCAGTGCGTTGTCTCAGCCACAGAGTTCGTATTGTGCCTCAGGTCCACAAAGTTGTCCTCCCATATTTCCTTGTATTTTGCCTCTTTCCCTGTCTTTCTGTTCTATTTTTCTCAGTCTTTCATTCCAAGTATGTTGAACCTTTTTATTGTACCTTCTGTGCCTCAATATCACACTTTTTATCTCTTTATATTTCTGTGCTGTTTTACAGGTTGTTTCCTTAGAGCTATCTTACCCTCTTCAGCATAACTATTGAGTGTTTAATCTCAATATCTACATGTTTGTCTCTAGAGAGTCTATGGAGCTCATTTTTAAAATATGCCTGTTGCTTTCTCTTAAGTGATTATTCATTATGAACTCTAATCCATCTTTTATTAATTTAATCTTATTTTACAGACTAGTTCAGATTGATATAATAATTGCAGATCTTGTGATACTAATTCTACTATCTGTTATTTCTGTTTATTCTTCCTTGTAAGGTCTTCTTATGTAGTTCATAATTTTTGTTTATTGTGAGATCATTCAGTAGGGGCTGCCCCCTTCCCAACTGGGACGTGCCCTGCACCCTGCGATGTGAAGTATTTTTCATAAGCAGTGTTGTTCTTGCTGCAGCTGGAGCCCCAAGGACTTTCTCTGGTTTTTGGTCTGATTGATAACCACTCACCTTGGAATTCTCATTATGAAGCAGATAATGTGATTTCAAAATCAACACCCATATTTAGAGTTTGAATTATCATTGGAAGTTTATTGGTACTTCCTTGATCTAGTGTATGGAGTTCTAGACTTCTCCACATGGAGAGAATAGCCTTCTGAGGCTTCAGGGGTCTTGGTCCCAGCTGCCCACTTTTGCAGACCCAAGGCAACATCTTTTCCCTGTGGGCATTAAAAGCCCATCCCTAGGTAATGTCCAGTTTCAGGACACTCCTAAGCCAATCCCACAGCCTCAGCCCCCCTAGCGGTGATCTCCTTCTTTGTTCCCACCCCATGGGAATTTCTCTTTGGGTCCATCGTTAAGACAGGGAGCTTACTGAGCGAGCATCTATTACACATTCTGACTGTTTGCCAAACACCATGCTGCCTCTGGGAATACAAAGATGGGTTATGGGAGTTCCCTGGAGGTCCAGTGGTGAGGACTTGGCACTTTCACTGCCATGGGCCCAGGTTCAATCCCTGGTCGGGGAACTAAGTTCCTGCAAACTGCACAGCATGGCCAAAAGAAGAAAAAAGAAAACAAAGATGGGCACGAGGAGGCCAGTGTCCCCCACCCAGGTCTCCACATGGCCAGAGACAAGTGTGTCGGCAAAGATGACACAATGTGGGCGGTGCTACGAGGACCACACAGTGGATGAATGACAGAGGAATATGGCTCGGCCAAGGCGTACCAAAGAAACAGGCTGATCTGGTAAAATATGACTGGTTGAAATAAAAGTCTGTGGGAAATCCAAGGACAATTAAATAATTAAAGTAGACACATCAGTCTCTGTGACATGAAATGTTTTAAGTAATTATTGCTGCAGCTTGTTGCTGCCATTCAAAAAGATAGTCCCTGCCCAATTAAAATGCCAAAGTAGGAAAGGCAAAGTGTTCCTTCAGACAACTACACAAAAGTGCATGTTTCTATGATAAACTTCACCATAGCTTTCAGGCAAGATTTTAGGATGAGTTCTAATAATAAAAATTTGTTACTCAGCCACTGTGATATATTTATAACTTTCTGAAATGTTTCTCATTGTATTAAACTTCACCTACATAAGGATCTACTTCTTTTTGGGTACATCGTTTTATTTTAAAAAGGAACACTAATGAGACTGCAAACAATCTGCTTTAATAATTATAACATTAAATTATGAGGAATTTTAGAAAGAGAGACTACCAGTCGTTTCCAATGCAAACGTTTCAAAAAGAAGAAAAGGAAGGGAGGAAGGAAGAAATGGAAAATATTTTTGGTGGAGATAGTTTTTTCTTTTTTTAAAATCTAAAACACAGATTAAGCGCATTTTATTTCTACATGGCGAATCTCTGCATCTTCTGGATGAAGAACATTAGCATTCATCCACACCCTTTCTAGCAACCCACACTACTCGCTGCTCACTAACTCCACCATAGGTTTTTGTTTTTCTTTTTTTTCTAGCTGCGTTCAGTCTTCTTTGCAGTGTGTGGGCTTCTCATCGCAGTGGCTTCTCTTTGTTGTGGAGCACGGGCTCTAGGCCCTCAGGCTTCAGTAGTTGTGGCATGTGGGCTCAGTAGTCGCGGCTCGCGGGCTCTAGAGCACAGGCTCAGTAGTTGTGACTCACGGGCTTAGGTGCTCCACAGCATGTGGGATCTTCCCAGACCAGGGATGGACCCCATGTCCCCTGCATTAGCAGGCGGATTATTAACCACTGCGCCATCAGGGAAGTCCCCACCATAAGGTTTTCGTATAAATTTATATGCTTTCTCCTTTTGCATCTCCCACTACAGTTAGTACCAACTCCATATTTATCAGTGGATGCATGTGGCGTTACCAGCCAAGAGCATTTCTAGAAGGACTTCTAGCATTTCTTACTTACAGTGAGCTCGCTGTAAGTAAGAAGAGGCAATCGTAGGATACAGCGAGCCTCACTGATGGTCACGGCAGGGGGGAAACAGATTTGGCTGAAACGATGCCAGTGATCAAAGCAAAGATCAGATAGAATGACTTCCCCGAGTACAGAGCAGGCAGGCTCTCATTTTCATATGCACAGCATCTCCTGAATAAACACCACAATATTCTTTGAGATGTTATCATTTATAATGTCGCATTAGGATGGTGTAAATTTTGATAAACTTTACTTTTCTATCAGGGACTCTGTTTGAATACTTAACCCAAAACAGAATAGACTGAACTAAATTATCATTTTAAGATCCAAGTTGTAATTTTTATTCAGAGCTACAAATGGAATCAATGTTCCCATTTTTCTTTAATCGGATTCCTTCTATCTTACGTTCTTAGTCTTTTTTCTCCTTTCCTCCCATCGTTGGTTTCTTCTCTTCCCCCTAAGGTCTGTATCTTCCTCCTCTTCTTCCTGCACTGTCTTTGTAGTTCAGGGCGCTCATCTCCATCATCATCTTCTAATTCCTCATCCTTGCCACCAGCAGTGTTACCAGCTTTCATATTTCAGAACAGTTGTGTTTACTTTGCCTCTACTTGGTGACAGGATGCAGAGATCGGGAAGGCTGCCTGTCTCCATGACCTGGAGATCAATGAGTATTTGGCTTGATAGGTTTAAAAACAATTTCATGGGGGTGGCGGGGGACGGACTTGGAGTCACATAGGAAGACTAAACAGAGAAGGAATTGAACCTACCGCATCCTGAATCCGGTGTCCTGAGCCCAACGGACACCAACCCCACGTGTCCTTAGTGAGCAGCTCCGAGAAGAGTGTTCTTCGCAGGGCTGAGTGGGAACGTGACAGATTTCCAGGACGTTCTGCCACATATACAGTAGGCACACAGAGGCAGTAGTTTCTAGGGCCACCAGTTTGTAATTTTGCCCAGCGTGTCACGGGAGCAGAAAAAACTCACGTGTGTCTGCCCACGTCTGCTTCAGCAAATGACTAGTCTGTAAGCAGAATATAACATATTCCTATTAGATGGCATATTTGGCAATATTATCACCATGCATTATCCTAAAAATTCAAACAGTAATTTTTTTTAATTTCATAATTTCAATAGTATGTCTGTGTAATAACCAGAATATATTTTACCTAATTGACTGTGACATGGAATCTGTAATGTAATATTTAGATTTAAATATTCTCCTAAAATAGCAGTTTTGTGTTTTCTGCTCTTAAAATGTTTATCATATCTAGTGAGAATTTCTGTATTCAGACACAAAAGCATCCATTTTAATAATTTTCTTTTAAATAAAAACACTAATCCTAGTCACTTAGGATGCAAATACATAAATATTGCCTTAATTTGCCAGAATCCAGCCAAATGTCATCATCTCCTACTGGAATATGAGCTGGATGATTGTGATAGTCTATTTGAATCTCTGCTCTTTATTATAGCTTCTCCTCCAAATGCAGATCTGACTGTGGTCTGTGGTATTAATATTATTCCAAGTAGTATGCATTGAACAACAGTGATACACTTTCAGGTGGGTGTCCTCCAGCCTTGTGACCCTGAAAGATACTGCATGTTCACAGCATTAAAGGGCATCTCATTGGAAAACAGACTTAACGCCACCACCCACCCCCGTCCACACCCTACTTTGGGGAAGAAGCTTAAGGCATAAATCTGGCTCCCCGTGAGTTGCTGGTGGGAAGATGCTCTGCAGAGCCCAGCTGCCAGCCAGTGATTTAGCTCCTGGCAGCCCCCGGAATCCAGGGCAGCGCTGCCCTGTTCTCCCAGACAGGCTGTAGGAGAAACCAGAGAAAGACCCAGGAGTGAGCCCTAAACGCTGTCCTGGGATTCTACATCAGTGGGGCATGTATGCTGTAGACAAACGTTCTGCATCTCTTTATATCAGGAGCTGAAAGGGAAAAAAAAAAAAAGACTATAGTGGAATGGAAGGGAAAAAATGGTTTTTGCTCATCTAGATGTAGAGCAAATAAATTTTTAGTCACTAAAATGTTTCTGAGAAATATTATGTTTTCTTGACAAATATAAGAAGAGTTAACACATATGTCCTGTTCTGGGCACCTTACGTAGCTCATTTAAACCTCGAGGCAGGCACTATTATTCTCATTTTAGACATGAAGAAACCGAGGCCAGAGAGGGTAATTAACTTGCGGAAAGTTTAACAGCTACAGGGACTTGGTGCCGAGCCACAGGGCCGGTTACCTTTCTCACTACCTCTCATCCAGTATCACACAGTCTCATTTAATTGTTGTGTCAACAGTTAACAAATTGCAGTGCTTACGTCAATACTTTAAAGAATAAAGCAGAAAGAAAATGTGAAAGAGGTTGAGAAATAGAAGCGCTGTTTATTAGTGCTATTAAGGAAGAGTCTCTATTTGAATTGTATTGATGTCGCAACAGTTTTATCATTATATTAACTTACTAGTGCAAGTCAAAAGTGTATAAGTGTATATTTATTCCTCCTGAATTTTTTCGACATTATACCTTTTTTTAATGGTTCCGGGACACGTGGCCTCAGATCCGCAGTCCCTTTTGCGTGAAGTTAAAATTTAGATCCCTAGGGAACTCTTAAGAACGCCTGTCAGATGAGATAACATACGTAAATACCCACTCCGGTGGGTGCCGGGATACCTGGCACTGGCCAGGCTTGCGTTGCCCACAGGTTAGGATTCGCCCTCCTCTGCTCTCTCACCACTGGGACGAAGGTGAACATCACAATATGCTGCTTCCCCAGGGAGGTGGCTGCTTTCAAGGCCTCAGCGAGCTTAGCCCATCACTGAGTTCCCACAGAGCAGAGTCTGGCCCACGGAAGATGGTGAGGGAAAGCTGGCTGTCATTCTATAAAGACCTCAGTTCCTTCCACACGAAAAGAGCTTCTTAGAAACTACAGTGCTGCTCAGTGCAGCCTTATCCACTGTAGCCAGCGCCGGTGTCCAACAAGAGATGAACGGATAAACGAAATGTGGCTTATTCATAGAAGGTTATTCAGCCTTAGAAAAAGAAGGAAGTCCTGTCACAGGCTACAGCGTGGATGAACCCAGAGGACATCATGCCAGCTGAAGTAAGCCAGGCACAGAGAGACAAATGCTGCATGATTCCACTTACACTGTACTTAGACTGGTCAGAGGCTTAGAGACGGTAAGTAGCAGAGCGGTTGCCAGGGGAAAGGGGAGTTGTTTCGTGGGTGCGGAGTCTCAGTTGTGCAAGATAACAGCTCTAGAGATCTGTAACACAGCAACGTGGATGCAGTAACTCTACTGAACTGTGCACTTAAAAATAGTTTAGAGGGTCCATTTTACGTTTTTTAACACAATCAAAGATAAAAATTTTTATAATAGAAAGTAGAGCTTCTCCACGTGGAGGAAGCCCTCGCAGGATGGGATGAGGTCAAGCCATCACCACAAGCCTCAGCTGAGAACGCTGGGTGTTGTCGTCACAGGTACAGGCACCAAACTATTTTATGGTCCGGTTGTCTTCGTAGGATTAGCTGCGTGTTGATCGCTTTCGAGGTAAATCACCTGAATTTATGAAAGCTGCCTCCTCACAGCTGTAATCTGAGACCCAACACATCCCCGAGTGGTTTAATCACCTGGCGTATTTTTCCTTCACCAGAAGAATTTTTAAACATAATTTCAGGTCTCTTTTAAAGGACATACAAGCACGTCCTAATTTGTCATAGAAACGTAATTAATTTGTTCCTAGTTTGTAGCAATGATGCCAACATAGTCTGCTTCTTCAATCTGTGAAGAATATCGATGCATCTTGTGGTTTTAAACATCCTTGAGAAACTTGAGAAAATACATAAAATAGCAACGCATTTCTTTTCCTTTCCCTCTCCTCCCAGCAATGCAGCAAAAAAGCGTCCGCCCCGCTCCTGTGGCTTTTGAAGTCGTCGGGCATCATCGCCAACCGCCCCTGGCCTCGGATGTCCCTGACGGTCATCGCCACGGCCATCATATTAACCATGGCCGTGTTCAACATGGTGAGTCAGGGCCCCACCGGGCGGCGCCTGTCTCATGGGGCCTGGAAACCTTTCCCACGGCTCCTTCAGTGACACCCATTGCTGCCTGTTAAATTCAGCCCTCAACTGCCGCAGCAACGGCTTCGCTAAGGGAAAGGGATGCAGCCTGGGGAAACCACCGCGAGGGGGGGAGGCTCCTTCCAGAGGTTTCCGACCTCCTAGCTCGTCTTGGCTCCGGCTACAGAAATGCCACCAGGGCTTCCCTGGTGGTGCAGTGGTTGAGAGTCCGCCTGCCGATGCAGGGGACGCGGGTTCGTGCCCCGGTCCGGGAGGATCCCACGTGCCGCGGGGCGGCTGGGCCCATGAGCCTTGGCCGCTGAGCCTGCGCGTCCGGAGCCTGTGCTCCGCAACGGGAGAGGCCACAACAGTGAGAGGACCACGTACAAAAGGAAATGCCAGCAAATGTCAGCAGGGTGATCGGCCGGGGGTAACAGAACCAGCAAATTAAGGAGAGTGCAGTGGGAAAGGTGTCCTGCTCTGGGGTTTAAAGGGCCTGATTTCAAACATCGGCTCCCACCTTACCAGCTGTTCGATTTTGGAGAATTACAAACTTCCACAGGGTCCACTTCAGTTCTCATGAGGAAGCTGAGAACTTCTTTCAGTTCTCAGTGAGAACTCACACTTCTCTGCCAAGGTGGATTTTTAAGGTATGAACGGATGCTCAGAGCACACTTAGGACGGCTTGAGGTATTTGGTAAATATTGAACCAGCGGTTGCTCTTACTGTATCAATATTAGTATTGGTATAGCCTTAAAAATAGACACTTAGGTAATCAGTCCACACTGAGACACAACCTTATTATCATTCTGACATCATCACCATCAACCATAAGGCGTTAATTTCCTTCATATGTTGGGTGCTTTACTAGTGTTGGAACTGCAGGGTCCTGAGTATACCCCTTGCCTTCCGGAAACACAAAACCAGGTTGTGGAGAAGAGGCGCGTGTGTTATGTAATAAAGACAGAGTTTTCATAAGTGAGACTCGTGAGCATTCATTCAGCAAAAAATATATATGTTTATTGAGCACAAATATGCAGCTGGTACATCACTAGATCCTCAGGACCCAAAGACAGTTTGCCTCCCAGGAGTTCCCGGCGGAGTTTAGGAGACGGACAGCTGGGTAACCTTATGAAAGCGTCCGAGAGCCAACGTGGAAGCGTGTAGGGGGCAAGGACAGGGGAGCCAGGCTGCGGGACAGGATTCTAAAGGAGGGGAGAGGGAGATCCACCAGACGGTGGATGAAAGGTGAGAAGGAGGGAAGGCATTTGGCATCTAGGACAAAGAAGAGAGAGAAATTTGCACCAAGGAGCAGCAAGAAAACAAGACTGAGGGGGTAGGTAAGGGCCTTGAATATTTGCTTGGGATTTGTCCTCGGTGTTGTACTATGGGTCGTACAGTTCAAAGAAACATCACAAAACAGTATGAAATGCAACGTTAGGTAGACAAAGGGAATCACTTTCCCGAGATCTTGAGCTTTCTTGTCATTTCTTATTCATCACAGAAGGGGAAGGACTGGTCCCTCGGGGTGCCATCTTTGAGCGCATCTGGTGATTTACAGAGAAACGCTCTCCAGCTATTCGGATCCCCGGCCTCTTGCATTTTGACTGCATAAGGCAGACACAGGGTCCTGTGTCCCCAGCCACACTGCGCGGTGCTGTGACGTCCCTTGGGTCGCACACATCACCAGGGGGTGCCAATGCAGTACTGAGACCTGGGCTGGTAGAATTGAGCATCTTTGGGGTGCCAGGCAAGGGAAGTAGGCTCCGGGTCCCTCACGCACATTCTGGAAAGATGGCTCCTCCTGCTGGAGATGCAGGCACAGCCTTTACCTGCATGCGGTCAAATGCTCCTAGAGGTGTTTCTGTGCCTTTTTTCCCAGCCCCACTTCAAACCGCCATCCAGGAGAGGATTCTGTTTAATGTAGCACCTGTATAGCTTTTAAACTTATCTTGGTACTTCTTCTAAGAATACAGTTCCTAGACTAACTGAGCCCTATCCCCACGTTGTAGGTTTGCTCTTTCGTAGCAGTGATTAACCCATGAAGCTAATCCAGGTGCTGGTCTCACATTCCAGGGAAGAGCAGCTCTTTTGTGTGGGAGTTAGGCATCGGGCTACCTTCATGAGCAGGCTCTGCTGAAGTCACGGGGAGGATAATTCTCTGTCAGGAAACTTCATCTTTTTACAGTCACAGCACATTCAGATCCTCTTCTGTAGCTCCTGTGATTTTGAAGCATTCTTTTAGAGATGAGGCAAAAATGCTTTCTTCCTTTTTTGTTGTTTTTTCTTTTTCTGTTTTCATTGTTTGTTATTTTTCCTTTGGGGAAAATATATATAACGTAAAGTTTATCGTTTTAACCATTTTTAAGTGTACAATTCAGGGGCATTCAGTACCTTTGCAGTATTATGCAAACCATCACCACTATCTATTTCCAGAACTTGTTCATCATCTCAGACTCTGTACCCATGAACAATAACTCCCCACTTCCCTGGCCTCTGGTAACCTCTACTCTGCTTTCTGTTACGATAAACTTACCTATTCTAGAATACCTCGTATACGTGAGATTACATGATATTTGTCCTTTTGTGTCTGGTTTATTTCACTTCCAATAATGTTTTTAAGGTTCTCATTTTCGCTTTGATGCCCAGTCCCTCCACAGCGGGGGAACCTCGCAGTTTGCCCTGGATTTTTCGAGCCAGTGGCAAACAGCCCTTATTAACGACTTTTCTATCCTCACCACCATCACTCTCTTCGCCTCGGAGAGGAGAGAGGCCTTAGGGATGATGTGAGGGCTGAAGCCACCCGCGAGCTCCGAATCTGCCGCTGACCGTGTGGATGGACCCTTCCACACTGAGCCTCCACGTGGATTTTTAGGCCCTAGTGTTTATCACGAGGCTGAATTTTCACAGCCCTTACAAGAGCTGGGGTCAACAGGGATGGTGTTCCTTTAACTGTCGTTACACACTAATGTAAATGACGAAATGTCCAGGTCAGGTTTATTTAAAATGAATTGTGAGATTTTACCAGGACATTTAAAATACCTGGTGTTCACCAAACACCCCAATACAAAGTGGAAAAAAACAACCAGTTATCCAGACTTTTTTTTTTTTTTCAAATATAGGGTTTCGGGTAGCAAATTGTAAAAAGCCTGTGTGTTTTGTTCCATTTTAGTTTCCAGCTGACTGTTTAGAACCGTGTCTGAGAAGCTCGAATCCTCTGCCTTTTTTTTTCTGACACTTTGACAACGTCGTCACGTGATGCCTCACACCGTTTTGCAACTTTTCCGAGAAACTTCCCAGAGAATATTATAAATAGCCCGGCTTTGTGAGACACATAGACAAGGAGTTAGCCGTGGTTAGCTAGTAGTTAATTGGTAATCTAATTCTAATTAGTTAGTTCCTTCTATTTCCAACCAAATGACAAGCAATGATGTTATCAGGCTATTAACACGGTATTAAATCCCATGTTCACAATTTAATAGTATTTGAAAAACATAATTCTGAGATGTTTCACGTTGCCTGGGAAATGTAAAATTTGGAAGTAGGGCTAAAAATAGGCACTTAGTTAGGATATCTTGTCCAGCATGAGGGTATCATTTTCCCAATTACGACAAAGGTTGTAGAATATTAAAATAGATCGAGAGGAGTTCCCCCAAATAATTATGATACTAGAAATTCATTCTGTGCAGAAGATTGTGGCACTTTAATCCGGAAGGGAGAGGGATGTGGATTGATAACCTTCGAGCTTGGACTGGCTATAATTAGGAGTTTGTTATTTTAAAGTGACTAAGGGAACAGAAGAGGAAAATTCATTCCAAACTACAGTGTGATGCCACATAGACAGAATGAAGAGGTTCTTGATTTTAGGGGTAGTTAATTACACACTAGAAAAAAGTAGCAGAAGGGGGTTAATGGAGCATTCCTGATGTATTGCTTAAAGTTCTCCACTGTTTTTCAAGTTCAGACCATCTTATTATTGCAGCGCGTCCTTGCAAGACAAAACTTTCACAGGATATATTTCTCCTCATTGTACAGCAAGAATCTAGTTTCTTCTTTATATGCTGATATAATCAAGAAGGTTTTTTTAAAATTATTTTAAGATCTCAGGTGCCTGAGACGAGTAACCTATCAAGTTAAACAGTCTCCTTCTATTTGCCGTATCTCGATTCTTTAATATTTAAGTCAATTGTATGCTGGATCTGTCAAATCTAAATTTTTAACATTTTGGAACCTTATGTTTGCCAAGCAAGTACTTCATTTCTTTTCCTGATATATTTTTTTCCAGATAATTAGCACATTTATATTTCAGCCAGGGGTTGTGACATTTTTGATAAATTCTTTAGGAGTAAATAAAGAAATCTACTACATTTATTTGACTTTTAAATCAGCATTTTGCAGCATTTTATCAAATGATATAATGGGCAAAAACACTGTACATAGTATCATTCTTGGAATCTCAGAGGAAATGATCTCAAGAATATACTATTTAGTATATTTAACTCTATCTATATATTTATTTAAATACCTTCTTATTTACCTAAGTAAATTACTGTAGGTATTTGACAAGAACTCTACCATCAAAGGAAACAAACAAAAGAAAGGAAGGAAACAAAAGCAGCCATTGAAACTCTACAGGGAAGTTTTGCTTCTTAGACCCGGAATATGGATGGTTAGCCCTGTGCCTAAGATCTAGCCTAGTTTCATGGATGAGATGAATCTCTTTCATAAGGGAACCTGGCCTGAGTGATTCTCTAGTTTACCTTCACTGAACACTTCTCTGACCCTCAGCCGTGGTATGGAAAGTAACTGATCCTTGGTTACCTAAACAGTTTGTGTTGCAGCTCGTCTAGGAAAGAGACAGAAAGAGAGAGAAACAGAGACAGAGACAGAGAAGGAGAGCGCGAGAGAGAGAGAGAGAGAGAGAGAGAGCGAGAGAGAGAGAGAGAGCGAGAGAGAGAGAGAGAGAGAGAGAGAGCGAGAGAGAGAGGGAGGAAGAGAGAGAGAGATGGGGAGAGAGAAACAGAGATTGAATTTTTCCTTCCTTGAAACTGGCTGACACTTTCCTTTTCCGTGCTGGTATTGGTGACTATGACATAAGAGCTAATCATTTTTATTTTCTCAGGATTACTTCTTTTCTTTTTAAATCAGGACCCCCTTTCCAACAGTCCTAAGAGCATCCTTCCTTTCCAAATTCAACCCCTCGTAATCCTGAGACGCCAAGCTCTCACAAATAATAGTGACAACTGTTGATGCCAGTTACTGCATTTTTCCCATAAAATTATTTTCTTAATATAAAAAAAAAAAAAACTCATATAACTGCATTGACTCATTTAACGTTTGAGCCATGATGGTGAAGATCCTGCAAAAACACATTGTGAAGACTCCCATCTCCTGCTGCAGAATTGAAAACGTGAGGGTGGGGATGTCACGTCGTAATTCTAACCAAACCCTCTGCCCTGTCCTTGGTTCATTTCAAAACTTATATTTAACAAGGTGCTTCTGTCGTCTTTGACATCAACTCGGGAGTTCTGGAATTCACTGTGAAGTGCAGAGCACAACAAGAGTTATTTACTTATTCGATAGAAATTCTGAAAGCCTCAAAGAGAAGATGAAGGGATTAGCACTGGAAGTAGAGATGCCGAGTTGCCCACACGATCCTGCTCACGGAGGCGACAAAACACGTCATTAATAAACTTAGCACCCACCTGCTAACTCTTTACTCTCCTTTGCACTAATTCATTGTAAAAACACTTTCTTTGCAGTTTTTCCTGAGCGAGTCAGAGGAGAGGATTCTTCCAACTGCCAATGCGTCAAACACAAGTCTTCCTGCCTTATATAGTCAGGTGGCAATTCTGCGTGCACAAAATTTGTTTTTCCTGCCGGTAAGAACATCTCCCTTGTTATTATTGCTCTTGTTGTTTTCCTGTATGCTGTTACGTATTGAGTGACGTGGCCTGCACCTCATCTGTTGTAGACTTGACTTTTCTTCTTTGGATTCCATATCTGAGTATGTCCTGGCCGGGCAAAAATTCCCAGCCTTCAGCAGAAAGCCCCAGCCAACGGGCACCGATTAGACCACACGTGCAAATTTTCAATGGCATTTTGAGGCTCTCACGGATGACTCGTGCATTTATTCTCTTAATGCTACATTTTAATTTATTTTTTAATCGAAGTATAGCTGATTTACAATGTTGTGTTAATTTCTGCTTTATAGCAAAGTGATTCAGTTATACATATATATATTCTTTTTCATATTCTTTTCCATTATGGTTTATCACAGGATATTGAATATAGTTCCCTGCGCTATGCCATAGGACCTTGTTGTTTATCCCTTCTGTATATACTAGTTTGCATCTGCTGACCCCAAACTCCCACTCCATCCCTCCCCCGACCTTGGCAACCACAAGTCTGTTCTCTATGTCTGTGAGTCTGTTTCTTTTTCATAGATAAGTTCATTTGTGTCGTATTTTAGATTCCACGTATAAGTGATATCATATGATATTTGTCTTTCTCTGTCTGACTTACTTCACTTAGTATGATAATCTCTGGTTGCATCCATGTTGCTGCAAATGGCATTATTTCATTCTTCTTTACGGCTGAGTAATATTCCATTGTGTATATGTACCACATCTTCTTTATCCAATCATCTGTCGATGGACATTTAGGTTGCTTCCATGTCTTGGCTATTGAGAATAGTGCTGTGATAGGGGCACATGTATCTTTTTGAATTATAATTTTCTCTGGGTATATGCCCAGGATTGCTGGATCATATAGTAACTCTATTTTTAGTTTTCTGAGGAGCCTCCATTCTGTTTTCCATAGTGGCTGCACCAATTTATCTTAATGCTACATTTTATCGAATGTATCCCAGCATGTAGCATTCGATTGTATGTCACTGAATTGTTGCTTACAGATTTTGCTAATTGTTCCGGTGAATTAGCATTAGCTTCCTGACTCTGTGATGACAGGGACCACAGCTCATATTTCTCCCTCTCCTTTGGCTGCAAAGGCCGTCCAGTAATTGTATCTTCAAATACTCCTTACTAACTGGCCCTTACTAAGGGCCTAGATTGAAATTTCAAAACTTACTAACACCTCAGTCATTTAAGTGAAAGGAGTTAAATCAATTATTTACTGCTTAATAACGTCTTTCTTCCATGAATTGTTTGTGCAAAAAAAACATGATTTTGATACTCTCCTTCCCATCTTCTGAATAATCGTCTAAAGGCAGCATAGATTCTTCCCATTTCATTTGTCTCACATATTTCAGGCACTGAAATTGGTCATTTAATATGTATATTTTAAAATTTTTCTACCAATTTTTTAAAACTCCATTAGCTCTGGTGATAAAGGAAACTTCCTTTCTTTCTCCCTTTGATATTAGGCTTTGATTCTTTTTTCCGTCTCATCATTTCAGTTTCCTGGGATGCTCACAGCTCTGTGTACAGAGAGTAGGGGCATCTGGTGTTCCTTTAAGCCATGACAGCTAACCGGAGTCCATAGCAATGTCCCCACAGACTCAGGAAGAGAGGATGGCATAAGCTTCGTCCCATATCCACAGGGTCCTGGCCTTCATGTTAGGCATTATTGTGAACCCCAGGGAGGACTGGACACCATCTTTTCTATTTCCGTTATGTGAAAAGTGAGGGATGGGACTCATGATGAGCGTTTATTGGCTGTGACCTCACTGTGGGCAGTTTGGAACCCCGTTCTTTAGAGAATGATTCAAACTACCCGTGTGGTCTGGCTCTTCCTCCTTGGATGGATGGTTAGCACACACGTGGTCCATCGGCCCCTGGAGGGAGGACGAGCCTCCAAGCCATCCCCATGCTGCATTCATAAGGCACTTTAACAAGTTACAGTAAACATGCATTTTCATAGGAAAGAAAAGTATAGCCGGCAAATCATCTTTTTAAGAAAATCTCTCCAGCCAATATTTTTGGGTTGAACAACTCACCGTCCTTGGCCCCCCTAACAGCAATAAGGTCATCATCCTGAATTTCATTTAAGTAAGTCTGAGCGTGATATCTTATTTTCAGAAGAAGCAAATCATTAGCAACCCGAAATGGCAAAAAAGAACATTTCCTCAACCTTCAATGATTCTGAAAAAGCACGCAGTAGACTTTTCAAAATCTAGGTCAGACTGAGGCACTAGGCTACTACTGTTCCAATAATAAGTCCTCAGAAAGAGGATTATGATGGCCTTTGGCAAGGAAGCCCCTCCTGCTCGCGTACTGTCTGTACAGAAACGACATTACTAACTCATGAGTTTAGGGGTCCCAGAGGAGCCCGGAGACATCCTGGCTTCCCTCTTAATAGATTGGAAGGAACGTTGGGAAAGCTGTTTGTGGATGTGCACGATGTCTGCAGTATTACTCTCCAACCCCATCGTATATGACGCCTGAGGTTGACAGTGGATGCGAAGGAGCATCCACAGGCACTGATGCAGGAGGTAAAAAGTGATACAGCAATTCCTAATGGCCATTTATAACAGTCATCACAAAGCATAGAAGCAGACATAGTTTGCACCCTGCAATACTGACTTTAATGGCCATTTATAATAGTCATCAAAAAGCATAGAAACAGACATAATTTGCACCCTGCAATACTGACTTTAATGGCCATTTATAATAGTCATCAAAAAGCATAGAAACAGACATAATTTGCACCCTGCAATACTGACTTTAATGGCCATTTATAACGGTCATCAAAAAGCATAGAAACAGACATAATTTGCACCCTGCAATACTGACTTTAATGGCCATTTATAACGGTCATCAAAAAGCATAGAAACAGACATAGTTTGTACCCTGCAATACTAACTTTAATGGCCATTTATAATAGTCATCAAAAAGCATAGAAACACATAGTTTGCACCCTGCAATACTAACTTTAGAAAGTAATTTTAAAGGTGCGGAGATTTAGCTACCAGGGTGTTCGTCGAAAGGTTTATGTAACAATAACAACAAAGAAAGGAAAAGAAAGAAAAAACAAAAGAAAGCAAACAGCCTAAAAGTTAGAATAAATTTAACTGTTTAAACAAATTTTGTTATGAACATACAATAAGATTATATCCAGCCGCTACAAAAGATGTTGTAGAAAACTATTTAATGACATAGAAATATATACTTATAAGCTATTAAGTGAGAAGTATCATTTAAAAACATTCCAAACAATCCATTCCCAATTTTCTAAAATAATAATACCAATAGCAAGTAGCACACACACCAAAAATAAAAGCTGGAAAGATATAAAAAACAATTAATTAATCATGGCTCTAGTTGGATGTTGAGGATTATAGAAGATGCTCACTTTTTATATGTGTCCTTTGTATATTTCCTAATTTTCAACATCAGGTGTAGCAGAAGAAAAAGTCATTTAAAAATGTCCAACAGAATCAACCAGAAAGAATCTTTGCCATGTAGGCAGTTCACACTATATCAGGCATTTATATCATTTCATCCACAAAACTACCCTGTGAGTTAGATACTGGAATTCTTGTTTTCCAGGTGAGGAAACTGAAACCAAAAGATACTTAAGTAGATTGCCAAAGATGACAGTGGCTGCTCCCTTGGTGTCAAAATGCAAGTTGATTTCATCGATTAATATATGAAAAGTATTAATAACTATATGAACCAATTTTAACTTAGTTACCTAATATTAAGTAGTAGCAATATATGATATTTAAATAATATTAACGAATAATACTTAATAAAAATATTAACTAATATTTATATTAACTATTAAAACTATATAAAAATAAGGCTCTTAGTAATAGTGTCCTAACAGAACTCAGCTCAGGAGCCTACAGCCAGAGCTCTTGACATCCAGTGACCTCCCTGCAGGGCTACCTTATGTAATAGATGCAGCTGATCTTCAGAGCTCCCAGCCTGGCCTTCCTCCGTTATCCTTCCTTATTAACACACTCCCTCCGTCACTACCTTCAGGGTCCCAACCTACCTTTAATTAATTCCCACATCACCTTGCACATGGCCTCCAAGCCTCCTAGAAAGGCTTCTTGAATAGAAAATGGACTAAAAGGCTACTTCCCATAACTTATGTATTTTAGTAACGCTAACCCTAACCCTAACCCTAACCCTGAAATGTGAAAACTTTTTAAAAGCCTAAGAATAAATTCTAAAATGTGAAATCATAGACATATTTTATAGGTTTTGGCATATATTTCAAACTAGGGGTGTTTCTAAGAAAACTCTTAGAATCCTGCCACCCCCAGTCCCCTGAAATGCACATGCACACATTGACACACACACACACACACACACACACACTCTCACACAGACACTCACGCGCGCACACACACACACACACACACACTCTCCTGTAAAGGGCTCATTATTCTGCTTCTTATTCACTTAGGCTGAACTGTTGATAACATTCATTCTAATAATGATTTTCAGCAGAATTTTAGCAGAAGAATCCTTTTGAAAATCAAATTTTAGGGAGGGGTGGAGGTACAGATTGGGAGTTTGGTACTGACATGTTCACACTGCTATATTTAAAATGGATAACCAACAGGGACCTGTTGTAGAGCACAGGGAACGCTGCTCAATATTGTATAATAACCTAAATGGGAAAAGAATTTGAAAAAGAATAGATACATGTATATGTATAACTGAATCACTCTGCTCTACACCTGAAACTAACACAACATTGTTAATCAACTATACTCCAATATAAAATAATTTTTTTAAAAAAAAGAAGAAAAATAAAATAAAAAGTCTTACAAAGAGCTCCAGTTTAGAACAATAATAGCAGAATTTATACGGCTTCCCATGGGCCAGGCACTGTTCTGTGCACTTTACTTGTATTATCTTCTTTAATCTTCACAAGAATTCGTCAAGGTGGGCTTTATCGTCCTCCTTACCTTGGGTCACCTGTGCAGGGGACAGGCATGCCTTTATTTGTACCAGCGAGCTGCTTTGTGAGTTGAAGGGCGAGACGCTGAGTGGGAACCTTGCCCGCTGTGCGTAACCGAGGCGATTTCGTGGCTTTTACGGAGCAGTTGTGTAAGAAGACAGTGACTGCTGACTAAAGAGCAGGTGAAAACCCAGGGATTCTCAGACTCTTGGTGGGGATGGATACTTGTGAAAAATCTAGTAGTGGATGAGCCCCAGAATGAACTAAAGAAAGAAGACATACAAAGTGCAGGCCCGTGTTTTATTCGGTTCACCAGAACGAAGGCTGCCCTGTCAGGTTTCTGTGCGCATGCGCACAGGAATGCAGAGCCCACCCAGACGTGTTGCGGGGCTCCCTGGGCTGCTTTCAGAAGCCGTCCCAGCAGCGATGCCCACTGAATCACTGAGCCTCACACCTGCCCTCTGAGGGCACTACTTCGTCATTAAGTATTTAAGTAATTACGTAATTAATTTAAGTCATTAAGGTAATAATGCAAAATCCCCTAGACATGAGGGCTGGTTTCAGAGCACAGGCTCTCTCTCCCTCACCCTCCGCTTTAGGGAGACTGAGTCGGTGGTGCCTATCCACTCTCTCCCAGACCTCTCTTGATTCTGTCCTTCCTCTCCGCCAGCCAGATGGTCCCATCAGGACACATTTCCTCTCCACTTTTCCTCTCCCTATTCTCTGTTGTGGGGTCATCAGTGGTCAGAATAGTAGAGAACTGACCTCAGGGAATTGTGGCCAAAGAAGTTGCACTTACAAACTCCCAGCATTCCCTAAGCCGCCACCACCCATCATGCTCCTTGCCTAGAGATGCTTTACTTCTCGAGGACCCACGGGCGTTAATGGCTGGTCTTCCTTCTGAAGCTGAGAAGCCAGGTGGCAGTCCTCCCTGGTGAGGATGCGTGGGTGCCTCTCACAGGGAAGGAGGTGCCTGCTAGGGCCGCCGCAGCTCATCTTGCGACTTTCCTTTCTCCCCCAAGAACAGGACTGATGCACTAATATTAGTAGCCCTCCCCATGGCTGACTGTAGATGACCTTAGCTGGGGAAATAAAAGGAAGAGCTAGGATGACAAAAATAAGCAGTTTATACATGGCTTATCCCATATAATGTAACTAAAATGGAGTAGCTTACACCCTGAGCTTTTTTTTTTTTTTTTTTTTTTCCCGGTACGCGGGTCTCTCACTGTCGTGGCCTCTCCCGTTGCGGAGCACAGGCTCCGGACGCACAGGCCCAGCGGCCACGGCTCACGGGCCCAGCCGCTCCGCGGCACGTGGGATCCTCCCGGACCGGGGCACGAACCCGTGTCCCCTGCATCGGCAGGCGGACTCTCAACCACTGCGCCACCAGGGAATCCCACTTCTTCTTCTTTCTTTTTTTTTTTTTTTTTTAATAGCTTTGTACGGTGCTACAGTTTATTTTCAATCACATTCTTGTTGCTGATGTTGAAGGCTCACCACCGAATCCCTCTCATGTCCTCCAGTTTTCTTAATTGATTTTCTATCTGGGATAAAGGCCCGTTAGTACTCTGGTGAAACCTGTGAACCCTTAGAATGTTGGGTGTTTCTTTTAAGTTTATTGGAGTATAGCTGATTTACAGTGTTGTGTTAGTTTCAGGAGTACAGCAACGTGATTCAGTTCTACATATACATATATTCATTCTTTTTTAGATTCTTTTCTCATACGGGTTTTCACAGAATATTGGGTAGAGTTCCCTGTGCTACACAGTAGGTCCTTGTTGGTTATCTATCTTATATATAGTTCAAAGCTTTTAGTTTTTTTAAATCCTTTCTGTTCTAGGTAATCCCTCTGACACACAACTGCTTTTTAAATAAAATGTCTAGGCTTTCTTATACCTTTAATAGAACTACCTGTGACGATTTGTATCCTCTTAATGAAGTAAATCATTGAAAGCCCACAGAAGATTCTGTCATTTTGTTTTAATCTGTAAATGTGTAGGGAGCCATATTGTTTTCATTTTCAAGAAGCAAAGGACATTTGCTAATAATGACATAGCTTCAATATAGATTTCTAAAAATTATTTCTGAAGAGTATTTGGCCCACATGCACGATTATTTTTTTAACCATGCTACGCTGGCTGAGCAAGCCACATCATGAGTCATTCTTTTCTAAATCCAATGTGTTTAGTCATGTATCACTGGATCAAAGAGCAGACAAATGCGTCTGCTTTCACAGTCAGTTTGGGAGTTGACCAAGTGAGCTTGATGGTGGTGCCCAACTCTAATTCTCATTTTGGCGTTCCTCAGAAGAGATCCCAAGTATTCATCTGACGTATTTCCCTGTTCCAGTACTTTATATACAGCTGCATCCTGGGATTGATATCCTGTTCGGTTTTCCTGCGCGTGAATTATGAGCTAAAGATGCTGATCATGATGGCGGCACTGGTGGGCTACAACACCATCTTTCTCCACACTCACGCCCACCTCCTGGATGACTACAGCCAGGTCTTATTTGAGAGGTAACCTGCTTCCTCTTCCTTCTCTTTAGTTCTTTCATGGGATGTTGGTAACATAAGTATGTGTGGAGTAAATGCAAATTAGCAATAGCACTGTCATTGGGAATCACTGTGTGAGTGTTTCTTTGAAGTGATGATTCAGGAAGAGAATGTGTGTTTTTTATTACAGATTACACAGAATAGGTATTATCACATATGATCAGCAGACATGAAATGGTTTAGAGAGAGGATTTGTGTTATAATCTCTACTATATTGATAAGAACAATCTTTCCTTTCACGTTCAGCATTATTGGTATTTTGGACTGAAGGATGTTCAGGGGGTTGTCCTGTGCATTAAAGGTTATTGAGCAGCATCCCTGGCCTCTACCCACTAGATGCCTCTACCCCGCCCCCAAGTCATGACAACTGAAAATGCCTCTGGACATTGAGGAATGTGCCCTGCAGGGCAGTGCGGCCCCCTGGTCAGGACAACTGAATCCATGTACACAAAAGTACAGGGACAGTGAGTGGTTCCCCTCACAAGTTATAGTGAATGGAACTGTAACTTGTTGGAGATCAGATAAAATTTCTTTTTTTTTTTTAACATCTTTATTGGAGTATAATTGTTTTACAATAGTGTGTTAGTTTTTCCTTTACAACAAACTGAATCAGTTATACATATACATATGTTCCCATATCTTTTCCCTCTTGCATCACCCTCTCTCCCACCCTCCCTATCCCACCCCTCTAGGTGGTCACAAAGCACAGAGGTGATCTCCCTGTGCTATGCAGCAGCTTCCCACTAGCTAGCTAATTTACATTTGATAGTGTATATATGTCCCTGCCACTCTCTCACTTCGTCACAGCCCACCCTTCCCCCTCCCCATATCCTCAAGTCCATGCTCGAGTAAGTCTGTGTTTAGATAAAATTTCTTATTGGAGATTTCCTAAAGCATCCTGGTGGGGAGGGAATCCTATTGGCTGTGTCTACTCTGCCAACCTTAGGACTAGATGCTTCAAGAATGAGCCTCCCAGGTCCACTCCCTTGGACTTATGAAACGTTTCCTGTTATCAGATTACTTCTGTAAGCTAATCCTAAATATTTATTCCCTGCTTGAAAAAGAAGTTTTCTTCATGATATTCTCCATCTCACATCTTAATAGCAAAAACACATTTTGTATCAAGTGTTAGGTTTCACACATTTTGTATCAAGCGTTAGGTTTCACACATTTTGTATCAAGCGTTAGGTTTATTTCTGGACCCACCAGACTTCAAGTTTTTCTATGAGTGCTTTGCATAACCCCCCCCCCTAATATTTCTATATTTCTTTTAGCATACAATAAATGCCTTAAATACTTGCATAGATTTGTTGCTCTGGGAAGATGGTTTGTGTTGACAGCTTATGGCCGCTTCACCAATAGAGGCCCAGTGTCAGGAACGTGGGCACCTCACTGTGTAAACGTTTCTTCCCAATAAGAATGCTTGTAGAAACACAACTGCACTGCATTCTCTTGACCAAATTTCGTTTTCGTCATCCTCCACGCCATGAAACCCTAACAATCTGTAGTCAGGCTGAGGATAGTGGAGTTGCAAACATACATCACTGTATTAAGGCAATTATATGATTCCTTAGCCAAGATGAAAATGAAATCGAAGTTAATTTTCCAATAAATTCTCAAAATTGCCAACCAAACACACTTTAACATTTCCCTACCGTATCCAGAGAGCCCGTATTGAATCCCTAAGTAAATGTAGCCTCACCGATTTTGACACACAGCTGAGAATACTACTCAATTTCCCTTTATTAAATTTAAAGCTCCTGCATACGGTACACACCCGAAGCAAAAGTGGAAATTAGATTAGCAAGTTTCTGATGCGGAGGGAATTACTTTGGGGACCTGAGGGAGACAGGCCACCCCAGCAGCAGGGAAGTAGCTATTTGGTTAAAGCAAAGGAGTTTTACTTTCAGAGCCCTTTTGTTTCATTCAAGGTCTTTTGTGTGTGTTCTCTCGGCTTTGTCTTTATAATCACCTTAAAGCTAGGTAGGGCTGATGTGACAAGCCTCAGGCACCTGCCTTCACTGCCAAGGGTAAGCCGGCATCCTCTCTAGGATGGGTGCAACTGCCGTACCACGTTTAAGCCCTGCAAACTTCCGCAGAAATATTAACAGGAATTAATTTCCTTTTGTATTGAAATGTAAATTCAGTGAACCTTAATCTTAAGCGTGAAGTCTGAACTCTCTCCTAATTAAGAAACTTTTGCATATATTGATCTGCTATACATACTTCTAGATTTTTGTTCTTAAAGAGGTAGCATTATATCCTTCAAATATTATTAATGACTCCTTGATTAATCACAGAAAGAATAAGCAACGCTTTTGGTTACTTTCCTTATCATTCTATCTATTTCCCATTTCATTATTAATACGACAGTTGCCAGCATGTGAGCAGAAAAAAAAGGAAAGGAAATTAAACATAATCATAGAAGTCTTACGAAGGAGTTTGACCAAGGTTTCTGTGTGAGCTGCCACAATACTTCCGGAAGGCTTCCTCTGCCAGAAGATGAACATCACTGACATAATAGCATAATACCTCAAAATTAACAAATGTCCTCTAATAGCGGTTTATAATGAACCCCAGATGAGAGACCTTTGAGTGGCAGCTCGGAATCCCCCAACCTCGGTGTGTGTATGATTTAACCACGTGACTTGTGCCAGTGCTAAAACCCTTTGAGGTCACTGTTTCCTTTCCCTTTCCTGAGATTCAAGATATGCCACCATGAAAGAACTGATAGAGGTTTTTTCCTCCTATATCTGGTTTGTTATTGCTGACACAACCCTTTCAGATATGAAACGAGGATCCTTAAAAAAAGAAAAAAGCTAGTCTGAGATGTTGCTTTGAGAATGTACGTCCCCCCGTCCCAAAGCCATAGATGCCCTTCGAGGAAAATGCTGGCTTAACACAAGACCAGGCGCACCTCCTTTCCTGATCGAGTCGGTCTGTGCCATCAAAGTCACATGCTTGGTGCCATCCCTTTTCTGACCTGTTTTTGGTCACTGTTGATGCCGAAAACTCGGCCTCTGTGCACCCGTGTGTCAAATCAAATCTCGGAGACAGAGTTTTAAGTGAAGTAGAAAAGAATAGCTTTATCGCTTTGCCAGGCAGAGGGGGACACACCGGGCTCCTGTGTGTCCCAACCGGGGATGATTTGGGGAGGAGTTTTATAGCAGTAGCTCAAGGGCTGGGTTGCTGATAACGATCAGGGCGTGTGCAGGGTCTGCAGTCCTTTAATCTGGCCTCAGGTGGTGGGTCTCCTGATGAGGTTCTCTGGTTCCTTTGATCTGCCCTCAGGTGGTCTCCTCCCTTGTCTCTGCATCCCCTCCCTTCCTGGATTAGCAACTGACCGAATCTGCCCTTTGGAACTCAGGGAAGGTCATAGAGGCTGGAGTCTATTCCCTACAAACAAGAAATGGGGGACAAAGTAAAGCGTCCGTGCCCAGGAGCCCCACAGGGTCCTGCTCGGTTTCAGCATCTCTGCTTACAGGGGACTGCTGGGCCTTCTTCTGAATACACAGTTTGGACTGTGTTGTTGTTCTATATGTGAGCTCACCATGTTTCAGGGGCCTTTTCCAAGCCAAATTTGACATTGATCATGGACAAGCCAACAGGGAGTTTTTTGCCAGCAGGGCCAGCAAAGAAAACAAAAGTATGCACTAGAAAGACTCCAGATCAATGAATAATTCAGAAAAGGATACCAAAGATAATCTGTAAGATTCATGAGTGTGGAAAGCCAACTTTACAGGAGAAAAAAAAAAGGTCTACTTGAGAGGGTGTGCCGTTAAAAATCCATATGAATGGAGGCCAGCAAGGTCCCAGCACTTCACTTGCCATCACGTGATTGTGATCTATTGCCTCATGGTGAAGAAAGCTCAGAAGTGTCTGATATTTAGGAGGTCCAGAAAAATCCATGTCCTAATTCTTTGGCATTTACAACAGTCTTCCGTATCGTCTGTGAATACAAGATGCTCTGTTGAAGCAATCAGTCAACGATCCTGGTTCCGGTCCATGACACCATCTCCCAAAGCCCTCAGCCAGCGCCACTGAGGATGCTTTACAGGTGATGGTGATGGTGATCGTGATAAACCATTGATAGTGCTGGAAGCTGTTTTTGTTTCAAGGACACGTTCCCTTCCCTTGACAAAGGCTGGTTACAGAGTCTGCAAGATGTTGTCAGATCTTTCCTGTGCGTTTTTTTCCTTGCAGATCTGAAGAGTATCAGAGGATGAATATTATCATTTCACGTGGACCCAGGCGTTATGTTAATTCACCTGAAAGCTAGAAACATGCTTTCTATTCTGAAGATGTGTGGAGGATGGAGAGCTTGAACAGAGGGGTTAACCAGGAGTCCAGCACATTAACCAGCTCTGTGAGGGCACTTAACCTAATAAAATAAATACTTTGTGGGCAGCATATAAAGTGTATAAGTAAGCAGCAGTTATATCGAGTACCCAGCGTCATTCAGAAGCTCTGGATTATTGCTGGCAGAAAGGTCTGCATAATTTTAACTTCCTGACCTTAGCAACAGCTCCATACCAAGGATAGCCATGGAGCCGTGAGTCAAGCACCTTCAACATGGTTCTGCATTCTCTGCTTTTCCTGTGTCTCATGGAAAACCCAATGGCTAGAATTCGGCATATTGTAACATTTTGGCAGTGTCCCAACTAGGCATCAACTGATGATGAGCTCACTGAAAGCCTGGAGGAAGAACTGCAGCAGTAACCCTGCTGAGGAAGAAGGCAGGAGCAGTGTGTATCCACCTCTGGGAGAGATGGTCCGGAGGTATTCCAAACACCTGACATTTCTTTTAAAGTCTCCTCTTTTAAATGAAAACCATATTCCAAATCTGTAGTCAAACCCATAATATATCCAAGTTCATACTGAAAAGATTTTAAATTACTTTCAAATTTAATATCTCAGTTTCTCTTCCCCTTCCTAATTCCCCTCCTCCCTCGCCAGTGCCATCTCCAGAAAGGATGGAATACACACGTTTGTTTCTCTGTAGCTGACACCACTAGTAGCAGAGCTGGGAGGTAGAGTAAGGAGGTCAGTAATCGGAATTGCCTAAGTTAACAAGATTAACCAAAAAAGTCCTAGGGCTGCTCAAATTCTACCAATCTCTCTTTTCTTCTATAAAAAGCAACCATTAGTGAGCTCCTTTGTTATCTAACCTAAAAAAGAAAATGCCCTGTGATTTGGACCCACTTGTAGGAAGATGCTCAATTTTTAGGCTGTTTTTTGTTTTGTTTGATTTTAGAATGAGGGGAAGGAGACTTCAGAGAGCCTGGGCCCCCAGACTAGATAGGATACGTACTTCTTATCATCGGCTCTCCAATGTATGAGGCTAAAGCCCAGTGCACAGACCCAGGATATCAGATGCACCAACTGCTTCCCATTTAAAACCACTCTTCTCCAAAGGATGAAACCATGACTGCATTAATCAGGGTGCATCTTTCCACCATAGCAAAAGGCCAGCACTACCTCTCCAGCCCCACTTTTATCATTTCTCCTGACCTGCAGCTGCCTCCAGGGCTCTTTCTTAAGCAAGAGCTTATCACTTATTATGTTAGTCACTTGCAGTCCCAGAATTTGTTTGCAGTCCTTAGCATCCGTGAATAACTCGGAAAAAGCATGAGGCTTTGATCCATCTGTCCTTTGATGACACTGGGTCACCTTCTCTGGAAGATTGCGTGGGATTTCAGTGCATCTGTGTCCGGCCAGAGGAGGAAAAGTGTCTATAACTGAAACCCCTTAGATTTCAAACCAACACCGTTATTTGTCCACTCATTCCTTTGTCTTCACAGCACGGTTTCATTGAATACCCTGTATATTCCAGGCCTGATTGCTGGAGTCCAAGCACATAGAGATGAATAAAATATAGTCTCTGCTCTCAAGAATTTACAAAATCTCTCTATTAGAAAATTGTGTCTCACCAGAAGGCCAAAGGGAGACTTGCAGGTTAAGTTCCTATAGCCAACCTAGGAAATGAGTGAACCTGTTGTCTGGAAGCTGGTTAAGTGACCCAGAGTTGACTGGGATATTGGAAAGACCTTGAAGATCCAAAAAGATAGGGGAGGAGTGTTGTCAGCATCATGGCAGAATAAGACATCCCTCATGTTTGTCCCCAACAATAATTTGTAATCTATCCTTGGAGAAAAGTGCCTTTGTAGGAGCTTTGGGACCCAGCACCGTATGAGATCCAGGAGGAGTCTCGTCCACCCATGTGTTGGACAGTAGGCATACAGACTTTGATCCTGGCTGTGGACCCTGCAGTGACGTGTAATCCAGCTACAGCAGCTCTTGGCCATGGAACCCCCTGGAAAACAGTCTTAGTCAGTGACCCATGGAAGAGAGAGACTTTGAGGAAGTCCAGGTTTTCAGAGGAGAAATTCTAGTGCACCATTGGAGAAAAATATATGAGTTTGGACACGCTGAAGTGGGTAAGAGAAACAGTCTGACTCTGTCCACACCACCCTTCCCCCAAGATGGCACAGCTTAAGTCCAAGAGAGATGTTCTCACTCTATGACTTCTCCTTTGAGCGCCCGGCTTCCCAGCTGTGCAGGATGCTACCAAGCTGGGAGAGGAGCAGATAGGACTCTCAGAGGGCTTTAAGAGAACACAGATGCTACTAACTGCATTACTGCCTTTGTCAAGAAGCCCACCCACAAGCCGCTGGGAACACTTCACTCACAGATCTCCCCAGCTGGCTCACGGGCACCCTCATTGTTCCACATGCCTCATGCACACCCCTACCCTGTGGCCAGCTCCCTGTGCATATTCCCTCCCGATGGCAGCATCGAGAAGGAGCTTGGACCAACAGCTAGTGGGCATGCACAGAAAGCTGACTGAAATCTGAGGGCCAGAGAGAAACCACAAACTTGAGCTTTAGCAAGTTTTGTTTGGGAAAACAAAATGAAGACTGTCAGCAGTCGGCCTGGTGCATTGCAGGATGGAGAGAAGGCATACAAGCTTAGAATTCTGCCACAAGAGGGAGCAAGAAAGGTGGAGAGATGTATCCACAGAAGGTCCAGAAAGCCTCAGAAGCACTAGCAGGGCTGGAGGAAGATATTTATGCCCTGAAGACAGTTATAACGTAAAGGGTGCAGGAAGTGAGTGCTACTTCACATATGAAGACAGCATTGCAAAACTTTAAGGAACATGAAATCAAGGAAGAAAGAAACAAAGGAACTAAAAAACAGCTAGAAAACAATTCATTATTAAGCCCTTACCTATCAATTTTACTCTAAATGTAAATGGATTGAATTGTCCATTTAAACGGCATAGAGTGGCTATACAGATTTAAAAAAAAACAAGATTTAACTATATGCTGCCTACAAGGAACTCACCTCAGCTTTAAGGACACACATAGGATCAAAGTAAAGGAATGGAAAAAGATATTCCATGCAAGTGGAAACAAAAAGAGAGTGGGGGTAGCTATACTTATATCCGATAAATACAATTTCATCCAAAAACAATAACAAAAAACAAAGTCATTATGTATTGCAAAGGGGTCAATTCATCTAGAAGATATAAAAATCATAAATATGTATGCATCCAACATCAGAACACCTAAATAAATTAAGCAAATACTAGTAGATATGATAGGAGAAATAGATGACAATGGAATAATAGTAGAGAACATCAATACATCACATTCAACAATAGATCATACAGACAGAAAGTCAAATAGGAAACATTGGACTTGAACTAAACTTTAGGTCAAATGGACCTAACAGACATATATGGAACACTCCATCTAACAGCCACAGAATACACATTCTTCACAAGCACACATGGAACATTCCAGAAGAGATCATATGTTAGGTCATAAAACGTGTCTTAGCAAAATTAAGGTTGAAATTGTACCATGTATCTTTTCCAATCACAATGGTATGAAACTAGAAATCAGTAACAGTAGGAAAACTGGGAATTTCACAAATATATAGAAATTAAACCACATACTCCTAAACAATCAATGGTCAAAGAAGAATACAAAAGGAAAAACAAAATATAACTTGAAACAAATGAAAATGGTAACACAAGGTACCAGAACCTATAGTATGCTGCAAAAGCAGTTTTTAAAGGGAAGTTTATAATTACAAATGCCTACATTAAGAAAAAGAAAGATCTCAAATAAAAACCCCAACATTACACCTCAAAGAACTAGAAAAAGAAGAACAAACTAAGCCCAAAGTTAGCAGAAGGAAGGAAACAACAAAGATCAGAGCAGAAATTAATGAAATACAGACTAAGAAGACAATAGAAAAAATCAGTGAAGCTAAGAGCTACTTTTTGAAAAGATAAACAAAATAAACCTTTAGGTAGACTAGCCATAGGGAAAAAAGAGAGAGGACTGGAATAAATAAAATTAAAAATGAAATAGAAAACATTACAGTTGATACTACCCAAATACAAAGGATCATAAGAGACTACTATGAAAAATTATACACCAACAAATTGGACAACAGAGAAGAAACGGATAACTTCTTGGAAACATACAACCTACCAAGACTGAATGATGAAGAAATAGAAAGTCCTAACAGACCAATAATGAGGAAGGCGATTGAATCAGTAATCAAAATCTCCAACAAAGAGAAGCTCAGGACCAGATGATTTCACTAGTGAATTCTACCAAACATTTAAAGAAAAATTAATCCCAGTATTTCTCAAACTTTTCCCAAAATTGAAGAGGAAGGAACACTTCCAAATTCACTTTATGAGGCCAGCATTACCCTGATATCAAAGCCTGATAGGGACACTAAAAGAAAACAACAACAAACAACAACAACAAAAAAAAACACAGACTAATATTCCAGATAAATATAGATGCAAAAATTCTGAACAAAATATTAGCAAGCCAAATTGAACAGCACATTAAAAGGATCATGCACCATGATCAAAGGGGATCTATCCCTGAGATACAATGATGGTTCAACACATGCAAACTAATAAGTGTGATACACCACATTAATAGAATGAAATATAAAAATCATATGATCTCTTATCTCAATAAATGCAGGAAAAGCATTTGATGAAATACATCTTCTCATGATAAAAACTTTCAACAAATTGGGTATAGAAGGAACACACCTCGGCATGATAAAGTTGGCATATAATAAGTGCATAGCTAATATCATACTCAATGATAAAAGGCTGAAAGCTTTTCCTCTAAAATCAAGACAAGAAAAGGGTGCCTCTCTGGCCACTTTTACTCAGCATAGTACTGGAAGTCTTACCCAGAGAAATCAGGCAAGAAAAAGAAATAAAAGGCATACAATTAGAAGGAAGATGAAAACTTGTCTTTGTTTGCAGATGATATGATCTTATACATAGAGAACCCTAAAATTTCCACCAAAAAAATTGCTAGAACTAATCAAAAAATTCAATTAAGTCACAGCATACAGAATCAACATACAGAAATCAGTTGTGTTTCTCTACACTAACAATGAATTATCTGATAAAGAAACAAAGAAAACAATCCCATTCACAATGGCATCAAAAACAAGAAAATATTTAGGAATAAATTACACCAAGGAGATGAAAGATCTGTACACTGGAAACCATAAGACTTTGATGAAAGTAACTGAAGAAGACACAAGCAAATGGAAAGAAATCCCATGTTCATGGATCAGAAGAATATTGTTAAAATGTTCATACTACCTAAAGCCATCTATAGATTCAATGCAATTCCCATCAAAATTCCATTAGCAGTTTTCACAGAAATAGAACAAACAATTCTAAAATTTGTATAGAACCACAAAAGACCCTGGATAACCAAAGTAATCCTGAGAAAGAAGCATAAAGCTGGAGGCATCACACTCCCGATTTCAAACTACACTGCAAAGCTACAGTAATTAAAACCATATGGTACAGGCAGAAAAATAGACAAGTGGAACAGGATACAGAGCCCAGATAACCCCTTGCATATGTGGTAAACTAATATTTGACAAGGGAGCCAATAATACTCAATAAGTAAAGGATAGTCTCTTCAATAAATGGTATTGGGAAAATTAAATACCATATGCAGAAGAATGAGATTGGACCCCTATCTTATACCACTAACAAACATTAATTTGAAATGGATAAGAGACCTGAAACCTTAAAACTCCTAGAAAAAAACATAGGGGAAAAAACTCCTTGACATTGATCTTAGCAATGAATTTTTTGGATATGTCACCAAAAGCACAAACAACAAAAGCAAAAATAAGTGCGTGGAACTACATCAAGCTAAAAAACTTCTGAATGGCAAGAGAAACCATCAATGAAAAGAAAAAGCAACCTACAGAATGGGAGAAACTACTTGACAATAATATATCTGATAATGGGCTAATATCCAAAATACATAAAGAACTCATACAACTCAACATAAAAAAGAAATCAATTTAAAAGTAGGCAGAGGAACTGAATAGACATTTTCCAAAGAAGACATACAAATGGTCAACAGGACATGAAAAAATGTTCAATATTATTAATAATCGGGGAAGTGTGTATCAAGACCACAATAAAATGTTGCACACTCCTTAGAATGGCTATCATCAAAAAGACAAGAGATGGCAAGTTTTGGCAAGGATGTGGAGAAAAAGGAATAACGGGATATTATTTTCTCAGCCATGAGAAAAAGGGATATCCTGCCACTTGCAACAACATGAATGGACCCTGAGGGCATCATGCTGAGTGAAATAAGCCAGCCAGAGACAGACAAATACTGCATGATATCACTTATATGTGAAATCTAAAAAAGCTGAACTCACAGAGACAGAGAGTAGAACGGTGGTTACCCAGGGCTGGGGAAAGGTGGGAGAAGTGGGGGGATGTTGGTCAAAAGGCACAAGCTTCCTGTTATAAGATGAATACGTTCTGGGGATCTAAGGTACAGCGTGGTGACTACAGCTAACAATACTGTATTACATACTTGAAAGTTGCTAAAAGAGTAGATCTTAAATGTTCTCACCACAAAAAGGAGATGGTAATTATGTGAGGTGATGAGGCTGTTGGCTAATGCTATAGTGATAATCATTTCACGACATATAAGTGTATCAAATCAACACATTGTACACCTCAAACTTATACAGTTTATATGTCAATTATGTCTAAATAGAACTGGAAAGAAAATAACTGAAAAATCGGTCAAAAGACACAAACTGTCTGCAGCGGTCATTCCCACCCCTGACTCAGTTGGTCAAGAAAACTTATTAATGATGCATCTCCAATCATCGGAAAGGAATGGTGTATTTTTTAAACGACTGAACCGTTTTAGAACTCTCCTGTCTGACCACAGCTCAGGTGGTCATTGCAAACAACCAGATCAGCCATCAGAAAATAGGTTTGCTTTGATGGCTGCGGAGTTTGAGCAGTGGAATACAGGAATTTGGGCTGAGCTGTCAGCCTCACGCTTCATCACCAGCCAGCCTCACCTGGCCAGGACCCCGCCGCTGCACTGGTGACCTGGAGGGGAGAAGAGCTTGGAAGCAGAGATCAGCGGGATGCTGTATGCACACAACTGAAAGGCCAGGAGGGAATGTCAGGAAAGTGGTACTAACACGTGCATCTCAGCAATTCCTTGCCCTTTCTCCGGCCAGACTTAGAGGAAGATTTCCCGACAGGGCAATTGGCTGTCTTTATTTTGCCCTTTGCATTTTAACCCCAGCGTTTCCTTTCTGGGGTATTTTTGTTTTATTCGGACCGTGTTGTCTTCGGACATTGTAGTTGAGGTCTTGGTCCTGTGCTGAGCAGGGTACAGCAGATTCATCTTGCAGTAGCATCCGGTTGGCCAAAACTTGAGCTTTTTGCATCGCTTGACATTGAAGATGGCTGAGGATTCAGAGGTTCCTTGTCGGCAAAGCCAGGCGTGTCCTAACTTACTCACAGAGACAGCCAGAAGTAAATTGATCTTAGCACTGATTCATCAGTGGCAGAGCAACAGGGTCTCATGTTAAGAGGGAGGGCAGTAGCCATTGTCTCTTTGTGGGACTTTTCTTTATGAAATGTGGGCCTCGGGGGGTCAGGGTCCCAGAGGTCAGACTACTTTTGATCCCAGTGAATGACCTGGGAAGATCTGATTTTACTCAGTTCGTATATTGTTACCAACACAACAGAAACTAGGTTTCTTGAGGTACTTTTCTTTTTAGTTAATAGAGGCTTATGTCACCTAGAAAATAGAATGTTTTGAAATGTAATTATGTTTGCATATACATGCCTGGACTGCATCCTCTCCTGAAGGCAATGAAAATGTCATTTTTATGTCACGGAGCTGTTTGCCTTTAGGTTAGGGACTGGTTCACCAAGCAATTCCATATCCTTTGCCCAATTTGTTAGGTTTCTTTGTTCTCTTGGACTCTGGAAACTTGAGGGCCAGAGGCTCCATTATCAGCTTCAGGGTGAGGGTCAGCTGTAAATTAGTGTGTGGCTACAGGTACATTTGGGTGTCTGTGTCTCCAGAACCCATTTTTAAGTATGAAAAATAGCCTATCTGGTCACATTTTGGCTAAAACTGTCAAGTTAAAAATCATAGAGTTAGAAACCTTCTCAGTTATATTAGCTCTGTCTTCTGTACCTCGTAACAGAGTGATAGCACAGCCCTAACATGTGAAAGTCCAAAGTGGATTTCATCCCTAAAACTTAAAGGGAAGGGAGAGAGAGAGAGAGACCTCAGACTAAGTTGCTGTCATTTTTATATAAATGGCCGATACAATTGTTAATGTGTCAATTGTGTCACTTAAAAGAAGGCATGCTGAGGTCCTAAGCCCCAGTAGCTAAGAATGTGACCTTATTTGGAAATAGGGTCATTGCACATGTAATTAGTTAAGATCAAGTCCTGCTGGAGTGGGGTGGGGCCCTGATCCAATATGACTGGTGTCCTTGTAAGAAGATAGCCATGTGGAGACAGAGACACATGGGGGGAGGGGAGCGGGCACCACGTGATGATGAAGACAGACGTTGGGGTGATACAGTGGCCAGCGAACCACCAATGCCAGGACAGGGCAAGGAAGGATTTCTCTGCAGGTTTCAGAGGGAGCACAGCCCTGCCGGCACCTTGATTTCAGACTTCTGGCCTCCAGAACCATGAGATGATAAATTTCTGTTGTTTTAAGCCACCCAGTTTGTGGCACTTTGTTTCAGCAGTCCTGGGAATTAGGAGTTTGGAATTAGCAGATACAGACTACTGTATATAAAATAAACAACAAGGTCCTACTATATAGCAAAGTATCTTGTATAACATATAATGGAAAAGATTAAGAAAGTATATAGATACATATGTATAACTGAATCATGTTACTGTGCACCTGAAACCAACACAGCATTGTAAATCAACTACACTTAAAAACAAAACAAAACAAAACAGAAGTCCTGGGAAACTGATATGATCAACACAACTGACTAGACTCTGCCAGAAGACATCTTGGAATTTTATTCTCTCTGTCCCCATGTCCCCTCCATACTACCCACTCCTTTTCCTCCCAGCCTCTCTTGCATACACACAAAGAGCAAGGAACCCAGGAATGGATCTGTGGATGGAGAAATTCATCCTTCAAGCTTCAGGAGCCCATCAGCCGTGGCCTGTGAGGGGCCCACGTGGGAGAGATGAACTCCAATTGGAATCAGCAGTTCTTTGGGACTGGATGAATAAAAGAAGTTTTTGAGAAATCTAAATGAAAGCGAAGGGAGCGGGTTACAGTTCTTCCTAGTTGACGGAGAACGTCAGAAGGAAAAAAGGCATCTGCGGACTGGTACCCAAGTCTATCCTACAGGCTGTGTTGTGCGTCATTATTTCTGAGGTCCATTTAGTTCCGTACTTTCCAGTGCACTGCCTGGTCCACCGATGAGAGCTGTTCCTAGTCTTACTTCCCCCAAGTCCCCACCTCCACCCACCACTATTCCTCACTAAGGCTCAAGAACTGCGAGATAGGTAGAGGTCATTTCCACCCCTAAACCTATGTTTAAATGCGTTAGCGTGAGGAGTCCCAGAAAAGGATTTTTCCCTCTAGGTTGCTTGCGTGTATTTTCTGTGTGATTATCTGAAAACGCAGCCAGCCCCTGAACTGCATAAAAAGGGTCTTACCTCCCACTCTCCATCAGTGAGAGGGACGGGAGATGGCTTTGTATATTGGGGGCATCTGGTCCCTTACCTGGGGATGCACGTGGGACCTGAGTTCTGATTGGTTGCATTGATGAAGCTACTGTAAGATCCTGACCTTGGAGTTAACGTTTTACTCTCAGGTTAGGTTTATAGGGTGATGGGTGGGATGTCATAGCAGTTTTCTAGGATTCCTGGAATGGTAAAGTAATAGGATGTCCATCAAGCAACATGACAGTTAAAAACAGCCTGCACCAGCTTCTTACGCGCTGCTGTCTATGTTGTACCACCTTTTTTTTTTTTTTTAGCCATGCCGTGCAGCTTGTGAGATCTTATTTCCCCAACCAAGGATAGGATCAAACCCGGGCCCTGGCAGGGAAGGCTTGGAGTCTTAACCACTGGACTGCCAGAGAATTCCCTGTACCAGTTTTATTAACTGTTCAATATCCTTTCAGTGTAGTCAATATTGGGGGAAATGAGTTTAAAAGTCACTGGGGACTTTCCCGGAGGTCCAGTGGTTAAGACTCCGTGCTTCCACTGCAGGGGGCACGGGTTCGATCCCTAGTCGGGAAGCTAAGGTCCTACATGCTGCACACGGTGTGGCCAAAAAAAGTCCCTAAAAGTCACTGGAGTTTGCACTGCTTATAAACATCTGCTCCCTGCAGTGACTTCAACTGTGCTCTTAGACGCAGCTGCCACAGGCTCAAAAAGGAACTTCATTTCTTAAAATCACTGCTACTGAGACAGGAAAGTGACACTTGTCAGCTCACTTCATTCCCAGAGAGAAACTGGTAACCTCCTTATGGCTGTTGAGCTCAGATTTTTTCCAGCCGCAGTTGGCTTGGTAGGAGGAAAGAGCCCTGAGTACAAGCATAGCCTTTCTGGAGAGTTCTCTGAGGTCCTAAGCCCTTCAGCCACTGGGACTGGAGATTCTCTCTCCTCATTTCTGCAGGAATCTGCCTTTCTTTTGCACATGGATCTGTCATTCTGTTCATGAAATCCACCAACCTGCATTTTCTTATCTTTTTCTCTAGCTTCCTCACTCCATCCTCTTGTTTATCACTGTGTAGTTAATACTAAAAGTCATGAGTACCCTTTATGAAGTGCTTCCTGGATGTCAGGCTCTATGCCAGGTACATAAATATTTCACCTAGTGACCAAGACAGCCAGTAAGATAGGCACTGGTACCCCCTTTGGCTGATGGGGAGAGTGAGGTTTGGAAGGGTTTATCCCAGGTCCCAAGCTCGCTAGAGCAGCGGAGTCATGATTCCAACCAGGGTTACTTAACTTCAAAGCCCACCTGCGCTCGTTAGTTCTTTATCCATTTCTCTTATTATCTCATCAGTCCTCGAACCTTCTGTGGAGAAACAGGAAAATCTCAAAGCATATTCAACCCCCAAGCAGAAACTGATGACTTGATATTTATACTTGATTAAATACAAGCTATGCTGCTATGTGACATGGCAGCCATACATAATCAACTTCTCAGGTCTCAGTTCCAGTTATACGTGTGAAATAGTCATTTGTCAGCTATGCAGGATTCCTTGGGGAATCAAGTCGATTTCCCCTTGTATGCTGTACAAGAACCGAAAGCAGAACCTTTCAGTTGACACATAAAATTGACCACCACACATGCCAATTAGATGTGTGGGTGGTCATTGCCTAGAAGGTCATGGTGAGCATGGAGGGCCCAGCCAGTACAGTAAGAGCTTGATGGGGCAGTGGGCCAAGGGTTTCCATCTGTCTTACGCCTTTGTGATACAAAACCCCATGAAAGGAGGAATAAGAAGGAGCGCCTGCCAGAAAGTTGTATGGAAGTATATGATTCATATGTCAGAGTAGCTTATAGAAAGAAAGTTCCCTACTTCATTTTTATATCTCCCATGATTATTAATTTCTAGCAGACTGTCTCATCCTGCAAATAATTACTAAAAATTACAAGTCATCTATCCAATTATCCATATTGATTCCAGAAATATAAAGAAAATATTAATATTCTGCTATTCATTTTATATTTGCTAGAGTTTGATATAGAGTAAGAAATCTATATTCATTTGGAAGATTTTTGTCTTTTACTGAGCTCTTGAAATAAGGATTATTTTGCTTTCTTTTGATGCAGTCTGGGCTTGCAAATATATTTGAAGTGTGTGTGTGTGTGTGTGTGTGTGTGTGTGTGTGTGTGTGTGTGTGTGTGTGTATGGTTGGTGTAGAATGTAGACAATCACTAGAGATCCTGAAATTTGTTCATGCACGAATTCTAAGTCCTGTGTGTATGTTGTTTTGTTGTATTGTTTTCATCTGTTTGTTTGTTTTTTAATAGACCAGGCATTTGGAAAGACCTAAAGACCATGGGCTCAGTGTCTCTCTTTATATTTTTCATCACACTGCTTGTTCTGGGCAGACAGGTAAGAAGTCTGTTACTTCTGTAACTTCTCTAAAGTGCTGTATTAATAATACTTTGCTGACGTGCGTTGCCATTGCTTTCATGCAAACAAATGTTGAAGCATCAGAATCATCTTATCACTTAAGAGAAGAGTAGGTAGCACAACATGTGTATGCTTGGCTATAGACACAAGAGAAAGACCTCTCTTTTTTTTTTTTCCCTAAGAGGCAAATTTTGTGAACAGTAGAAGTGTGAATCAATGAATTTCCTGTTAAGTTTCAAAATAAATATGTAGGTTTCTGTAAGCCTACAATGTATTCCCTCAAGAGCTGGCACTAATTGGAAAAAAAGGTCCCCTTGCCTGGGGTTTTCATCTGCATTTCAAAAGGTATGGCTTCTGTTTCTTTGAAATGGGTATTAAATATCCCTGCTGTCACTTGCAATTATCCCTAGAAATATGGTCCCTTGTTCAAAAATTTTATTTTGTGATGCAAGTGAAACGGCCCCCTCGGGCTCTGTGCCCGCTTCTGGCCTCCCCGTGGAGCCTGTAGGTGCAGGACTTTTCAGGGCAATATTCTTCCTCTGCCTGCAAACCAGGGCAATCACCCGAAGACTAAAGACTCATCCCCTACCAGGTAGCTCTGCCTCAACCAAAATTTGTTTTAAGTTCTTTGATGGATAGCATGAAACAAAGAAGTGATTTATCTGGAGATAACCAGGGAAGAAGCAATGCCAATTAAATTACATTCACATCTCTAAACACTTATCTGAGAGGCAAACTATCAACTGGGGAGTTTGGGCCTGGCTTCCGTTTCTCACCAAGAGGAAGCTGCTAATAATCGCACAGTCGGAGCGGAGACCAGATCTGTGACAATCAGTCCAGCACCCGGGCAGGCCATCCATCCTCTTGCATCTTCCCGGAGAAGTGCGAGGGACGTCCTTCCCTGGAGCCTACAGTGCAGCTGTCACCAGTCTCCCTAGAGCTACGCTGTGGTCCTGATGCAGAGCTTAGAAGACCCCGGTCCCCGGCACATGCTGAGTTCTGCATTCTTAGGCAGTTTCTCCTACTAGAATGATCACTCAGATTGCTTCACAGCAATATATTTTAATTACCTAGAATCAAATTGAATTCTCCCAACTTTTTTTATTCACTGAGATAATATACAGGTGATACCACTACACAAATGTGGTCCAATCCCATGGCTGCTCACTGATCAGTTACTTCTTAAATGATTTAAATAAATAATCAAAAGTATGCACTAGGGCTTCCCTGGTGGCGCAGTGGTTGAGAATCCGCCTGCCGATGCAGGAGACATGGGTTCGTGCCCTGGTCCGGGAAGATCCCACATGCCGCGAAGCAACTAAGCCCGTGAGCCATGGCCGCTGAGCCTGTGCGTCCGGAGCCTGTGCTCCGCAACGGGAGAGGCCACAACAGTGAGAGGCCCGCGTACCGCAAAAAAAAAAAAAAAAAAAAAAAAAAAAAAAAAAGTATGCACTATTATGGCCAGGCACTCATTTAACATGATAGCGCTGATACTAGTTTCCTTTTTTGTCACTAGTGTAATGATAAGTAATATGTACATCTAGAGACCTAAAGAGTAGTAATCCCTGCAGGATTAAATGTGTTCACATTTACTCTTTAACTAGAACCAAGGATACACCAAGGTGAGCCAGAAGGCTGACCTTCAGTCCAGAATCATTAAGTGAATGATTTACTGAGGCCCCAAGCCTTCTGGGATAACCAGAACTGTGAAGTCTGTGATATATGCCTCTGCATACCCTTCCGGAAATACAACTGTATTACAAGCAAATGTCTGATATTTGAAATAAGGTTTTCAAGTGTTGTAAGAATCCACGGCCTCAGAGTTACCTCTTTTCTGAATATGTTTTAAATAATAGCACAGACTTTTTGCAACTTATTTTTGTTATCATTTGTCCTAATGGCTCCCCTGACCCATGACCATCATTTCTGAAATGATGGCAATGTACTTGCTTTCTAAGAAAATGGCTCTACTAAATATTGCTCTAAGCATCTCAGAAACCTTAGTGAAAACATAACATATCCTAGACAAGAGCGACAGTACAGTACCCCTCTCTGTACTGAAATCTAGTTCGTGAGAGAAATGCAAGCCAACTCAAGGGCCTCTTTTGAAAAAGAAAGGTCTCCTGTATTTCACCCAAGCTGAACGGGCAGCCCCCTGCCATCAAGGGTCTGCATCCTAGGTGGGCTCTTTCAGAGTATGGAACCGGGCAGTGGCAACCCTAGTGCCTGAGGGTGAGGCTGAGGTCCTTGTGTGGGAGAATTGAGGATCCCAGAGAAAGTGGAATCACATGCTGCCTGCGCCCCTGCCCAGAGACCGCTTCTGTCCACGCAGAAAGGTGTAAGCCTGGTTCCTCAAGTAGTTTTCAGAACTAGACAGAGCACGGGACGCCCTCGAGGCTGTGGTAGGACGTGAAACACAGCAGACAGGGTCGGTGGGCCCCCAGACGCGGCCCGGATGCCCTCTCAAGACTCTTTCCTGCTCTCTCTCCCATCACGCCAGAGCTCACGGAGACAAATTCCACGTCTGAGTGGGATCTGGGCCCTTGAGCATTTGGGGAGTAGCCGCAGATGGCATCTGAGAGATGGAAGGTGACGTGAGGCCTGGAGGTCATGGAGCAGGGCTGCTGTTTTAGTTGAAGTGTCACAAAGTCCTTAGAGCGCTTTCCTGCCCTGAGTCAGGGTCACGGAGGAAACAGCTCTCCCCGCCCCTGGCTGGATCTCCTCACGCAGCCTCCCCGGGTCTCTGTGTCAAATCTCCCTCTCTTTTCTCCTGTAAGGACATCAGTCATTGGATTTACAGCCCACCCTAAGTCCAGGATGATCTCATCCTGAGGTCCTTAAGTTCATTACATCCGCCGAGACCCTACTTCCAGACAAGTCACAGGCACAGATACCGGGGTTTGGACTTGGAACAGTCTTTTGGGGGACGTGATTAGGTCCATTACAACTGGTTTGGGATAAAAACATTTGTCTTCCTTTGGGGGACTACACATGAGTTTTTAAGGTCCTTGCGCCTCGAGGCAAGGGTTCTGCAGCAGACTGCACTGCTTGGGGAGGTGAGAGGGGAAAGATTTGTCAGAAGGTCACTCTCAGTCCAATGCAGCTGGTCCCAAAGTGCTCCGATTCCTTTAGTAGGAGACTTAAAGAATTGCCTGCACGTGGCGCAGTAGCAGTCCCTCGGAAAACCCGAGCGACTCTTCATGAGCTTTACGAAAACCTTTGAAACGCACACGAATTGGGCTTGCTGCGTACCTTAACTGGCTCCGTGGCTTCATCTCACGTTTCGTTTTTATCTGATCTTCGGTGTATACCTGTGTCTTCTCGATGCCACCACCGTAGATTGCTTCTATTATTTTAGTTTAATACCGGCCACACCACTAGTTTATCCCCCCCAAAAAACTCTAAATAAATAATCTGTTCTCCAAGGGAGAGGCCTTTTCCAGTACGTGCATAGCATGATTTCCATAAATACAGAATGTGGAAGATGTGTCAGTAATGTAAAAATTTAATATAAGCAAACTTTTAAAATATCTCTTTTGTAATCTTTTTAAAAAATGTCTTGTTATGTGAGCTAAAAATAAATGCCTCCCCAGAGGAGGAGGAGTAATTTTTGAGTATATCATACATAGTTTGAAGCAAACCTAATTTCAGTGATCATTGTTCTTTCAGGTTTCAAATTGTGAAATTTTTTTTGAAATTGCCATCTGTGCCTGAGGGCTCATTTATTTATGCGTGTTTTTATTTTGCTTTGTGCTGTCATTGGTATAGCTAAGCAAACCAATAAACAAAACTCCCTCCATTTAGTTCTTCTTTGCATTTATTTGTCAATAATGACTATCTGTGCTGAAATACACTCTCTCTATTAGGCCCTACTGTTACAGGAAGATTCATTCAAGGCTCTTTCAGTATATTAAATTATATACATCAGAGCAGATACAAAATGATGACAAAACAAAGAGACCCTGTGACAGTAAACGGGCCTCTCTGTTTCTACAGTGTTAGTAACAGCTGGTTTTTAAAAGCATTGAATTTTAATACATTATAAAGCATGAACACATGTTTTTACTAGCAGGCACCATCTTAATTAAATTATATCAAAATGAACTTTTGTCTAAATATAATGTCATTCTCTCAGTCCACTGCAATCCCAAATGAAAAAACACATACTTTTCAATGTATACTTAATTACATAATTTGTGGTAGAGGAAAACTGATATTCAGCTGTTAAAGGCAAACTGCCACAAATGAACACTATTATTTTTTAAATGCAAATCATGAAACAATGCACTCTCTCTACTAATATATTTTCCATTTTTCTTTTACTCATTATTTATATTCTATCACAGCTCTTTTCAAAAAATAATTCAAGCCACCATTTATTAACATGACTGTGTAAGAAGCTCTCATGTCATTTTTGTCTTTCAAGCCTTCAGGATAGCTATTTTCTCTGTTTCTGATGCTGGTTCTTACCCAAATTTACATTTTGGAAATCCATGTTAGAGGGTGAATGAGAGACATTTGGGGGCAACTGAGGGCTCGGTAGGGAGGGTGAAAATTCCGTTTGGGGGGGCTCTATTTTAGGTTTGTTTCATTCTTTTTATTTTCTCTTTAAAACCTCCACTCTCTGACAGGACAAGATGCCTATTGTTTCTTTACCTCTGTGTCCTCTTGTAACAGAATGAATATTACTGTAGGTTAGACTTCTTATGGAAGAACAAGTTCAAAAAAGAGCGAGAGGAGATAGAAACCATGGAGAACTTGAACCGCGTGCTGCTGGAGAACGTGCTCCCTGCACACGTAGCTGAGCACTTCCTGGCCAGGAGCCTGAAGAATGAGGTCAGAGAGGCGGGGCTGATGGGGAGAGGCGGGGCCGGTGGGGAGAGGCGGGGCCGGTGGAGGGAGGCGGGGCCTGTGGGGAGAGGCGGGGCCGATGGGGAGAGGTGGGGCTGCTGGCCAGGGAAGGGCGTGCGCTGGCGAGGGCCAAAATCTCCTGGCAGTGACCTAGAGGCCTGTGGCACTTCAAACATGTCAGTGTTCAAAATACTCGACATTGGCCTGAATGTGTCCATTTTCAAGAGTATGTTGACTGGCCGTATAGAGATCAACTGAGAATAGTGAGTTAGACTCTCCTGTGAACATCTTAGCATGAAGTTGATTCATTCTTCCTAGTTTTTCTTCCCCAATCATGTAAAGTTCTGAACGTTTAATATGAGGCACTGGGGTTCCAAATATGTCACACAAGGGGTCACCACCCTCTGCCTAGTGTGGGAGGACGCTTCCTTACCAGCGTGCCATCAAGGCCAAATCAAGACGCACAATCACACGGTGCATCCCACACTCCGCTGTTTCACGGCTCATGACTTCCCCGAGAGCCTTTTAAGGGTCTTAGAATGTCAAGGATATGAGATAGAATTTAGGAGTTGGCCACACAGGACAGATCAGAGACTTGAGACCATCCATTTGAATGGATAGAAATGGGAATTTCGTGGAGCATCTAAAGGAATGGATATTTAACTAGAGTTGGAGAGATGTTGGAGCATGTTGTTTCAAGGCTGAAATGGCTTGTGAAATGAAATGTCATGAATTGTCTTTAATGTAACTAAATTACAAGAGTCAGCAGATGTATCTACAGTGGCACTCTGTGAATTTGAGAAACATGCATTTGAGCACCCACTGAGGGAACGACCTGTGTTTGGTGCTGTGGAGTTTCAGAGATGTATGAGGTGCAACCCCCGTTCTTGGGAAATGTTCAGTGAGGACTTGGAGTGGATGAGGGACCCGGAAACCTGCAGATGGATGAACTCGTTAATAGATAAGCTGGACTTTGATGACACCAATGCAAAGAGCAGCGAAGTGAGAAGGCTTGGAACGGTATTTATCTGTAACATATTTAACGTTGACGTTGAGAAGAAAGTGCCAGGTGGTGGGCAGGGACTGGACCTTATCACTCTGTGGTCTTTCTGGAAGCGTGCTGGGCATGGTGGGCCAGTCCAGGGGCCCCAGCAGGTCCCACCGTTCCCTTCTCTATTGCGTCTCCTGGTGTTCTCTGCTTTCAGTAGGTTATTCAGCATCTTATTTACCTCTTGGTCACACACAGTGAAATCATTACATCTATTAAAAAGGAACCGTCTGTTTTCATTAGCAGTTGAAGAGCTTGTTTGTGTCTATATGTCTAGCTATCAATTCAGGTTATAAATTCATCTGTTGCCCCTGCCCCGGGTCAGGCTGGCTCTGGGCCTGGTTACAGAGATGAACAGGACAAGGCGGCCTCATCCCCAGCAGGGGACAGAATCCTGTCGTCTCCAAAGGTGCTAACTGCGTAAATGCAGGAGTCCAGAAAGTCCACCACTGTGAGCAAGTGACTTCGGAACCAGAAAAGAAAGCGCTAGAAACTGGCAGAGAGACGCAGGCTGCAGAGGGGGAGAAAAAGACCATTCCAGGCTTCAAGGGGCTACTTCTGTCCAGATGACAAGACAGTGCTTCGTTCAAGACCTTAAAAGGCCCAGGGTTCAGCCCTAAAGCACTTGGTGACCTCTTCTGCCCCCTCCTGACGTCTCCCGAGGCCAGACCAGGGGAATCGTGGGTTCTCTCTGTTCGTTCCTGTTTGCTTGACTTATTCTAAGCAGGCCTCTGAACGCAGTTGCCCCTTTGGAAATCATAAGGGAAAGCAGATGGGGATGGAGAGTGAAGTCCACAGGCGGACAGCATGGGCTCGAACCTTTGTCCCAACATTTTCTGTCACGGTAATGTGAGCTGCTTCCCCGGCCTGAGCCCCGTCTCCCCGTGAGTCAAAGGGGAATTGTGCTTTACTTTGCACAATTCTTAGGTAGAGTGTGGGATGTTACATGTCACACTGAGCATCCGTCCCTCCAGCTGAGGTGGACATTTGATAGAGCAGGACCCGGAGTTCCGTATCCATGCAGGTGAGACATACCCGGCTGGCAGGCAGCACCAAAGCACCAGTGGACTCATCCACTTACCGAGGGGCCCTACTGTGTGCCAGGCCAGTGACCCTTCTGCAACTAGCACGTCATGGGGGCTCCCAAGAAGGGGGTGACATTTCCCTCCAAGTTTCCTCATCAGTGCCGCGAGTTTAATCATTAAGAACACACACAGCGTCTTCTACAGCCTTCACTGCCCACGTGGGGCCCGTGGGGAAGGCTGCAGCGTCAGGGCAGCACCGCGCCGTGGGCTTGAACCCCGGAACGGGCACCACCTCACTCCACCGGCAGTTTGGGAACTTTTCCGAGACAAAGTAGGAATCGGCGCGTTTCGACGAAACCAGCTCCGGACTCTGTTGCCTCATTTGTCAGATCAGGAAGGTGAATTCCTTGGGGGCCTCGTCCGTGGCCTCATCGTGCCCGTGTGTGCACGTGAACCTGACTTAGGCGCTAAAATGATTTCCCCTGCAGTCAGTCAGCAGCCGTCCACCAAGCTCCCAGCTTATTCCTTCACTCAGGAGACACACCCCGACCCAGGCAGCCTCCTTTTCCCGTAGGAAAACGAACAGGAGCTCAGTTCCAAAGCTTTTCAAACGCTTACTGCCACAAACAGCTCCAAGTTCCCCTATTGCATATTAGGGGCCTCCGGTTTTCGCTTAGGAACCCCGATACCCTGGACATCATTAGATCTGCGCTTTCTAGCTGCTGACCTCACATTGCTCAGGGGGGTAGAGCGACACACACTGAATCTTAAATCGGGGGCACCAGACCGATGAGACCATCCTTGAAATGACCTCTTCGTACCGCACAACCGTGGGCTGCAAAAGTCTCTGTATTTCGTCAGACAACACAGAACTCCCCTGGGCTGTGACTTTCCAGATTTTACTGCCAGTTTTTGCTGGTTAGGTTAAATATTTGGGGAGGGGAGGGAGCTACTCAAGCAGCCACTGTAACGGTTGGGGATTTAAAAAATTACAGCGGGCCCCATCGGGCAGCCTGCGTTCAGGGCAGCCTGACGTCTGCTCAGCGGGACAGAGATGCCTTCCAGCCGCTGCTCAAGATCAGACCGGTAGTGAAAGAGAGTCTGCTGCTCCAGTCCTCACAGGGAATCCTGAATGCAGAAGAGAAGCCCCATAAAGGGTCTGAAGGAGAAGGAGAGCCCCTAGCCCACTGCCTAAAGGTTCTGAGGGCTCCCACCTGAGTCTCAGAAAGGATGGTTTTGTATTTGGGGGTTTTTTCCAAAATGCTTATAACCAGGTTATTACCAGGAGACTCCTTTGAGTGCGTGGCAGACTTCTGCCCGATCCCTCTGACTTCCCGACAGGCTGGATGCCTAACTTCTGTCACAGTCAGCCCTTCCTGTCCTCGATCGACTTCAGCCCTGGGCCAGAGAACCCACCTCCCTGACCTGGGGATATGTCATCCTAAGCTTGTGGTCCAGGCCAGGCAGGCTGAGGTGTTTCACCTCCTGCAGCCAAGCGGTGATGGGGTCTGTGCTGTTGAATAGCGTGGACGTGGTCCAGGCTGCTGGCCCCTCCTCCCTGTCAGGGCCAAATAGACACGCCCTGCATATGCACGTGCGTGCTCTCGCGCTCTCTCTCTGTCTCCTTCCCTGATGCTTCTGTGAGGGCAAGTTCTGCCCATTGTTGAACGCAGGGATCCCGGGGGAGGATCGTTTCTGGAGGATTCCAGACCCAAAGTGGGCGTGACAGAGCGTAGCCAATGCTGGGACAAGAGAGGTTCCTGGGCCCTGGCCAGCTTTCCTTACCTGCTGGGCCCTGCTTGGCCGTTGAGAGCAAAGCTCTTGTCCCGGGCCTGGCACTTCTTAGTTGTGGGACCTCGGGTTCCATCCTCACAGAAGCTATAACTAATTCCAAAAGCAATAATTCATGCAAAACTTTTAGAGCCGTGCCTGGCATGCAGGAAACGCTCAATTTTAGTCATCTTTGAAGCAAATATCCCAAACTTCTGCAAAACTTGAGAACACTGCCTCCTGGAACTTACCAATATCTGTCAAGGGAGGCACCTTCCCACAGCTTTTCAGGGCCTGACTAGCGTGGACCACAAAACACACATAATCGCTTTGCGCTGTATCCTTATCTGACGGCATCACCTCCTTGGCTCCTTCTCCGTGGTGTGGGCTGAGCGCTTGCAGCTTCTGAATGCAGAGGCTGGCCCAGGGTTATTTTTAGAGCATGCGGTAGACAGGAGTGTGGCTTTCAGTCCCACAGTAACGGTTAATGTTCCATGGTTTTCTGGAACATTCCTTGGAACCATGACCTATGACCTTGGCCAGGACCCATGTTCACAAACAGCCTTTTGATTCTCCTACCCGCCGCATGCACATACAGAGGAAGCTCGTTTTCCTTCAGAAATACAGAGTAAAGAGTGATTTAATCACAATAATTCCACAAAGATCTTTATTTTGATTTAAAAGTGTTCACTGCACCTGTGTTCCAGGCCTGTGGGCAGAGAGCTGCTGTGTCCACCTTTGCAAGCTCCTCTTCTTCCTTCCCCAGGGCACTGGTTTTACTCAAAACATCCTCAAGCTTCTCCCGCAGCTGCTGACTGTCCTGACCAGGTTCGGGCCCTAAAGCCATTCGGACCCCGGTACAGAGCTCTGTGGCCCAGACAGAGCCCGCTGGTTTACAGAGCCTGCTCTCCAGATGGCGGTGTTTGGGCAGGAACATGTCTGAAAGGTCCCTTGAACAGATGTCCCAGCTAGCTTTGGTCACTCATTGAAAAGACTGCATTTTGTCGACCCTTTGCCGAGTCCCCGGTGGTCAGGGTTATGTGTGATTCTGAGCCGCACAGCCTCACTGCGGGAGAGCTGAGGCTTGATCAAAACAAGACACAGGTGTCAATGCGGGTTCAGGGGAATTCACCAGGCACACAAACAACTCCCCCTTCCCAGCTAACCTCCCAACACCCAGGCAGCTCCCGCAACGCAACGCATTCCTTACAGAGTCAGGCCAGAAAGCCACAGGCTTTCAGAGATGTTTTTGTGCTTTCTAACAATTGGACTCCCCCCCTGAATAAATTAGGCGTTAGCTGACAATTGGGGACCGAGGGGGGATGTGAAAGGTGGGAACTTCTCCTCCTCACTATGGCCTGAGTCAGCAGGAGAAAGCGCTGGTCCCGGAGTTTGGAACCCCGAGCTAGTGGCAGGTTCCGGCAACTTCCTAGGGCACAGCAAGCGGACGTCTCCACACCTGTGTGTAAGCAGCACCGATCACACTCTGTTTTCCTGTCCTTGTATTTGAGCTCCTCTCTCCAACTAGACTCTAGGCTCCTTAGGGCAGGGCTTGCGTTGCCGGTCTCTGTGCCCCCATTACCTGGCACGAAGCCTGGCACGTGGCAGGCCCTCACGGGGGGCTGTGCGTGCCTGTGTGTATGTAACAGCACGCTAAAGTGCATGTCAGCCCGTGACACCAAGAGACAGTAGGTCTCACATTCCAAAGAGGGAGCTCAACAGTGTGCAGAATTTACAAATGCAAGAGCTACACAACTCTGGACCCTTCACTCTCAGGGACACGAGGGCTGGGAGGGTAGAGGTTGAAAGAGGGACTGGGGACAGAATATAGTGAGAAGTGAGCCCCCTCCTAAAGGGACATGGGGAACCCTCCCTTTACCTCTTGCCTCATAAATAGACCATAACCACTCAGCTTGGGATGTGTACCTACGACTTGGGCCCCTACGTGGTCCTGGGGCAGCAACGCCATCTGGGGGACACAGATGACATGTAGGTTCCTGAATGCAGAGGGCAGGGGCTTGTTGGAGTGTCTGGTCCAAGAGAGTTGGGGGCTGCAGGTGGGGATGTAATGGGACTATGAGGGTTTGAGAGGACAAAGCCTGCTGAATGTTTCCAGGGACCAAGCCAGAGAAAAAGAGTTGGCATGGGGTCATTTTCGATCCTGTTTTGAAAAGCTGCTTGGAGGGGGGAATGGGCCCCAGCAGAGAAGCTCGAAGTCTAACCAGAAAGCCCGGGGCAGAGACAGTAGTCACAAGTAGGAGGGGAGTGCATGGTGCACATCACGAGGAACTTGGCAGGATGTCCCTTGTTGGGAGGAAGTGACGGAGAGTCTTCAAATAACCCATGAAAATGTCCACCAGGTTTAAGTTCCCTGGGAGCAAGATGTAGTTAATGGAACGCGTCCCTCCTCCAACAGACCCTTCTTTCTTCCCCTGTTCTCCACCCCTGGGTGCTTTGGAAAACCTGGCCAGCCAGCTGGGGAGGGTCAGACCAGAATGAGGAGCAGAGAGAGAGTAGAAGCCAACCGTGCCTCCTTCCCACCCTGCAGACACTCCTCCACCGCCCAGCAGGCCCACACTGGGGAAGGAGAAAAGCCACACATTCCATTGGGACCTGAGTTCTGACTTCTCGTTAGATTGGACACTTAAATTATTGCTGAGAGGACTCCTGTTACCTGAGAATGACAAAAAGAGTCATGGGGTTGTCCCAAGTTTTCATCCAGAGTTGGGAAAGACCTGAAGTCCCACTCAATAAACTGAAAAGGACAGTGTGCACAGAAATGCAGCTGCTTTGGGATGATTTTGCCATAACTTGAGCTTGTTTTGCAGAATGGCTACATGTGAGTGAATGTTGAAATGGCATCTAAGCTTCCACTTTTAAAGCTCAGCGAGATTCTTGTTGGCAGCTATGTTCTGGACAAGGGTCACCCGTGCTAGACCCCGAATTCCCAAATCTCCTCCAAGCCTTCCTACCTGCCCTACCCTCACCCCAGATCCTCTGGAAGTATAAGATAAGCTCGGGTCATCAGCCAATCAGCTTGTGGTTCTCTCTGGCCCCAAGCGCAACCCAAAGACCTGAGGGAACCTCTCATGAGTTTAGGGTATGGCTCTAAGCCCTGCACGTTTCATTAGCTCTAGTGAATTTGTAAAGCTTCCCATTTGTGAAGTTTCCCTGATTCTCAAGCATAGCCCTGTGGAAGCCCTGAGCCAGGAGCTAGGGGGTCAGAAATCCCCACTCACCCTTGGTGTTTCCTCAAAGCTCCAGGTGACCCATCTGTCAAAGAAGGTGGGTGAGCATTTTGCAGTCCAAGGCCCCAGTAGCACTCATAGCCTGTGGAGTGCCAGGCCAGGACTCCAGAGATTAGTCCTGGCCCCTAAGTCAGTGGGAGCCTTGGTGTGTCACCAAACTCCCCTGACTTAACAATTCCTCATTTGTCCTGTGATTCTTAATCAAGACTGCACAACAGGAAAACCCATGGAGTTTTACAAAGAGATTCACATGCTTGGAGCCCACCCCAAGGGCAAGGTTCAGTTGGTCATTGGGCGGCCCAGGTGTCGCCTTCTTGAAAGCCCCATTGGTGACTCTCCCAGGCATTCCTATTTGAAGACCATGGAATTAAATGACCCATCAGACCTCTTCCAGCTCCAACAACCTAGGTGTTCTGGGGCAAGAGTTCAGAGGACAATTTTGACAGTGTCAACCTGAAAATGTTTTATTAGACTCCAAACCAGTGTGGTTAAAATCAGCCCTCATATCCAAACTGTCAGTCAGTTCAGTCTTGCATTTCCTTATCTCCCACCCCCAGATACCCTTAAAGACCCTAGGGGAAAGGAGAAAGTCAAAGTGACGTGAGCTACAAGTGAATCGAGACCCCCATGCTGCCCCAAGTCCAGGCAGCACACTCTGTGGTCATCCAGGAAATGCAGGGTAAAGTATAAAGTGTAGCATTTATAAGAGTGACCTCTGCATCAGACTTGGTAACTGTGACCTTGGGAAAGTAATGTAACTGTTCTGTGCCTCAGTTTCCTCATCTGTAGATTGAGAATAAAAATACCAGCTTCCTAGGATTGTAGTCAGGGGCAAGTTAATGCTGGTGGAGAGTTCAGAGGGATGGGCATCCTGGCATGCAGTGGGCACGCAGTCAGTGCTGGAGATTTTTGTGTGTATTCTTGTCATTATCATCATTCCCCAGGTGGTCTCTCTGGCTGATGTCAGCAGACAGTGGGGAAATGCAGGGTACAGAAAATATATCCTTGCCTTGCTAGATGTACCCCTTTTCCTTAAGAGTAGAGAAGTCAGTGGAGTTGATACTACTTTTATGAAACGGACCTTTTTAACTAGAAGAGGCTTCTAGGGGCTTTTCTCTCCCCTGTTACCCTGACGCCCTGGCTTGGTCAGCATAACTGGTACCTAAGCTTGGCAATCACACCTGCCACAGGTCGTCTTCTGAGGATATGAGTGTTCACAAAAACAACTTTTCAGAGAGAGGAAGTACAGGTCTGCACAAAGAGCCAAGTCAACCATATGGAGAGCAGAATAGAAAAGAAAAACCTTGATTCTATTGTTCATGTATTTTATAGAGATTGTAAGGCAGTAGCAGAAGACATTACAAGGTGGTTGGCCCTGAGAACAGGAAGATGACACAAGTCTGTCTTTCCCCGGAAGTGGTTGTGACCTGCCGTGGGTTGCCATTGCCCTGATGTGTGTGTCATGAGACGTCAGCGGAGGAAGAGTGGTTTTTCTGAGAGGCCACCAAACCTTGGAGTTATGGTGCTGTTGAAGTGCTCACTCCCTGCTCAGGGATTCATCTGAGTGCCCCAGAGAGCAGAGCACACTGGTAACATCCATGCAGGGTAGACTCTCTCCCTCTTCCAGGCACACAGGAAACACCAGCCGCTAGCTTTCTTTCCTCCACTCAGAGGTTGCCATCTTGTGTAACAGAACTCTCCTCACGTTTTCTGGTGGAGGGAGTGTTTCCCATGATGCAGTGTGCCCGCATTGGCGCCTGGCCGTTCTGCCCGGGACAGGACATCCAAGGGCCCTGATGCACCAGCTCCAGTGTGAGAGCAGATCCTCCCGCCCAGGACCAGCCCCCATGCCCACATAATAACGCTTCCTTTATGAAATCTCCGCTGAACTTGAAGGTTTCACTATATGCTGGGGAAAATTATGTGTGGAAACACCTTGAAATTGTATTTACAAGACATTGTAATTTTCCTCAAGTCTATGGGTGAAACTGTGAGCTATAGTTTAGACTTTTAGTTTAGACTTTAGTCTATTTAAAAACAAAAGGAAATCCCGAACAAATATTTCCGGTGTCTAATGCAATAGAATAAGTAGTCTGAGGAATTTCACTAGTTCTCTCTGGTGTAATTAAGAAGTAACATGATGAGTTTCATCTGCTCCTTTCAGGGGACGCTGAAGAGGAACATTCCTGAAGCCTCCAGTCCAAAGAATGTAGGCATAATGAGTCACTTTAGGACAATATGGTAGCCTGGGAAATCGTTTTGTTTCCCTTTAGTTGTTAAAAGAATGTTGTTGTTGTTTTGTCCTAAGTGAGAAGTCTATGGTCTCTTGTAATTGTCTAAGACAGAGATGGCAGAGAGGGGTGAGTGGAAGGGCACCTCATACTAACTGGTAGTGACAATGGGAGTGCGGTGTTGACGATTCTCAGCCTGCATCGAGCTCACTAGAAGCCTTCACCTGTGATCAATGGCCAGTGCCTAAAAGGGGCCTGGGACCAGGATTTCTTTACCAGCCTTAACGTAAAGAAACACTTCCATTAGGAGCATGTTTGCTTCAAAGGTTTCCTAGTGCTCAGCCCTTCCTTTTCTCCTGGGCAGGAGTTATACCACCAGTCCTATGACTGTGTCTGCGTCATGTTTGCCTCCATTCCGGATTTCAAAGAATTCTACACAGAATCAGATGTGAACAAGGAGGGCTTGGAATGCCTTCGGCTCCTCAACGAGATCATTGCCGACTTTGACGATGTATGTACTTACCCTTGATGGGCAGGGGTGGCGTTCCTCTGGACTGGCACATTTGAAGTTAGTCCAACATCACGGCATATCTTAAAACTTGCCCTTTGACAAAATTTCTGGTGGTTGGCATTAAGCTTTTTGCTCTATTTAGGGCACTGACTAATTTTGGTGAGGCAAACACATATTATTTTTAAAGCTAATATGATTCCTAGAAACAGCTGCCAAAATCTGTTCAATAAAATATCTCTCCAGCAAGCCCATGAATTTTCTTGAAAGGCTTGAACTCCAAAGAAAATACTTGCCCATCTCTTTATACACAAAAAAGATAGTAGATTATTTGCATGTGTGTCTGTGCAAACTCCAAGGTCTATGTCAGATATCAATTTGAAGTGTACATGGATGGCATGCTTTGTTATTGAAAAAGCAATATGAATGTGGTAGAATATATTTTAGAAGGGACAAAGTGTACATCTTAGATGTTGGAATAGGTGTCATTTTTCAATTTTCTGCCTACGAAGGAAACAATGCACTTTGTCTTCTAGTAAGAACAAACAGACCTCTGGTTTGAAAGATATTGTTGTTACACCATTTTAACAATATTTTGCAAATATAGGAAAATTGACATCAGTGAACATAGGTTCATCATGATTGATGGAATTTTGAAATACAGTGATGAAATTATATAATATGATGGTTTCAGGCCGACCTTCTAAATGTCTTGTGGGACCTGTGCATTTCTCTGCTACCACCACTGTCACCATGAGGTTGACTCAAGACTCATGGTGAAGTAATGACAAGTAGAGATTTTCACTGTTGTGCAGGGTTCCACAGTGAAAAATGTTGGCGCATTTCCTCCAGCTGCTCCTCGGTAAAATAAATGCTCTCTAGTACTAGTGACCATTCTTTCAGGTTGGATTGCTCATGGAGATATGATCATGGGATTTGCTCACTTATCTTAGATTCTCTGACATGTGATCTTGAGCGAATCTCCTCTGAAAGCAGGAGTACCAAGGAAGGGTCTAGAAGATGTTCCCAGTCTTCTGTTCATACCTTTGTCCTGCTGAGCAGATACAGAACCTTCCAGAGTTTCCTTCGTTTGCTCTCTCCATCCAGTCTTTCTCTTCCCTACAGCTTCTTATCTTATTTTTACCTTTACTCCATCCCATGCCAAGGTCTAATGTAGTGGATGAGGAGGAGCCCAGTAGGAAACTGGTTACTGGTGCCAGAAACTGGGACAAAAAATATTAGGGTCAGGGCTGATGGGAGGGGCCATTCTAGATCTTTGTTCCCTCCACTCCAGGTTTTCAGAGGGCAAAAGTCAATCCTCAGCACTACAATTGGTCATAAATCACCCTCACCATGCAGGGAAGACCTCACTCTCTGAATCCTGATTTTGTATTTAGGCCTTTCAAACACAGAGTGGGGAAGTTTATTTGAGGCCATTATCACTCACATCATAATTTATCCTGTTTCCTTCACCAGCTAATTCTGAAAGGTAATTCATGTTAACTGGAAGTAAATCGTTATACTGCATATCTTTCCAAGGACACGCCCTTTGTGAGATTCACGAAGTGTTCTTTCCCCACGATGCCCAAGGTCGAAGGGTGAAGAAGCAGTGTCATGTTCCTGTGACTGAACTAGGATTTGAGAATGTCTCTAGAAAATGCTTGGCCTTGGGTCAGCACCCGACTGAGTAACTGTGTGATTGTCATTGCTCCCCAGCTGCTGTCCAAGCCAAAGTTCAGTGGAGTTGAAAAGATCAAGACCATCGGCAGCACGTACATGGCAGCGACGGGTCTGAGCGCCGTGCCCAGCCAGGAGCACGCCCAGGTACACACGCGTCAGCCGTACCCAGCACACGTGAGCCTCGGCTCTGCCCACAGGTCATCCTGGGACCAAAACGATCATTGCAGGCACAACCCAGACCTCAGTGATTAAGGTCTCATGAGAAAAGATGAGAATCTCGGAGGCTTCTGAGGGTCTCTTCACAGAACTTCTTTCTCTGGCAGACAAGGTAGAAAAAAAACCAACCAGTCTGGTAGCTGCTTGATACCAGATAAATATACAAGAAAGTTGATTAGATCTGTTTACTTAAAGGTGACTCATTATGGGAGGGCTCCTGGTCTTTTGATTTAAAACAACGGGGTCGAAAACATGCTGACCACCCAGAAATTTGGTTGAAAAGGTGATTTGGTCAAAATTGAGTATCTTCAGTCAACTAGGGTTTTTGAAGGGGGTTTTCTGTTATGTTGTGGTTTGTTTCTGTGTGTGTGTGTGTGTGTCTGTGTAGATATGCTTTGTTTTTGTTTTTCTTTTGGCCATTCCATGTGGCACGTGGGATCTTAGTTCCCTGACCAGGGATCGAACCCGTGCCCCCTGAATTGGGAGCGCAGAGTCTTAACCGCTGGACCACCAGGGAAGTCCCTAGATATGGCTCGTTAACTTGTGGGTCAATAACAAGACCCTTTTCCCCTCGGGACAGTGGGCTCCGTGACGGGCACTGGCTTGTTTGCCGCAGGGCAGAGGTGGTGGGTGCAGCACAGAGGGATGAAACTTACCAGAGCACAACTTGTTGGAGGTGGTTGGATTCCCCCAAAGAGAGGAAGAGCTCAGCCATTCCCTGACCCCCATGTGTCTAGCTTCCCCCCAACCCCGCGACCTCCCACAGGCAACCAAGAGAGGGACAGAGGGCCAGCAGCTTGCTCAGACAGGACCCACCCCCGGAGCATCAGGAGAGGGTCCTCTCTTAACATTCGTGGGCAGAGATGAGAACATGAAACGTCGGACTCAAGATTAACCCTAGCATTTTTCTGAGTGAGTGGGGTCATATATGTCCCTTCTACTCAGGTGTTGCTTCCAGATTGTTATTTTTTTCATGGGTATGAATTACTTTAGTAATAAGGAAAAGTAAAACAAACAAGCAATAAAAGAAAACTTAGAAGAATAGTAAGTTTTGAGCAGTACCATTCCAAGCAATCTTGACGCCTGACACAAAAGGAAAAATGGGCACCCCTGTTTACGTGGTGTTGTGTATCTTTCAGGGTTGGGTTTTTATTGCCAGAACATTCAAGTGTTGAAAAACTATTGGAAAGTTGGACAATAAAGGTATTAAAATGTACAACAATGTTTTAATTCTAAATACCTTATTTTTACCCAAGACAGAACTAATTAGATTTTTACTGTCCTGGCTTTAATGGAAGAAAACTTAATCCTTTTCAGCATCTTTAATGTTCTGAAAAAAATTAACGGTTAAAAATAACATAAAATTATGTACACAGGGACAGACATTTTTCCTGTTGCCTCGGGCTCTAAGACGCCCAGCACAGCACTGTCAGAAACTGTCTGATTAGTGAGCTCAGCTGCCATCATGAAGGCTGTGCAGCTTCAACAACAGAGATTTATTTTCTCAGAGCTCTGGAGGCTGGAAGTCCCAGATCAAGGTCCTGCGGGACACGGTTCATGTGAGGGCTGTCTTCCTGGCTTGTTGCTGTCTGCCCCTTTGCTGTGTCCTCACAAGGCAGAGAGAGAGAGATCTCGTGGGTATGGCTTCAAGATGAGAATTTGAGGGGGATCTGTGCAGTCCCCAGCCCCTGTCCTTCTTTAAGTTTCAGTGTTTTACTTCTTTCTGGATTTTTCTGCATTAATTTTGATTTTCTAAACATCGCACTAGGATATGATTCCTCATGCTTGCTGAGCTTTTCAGTGGCCCCCTTAAGTTTTGCAGCTGAGATGAGTGCCTCACTCTTCTCACCCTAATCCCAGACCCAATTCTGCGGCCTCTCAGCTGACCTCCTCTTGTGGCCCATTTAGGGCACTTGACAAAATCACACCTGCTCCAGAACTTAGCTAGTGACAGCCACTTACGGAACCCTTGGCAGGGATGCCCCGAGGCACATGAAGACCCACTCAGCATTCAGCGTCTGTGCTGGGCCCATCCTCCATCACCCCTCCATCATCCTTCCTCCATCACCCCTCAATCACCCTTCCTTCATCCCTCCATCACCCCTCCATCACTCCTCCGTGACTCCTCTATCATCCCTCCATCACTGCTCCAACATTCTTCCATCATCCCTCCATCACCCCTCCATCACTCCTCCATCATTCTTCCAATATCCCTTCTTCATCCCTCCATCAGCCCTCCATCACTCCTCTGTGACTCCTCTATCATCCCTCCATCACTGCTCCAACATTCTTCCATCACCCCTCCATCACCCCTCCATCACTCCTCCATCATTCTTCCAATATCCCTTCTTCACCCCTCCATCAGCCCTCCATCGGCCCTCCATCACTCCTCTATCACCCCTCCATCACCCCTCCATGATCCCTCCTCCATCCCACAATCACCTTTCATCATCCCTACAGCCGGGCTCCCTGGTCTCGACTCTGTCACCACCAGACCCTGGTCTCCTGGATCTTCAACAAATGTCTCCAGGCCTCTCCTCTCCCTTCCCATAGGCACAGCTTTCGGATGGCTTGTCCTTATCCACTGCCTTTATTTTTCACCTTTTCCTTCTTTGCTAACCCTCACCAATGCAGATGTCAGAAATTCCACTCCTAAAGATCAGGAAGTACTTCCAAATTCCAAACTCCACGTCGGATTTGCATTCCCCAAGCGATCACTCTCTGTGTCCTGTCTGTGGCCTCTGATACAGCCAGCCGTCACCTTCGCCCAGAAGTCCTCCCCTCCCTCAGCTTCTGGTTGGTTCTCTTTAGTGAATCCTGCCTGAGGTCTTCCTCTGTGGACATTTCTGTGTTCTTTCCCCAACCCCTCCCCTCCATCAGGGATCTCAGCTAAGACTTGCTCCACCAGCCTGTGTATCCGACTGCTGACAAAACCACCATCCACCTTCCTGACCACTAGGCCAAGCTTGGAGCTCACGTTTCCAGCTTTCCACAGACACCCAGCTTGCTAACAGCGCCCTCACCTTCCTCGTGTCCTTCCTACTCCCAGAACAGGGCCTCCACCATCTACCTCCACGCCCCGGCTCTGACCCGTCCCCTCCCTCTCCCTACAGTTTCCTCATCAGCCCTCAAACGTGCACTGTGCGTCTGTGCAGACAAGCACCAAGTGCTACTCATACACCCTCCAGGAGGGGTGCAGCCACCATCTGCATCAGAGGCCCTGTGGTGGGTGCTACACATGGTCTCCAGACACCTGAGGGAGGGGCTGGAAATCTCCATTTCCACAGGTGATTCTGATGCGCAGGAAGACACCCTGTTTTCAGATCTCGCCCATCAGCGGTGCCAAGGCTCCCACTTTCCTAGGAGCCTCTCCTGCACCCTGACCTGAGTCTCTTTGGCCTCACCCAACCCCCTGTGTCTAGATCCTATTTCCTTTCCTCCCACGTGCTGCATATCCTTTCCTGCTTTTGTTTAGACGTGTGTTTCTTATCCAGCATCCAAATGATAGCAGGGGCCGTGTCTTATGTGGTGTTCCCCAAAGTCCCAGCAGGGGGTACTGAACAGAGCGATTGCCCATGTCTGTTCAATGAATGATGGAGCAGCGCGTGTCCACCCTGCTTCCCAGCCCAGCCTCTCGCTTCCTTCCCGCCATTTTACAATCCTGCTCCTCCCCGTGCAAACGCTCTCTTTTTTTTCTCCTAACATTTTCGAAAACTTAATAAATGCCTCCTGAGCCTTTACTTCTAACAAGCCTAGGAGGCACCCCCAACCCGAGCCCATTTTACAGATGGAGAAACTGAGGCACAGAAGTGCAGTAACTTGCCCAAGGTCATAGAACAAGCGGCCGTAGAAGAGGGCTACAGAGCAGGGCTGCAGACCCGGGCACTCTGGGTGCAGGGTTCACCTCACCCTGCGCACAGCTCTCGTGCTGCTTCACCCCCTCCTCTTCTTCCCCAGCCCCCCACCACGTTGGCTTCTGCACCCGCGCGTTTGTACGCACACCATTCACCCAAGCACTCCTTCCACGGGTGCCCCGTCCCTTCTGCCCTCATCACTGGCAGCCACAAATCTGCCTTCCCAGCTACCCTTGAGCTGCATCCTGACCCCTGACAACCACCGCTGTTAATACATGAGTATTTACCTTCATGGTGGAGGGGAAAGAGCGTGGCCTTCACGTGAGACAGCTCATTCCCTACCATGGTAGCTAAGCTTTCTGCACATTAGCATCCTTTTATATACAGTGGGGATCCCACTCATATCCTGAGGCTGTGGGGAAGACATTAATATGCAAAATGCCCCACGGGAAGAGTGGGTAATAAAAACGCTAATAGCGGTAATAATACAGTTACGGTTTGTACACTGTTCCACGTATGGATACCATTGCTTCTGCCCGCAGAATAGGTAAAAGGGTGTTTGGACGTAAGTGAAATATGGCATCAGGTCCACACAGGGAGCTTTTACTCAGTACGAGCTATTTTTATTTAGAACATTTACTTCGAATCTTGGTAAGATCATCCTAGAAATAGTTTGAAATTCAGTGAAAATCTGAAAGGAAAGTTCATTATGTTTGATTGGGGGCATAGCATGCTTGAGAAATAATAATACAGATATAGTCTTTATGAAAAAAATGAATGTCCCTTTTGCCGCCTACCTACTTATCTCTCTAGTTAAAACCCAAAAACTTTCCATTAGTTGTTTACAAACAAAAAATTTTCTATTTATTATTCAGCCAAATATTTAGTTTGGCAACTAAACATATTCACCACAGCCAGATATTTAGTTTGGCAAAATATATTGGGTTTCTCAAGGATTCATGTGTTTTTCTTAAATTCAAAAAGAGGCAGAGCTGTCTGGATAGAAGAAGCCTTTTGAAAGTCAGCTTTCATTTGTAATTACCTCCACATTTTCTACATGCCGGCACAGGCTACTTACCCACTGGGAAAACGAATGCACAGGGGTCTATCAGCACCTAGTCAGAGCAGGGCTTTCTATCTGCCTTTGTTTTGCTTCATTTGTGTTCTCTTAGGTGAAACAACACGTTCTGATTTTAAGCTTAAAGACAACATGACTAGATGGTTGGTTGTATTATGTGTAACAACTGATTGTTGTTGTTGAAAGAAGCAGGCATTTGTCAAAAAATGAAACATTACATGGAGAACAGGCTTGCATTCTGACCACCCCCACACCCCACACCCCACACCCCACACCCCCACACCCCACACCCCACCCCACCCCCGCTCTCGTAATCCCCGGAGCATTCACCTGAAAAGTACATGTTCCGCGATGGAATTCAGGGTTGATAGAAATGGGGAGCTTACGCACCCCAGAGGCGCTTCATTTTAACGTCAGGACTTCACCGCTTCCCAGACCCATAGTAGCCCCCTGCTCCTTCCCAGCCGTGGCCTTTAGACCTCAAGCCATGATAGCACACTTGTGGTTACAGGCATGTTTTTCTTGACTTATGTAGACTTCTTGTAAAAGGACATCTCACTAAACAATAATCATCTCCAGTTTCTCCTGAAAATTGGTAGATCTCCTAATCTTCATTCCTGATGACAACAATCACCAGCTGAGAAGCAGCTGCCCCATCTTGGCACGTTCTCCCCAGTTTGCCACACTCCTCACCCCTCCCTATTGCCTCATTCCCTCTGCAGCACTCTGGAGCCTCCCCTACTCGCCCTCTGAGGGGATTTTGCCTGCCCTATCATTAAGGAAGCCCGTCCTTCATGCCAGAATCAATGATTAGGGTCTTAGCAATTACGTAAGTTGGTTTTGATCTTTTTAATACAAATTTTACTGAGAACTTAAATATGTCAAAACCAAAGTACAGAGATGAAAACTTTCATGTAAACCCATACTTTGATTACACCATTGCTGTGGTGAGCCATACCTCTAGCTTTTATTCACAATTTCAAATAGAGTGATGCCCATTGCCAGCGACACTTTGGAAGAAGTGACTTGTGGTGCCAGAAAAATGGGGGGAGGGGAGAGGCAGAGAAGCAAGAGGTGACAGGGAGCTTGTATTCCTATCAAGGTATGAGTGCTGGTGCTCGTTAAAAATTTTTAAGCTTTGTATTATTGCTCTCTTTTTAATTATTTTTATTTAAGAAATTTAAATTATTTATTTTAAATGAGTTTTTTATTTTATTTATTTATTCTATCAGAACAGATTTGACAGCAGGTTGTGGGCTGTGGGTAGTTACTAGTTTGTAAGCGCTACCTCTCACTCTGTTTCTTGCTGAGTTGGCCCCACAGACATACCGCTGTGGCTAGCATGAGGATTTCTCCATCATTCTTCTCCCTCCATCCCCCAGATAAGATCCCAGGCTCCAAGTGACCTAACTATGAGATGCCTACACTTACTCAGCTTATTAGCAAAACCGAGCTGACCGACAAAACTATGAGCAATAAACATTGCCCATCCACATTCACTGAGTCAGGCTAACGGTTCTGTCTCTGCCTGAGTTAGGAGCTGCCTGGCTTGACTGTTTGGGATTTTATTTAGCTAGTAGGTCAACCAGCATAGATTTTCTTTACCCGTTGGGGCAAGTGCCAATTACTTGTTAATGACTGCCCCTCTGTAATTGCCCTCCAGAGTTTATAGTCTGGAAAAAGTCATGTATGCAAACAGCAATTCCAATGCTGGGTAAGCCTGGGGATATTACAGGTGTCTCACCTGGGCTGCTGTAAGAAATTGCCATAGACTGGGTCACAAACAACATTTATTTCTCACAGTTCTGGAAGCCGGGGGGTCTGAGATCAAGTCTGCAGATTTGGCGTCTGGCGAGGGCCCTCTTTCTGGTTTGCAGATGGCCGTCTTCTCTCTGTGTCCTCATTCGGTGCAGATGGAGAGCAGAGAAAGAGAGAGAGGAAGCAGCTCTCTCCTGTCTCTTCTTATAAGGGCACGAATCCCATTCGTGAGGGCTCCACCCATGTGACCTAATTACTTCCCCAAAGCTCCACCTCCCAATACCATCGCATTGGGGAATCAGGCTTCCTCATATGAATTTTGGTGAAACTTTAGGACACTCCACCAAGTTGATCAGGGAAGAAGTAAGGGATCATTCTCAGATCTTCTGCTGCCAGTTTCTTAGTAACTAAGGCATATGTTGAAACTCATAACCATAGTTTCCTTTACTGGCAAAAGTAGAAGATAGTTTTGGTCTCTGCTGAAATGAAAAGCAATATCTCAGTGCTGTGTATTTTTGCACAAACACCAAAGGTATCGTGATGTAGGGTAAGTGGAGAGAGAAATGCCCTCCTACTTTAATGCTACTAATAGGAAACAAACACTGAAGGAAGAACCATCACTCTTCTCTATACACACTGAGAATCTCAAAGATACTTAACATTTCAGACACTTAGGTTGTTGTTGAAGCCACACATCAGTGTAGGTTGCTCAGTGTGTGGAAAGGGGGGGAAGTACTAAACTAGGGCATAAGGCAATTCCTGCTGACATTTTCCTCCTAGAAGCTTTTCATGTCAAGCAGAGTGATGTGCTTCTCTAACCTATCATGAAGGAAACTAAATAAATCCTGAGCCTCAGGGATGCAGGCTGAACGTGCTGCCCATATGAATTCATTCCATCTTAACCACAACCCTACAAGACTGGTAGTTATTGTTTCAATTCACAGATGAGGAAACTGAGCCCCAGAGAAGTTAAGTGACTCAGCCAAGGCCATGCAGCTGATGATTGTAGAACCTGGAGCTGGACCCAACTTTGTCTGACTCAAAAGTGCTGGCAATTATTTAGTGAACTTCCTACTTTCAGAAAAGTAGTGGTCACAGTATAAACAATGAAAATAAAGAAACGAAGAAAATAAAGAAAGAGGTGAATGGGAGAAGCGTGTCCATGGGAGATGGACTTGGGAGCTGAGGAAGCAGGATGGAGGGAGCTGTCTGAATCTCAGGTTTCCAGTTTAGGGATCTGAAATGGATGACACCATTAGCCAAAGTAGAAGAGTCAAGAATAAGAGCTGTTAATGGGAGAGTAAATAGAAATAATAGTTTTAGACTTACAAGTTTGAGTTTTCAATAAGGCACCCAAGTAGAATTCCAGTCATGCACATGGGTGGTGGCCAGTTCCAGAGCCATAAATGAGCAATGCTTGGATATAGTTTTCCATCAGCTGAGTATCTCTTAGACACATCATCCAACACAGCTGTCACCATTTTAGCAGCCAGACTATCAAGGAAAAAGGCTTACCTACTTGTCTACATGTTTGTGCCTATTTTATTTAAATCTCTCCCTTAAGAAGCTTACAAAAATGGACGCAATGCAAACATAGTTTTAAATTAATAAACTAACATGCGAGGAAGTTGAAAGATAAGATAGAAACAAAAATGAGGATGATGCAATAAAATGAAAATCAAATAGCATTCAAGATGCACACGGGGAAGGAGGCAAGCTGGTGAGGTTTATTTGGCTGATGTTAGGTATTGATACCTTAGCTTTCTTTTTGTTTCCATTTGCACGGAATACCTTTTTCCCATGCCCACACTTTCAGTCTGAGTGTGTCTTTAGATTTGAAGTGAGTCTCTTGTAGGCAGCATATAAATGGATTTTTTTTTTTTTTTTGTAACCTATCAGCCACTCTGTGTCTTTTGAATGGAGTATTTAATCCATTACCTTTAGAGTAAATGAAGATTGAGGTCCCTGGAGTCAGATTGCCCACCTGCAAAGCCACTTACACAAGTTATTAACCTCTCTGGGTTTCCCTTTCCCATCTGCCTAATGGGGATAAAGACAGGCATTCCTTCACGGGAGGCGCTGTGAGGATTAAGGACATGCATACACACACGCTATTGCCGTTAATTGTTCCGAAATTTCCAGCAGCCAACACAAGTGCAGTGCTTTAGTGTTCATAAGGCTCCCCTGGGCCCCTGACCCAGGCTCTAACAAACAGGCCCTCATAACCATTAGGATGGCTCTGTAGTGATCATTGCGCTTGGTGACTTCCTTATGGAAAACGGTTTAACACATTGAGGGGGGAGGTTGTTAGCTAGAACATCTCTTAATGCATATTTTAATCAGATGCATTCTTCGGTAGAGTGAGATCAGGTGGAGAACATTGCGTCCAGTTTAATCCAAGTTCACTGGATACAGAGGAATCCACAGATGACCCAGGAATCAGGCCATTTTCCATAAATATTATTTCATGCCTCCGAGTTTGGGTAAACACTGGGAAGCTGTGAGTTCCAGTCCTGCTCTCCAAAAGGTGCCTGAAACTCAGATGCCCTGAGCTCCCAGGTGAGGGCCCATCTCCATGCTGGGACACTCAGCAGCTCACCTGGTTGGGATGACTTTCCTTCAGAGAACTGTGAGGTCTGATCCGTTCTCCCAGGAGCCCCAGGCAGCAGAACTAAGTGCTCCTTAGACAGCAGTTCCGAATCTTCAGAATCAGACGAGCACCTGAACACAGCAGGGATGCAGTGGATTTTGATGGATAGAGGAAGGCGAGGAGGAAAGAGAGGAGAAGCCCGGAGCAGAGGCTTGTGTTAATTTCACCTCGGTCAATACCAGTCGCTTGGGTTATAAAATAACCTCGATAAACATGCATTTACTTTATGCCACATTCCATGCAGGTGAAACTTGCAAAACAAACAGCTTGCCAAATGTGTTCCAGGAAACTGAATGAGTGGTCTCGCTGTGTAGCTAGAAGTCAGTTAAATATTTGGAGATGGGAGAAATTATTTGGATCATGGAAGAAAGAGCTGTTTCAGGCTGTCATCAAACATTTATCAAAAGTTCAGTTATAAGGACTTCTTGAAGTGAACTGAGCTCTTCTAGAGACTGAGCATAATTTTCTCTAGGCTTTACTAAGCCCAAATGAGTCCTTGACGTTGGATTTAAACCCCACTCCCAGAGCTCAGCCTCTTCATTTATCACGGAGGTCACATCAAACCCGCATTTGAAGCCTACTACCTGGAAACAGATTGGGCAGTCATTTATCAGGCAGAGAGGCTTGTTTGCTGCACCTTGATTCCGTGAAAAGCAAACCATTTCTCCCATGGCCAGTCTGTGCTCCTTGACAGGACAGTTGTAATTTTTGCGGCACAGGATCCTGCCTGTTGATTTAACAGCTCATGCCTCCCGTCAAGGAGCAAGATGCTTTCCAACTGACTGCATATACCTCCAAATCATGTCTTCCCCCTAAGTCATGAGACAAGAGATATTAGCAAGCCCTGATGGAAAAGTGTAACTGTTCTTAAGAAATGACTCTCTGCATTTCCACCAAAGTTAGCTGACAGTCTGCTTCATGGTTCTAATATTTTAAATTGTTTGGTTTTGCTCCCACACTTTTAAGTTGCGGATTTATGGCAACACTAGTATTTCATCCATCTTCTTCTAGAATGATACAATTCACTCGAGGAAAGGAAGGAAGAAATCTTTATCTCTGAGCCAGAACTTTAATTCCTCTTCCCCCTTCATATATATATATACCTATATATACGTGTATATGTGTGTGTGTGTGTGTGTGTGTGTGTGTGTGTGTGTGTGTGTGTGTGTATATATATAAAGTTTAGTGCAGTGGTCTCAATTGGGAGCAGTTTTGTTCCCCAGGGGACATTTGGCAATGTCTGGAGACCTTCTTGGTTGTCACACTGGAAGGAGAGATGCTCTTGGCATCTAGTGGGCAGAGGCAGGGGCGCTGCTCAACACCCTGCAGTGTGCAGGACACCCCCCAACAAAGAATGAGCCCACCCAAATGTCAGCAGTGCCCAGGTTGGGAGGCTTGCTTTAGTGCTACCCCCTTCACTGGCATTATCAGAAGGCCGCGTGGGTCACTGGATCGCCCTCTTGCCGCGTTCCTCTTTCCCTTAGCTGTTACCGTGCTTTGCTCCGTCTTCCTGGCATCTTGAGTGGGCGGGTTCTGTCCGTTTTCCTTCCCAGTCATGCCCCCCGGAAACCCTCAGAGCTGGTTTCTATCTTCACCCTCCGCGGAGTACGGCCCCCACCGGTCACCGGGTGCCTCCTCTTCCAACGCCCCCGAGAGCTTTCTCCACCTCTGACTGAACTCCCCTGGGGCCCCGGGGATGAACACCTGTCCCAGAAATCACAGCGCGAGACCCGCGAAGGCCCCGTGTTCTGTCCTCTCAAGTATTTCAGGGGTCCTTTACTGAGCCCCGCCCCGTCCAGGCTGAGGGCCTCCCCCAGGTCACCCCTCTGATATTTTGTTTCTGTTTCCTCCCTTGGAGCCCTCGCCCACTGCAGTGGACACGTGAGTGGTGCCTCTGGGCGGATACTCCCCACGGGAGCATGCCTCGGCTTTGACCTTGCACCGCAGCTGGGGACTCTCTCGCTGCTCCTCGCGGACGTCACGCCCCGCCCGGCTACCGGACGGTCAACCGATGTGCAGTCTCTCATTAGACGTTTACTAAGTGCTTCTCCTGCACCAGGCACTTCGCTGTTGCGTGTGTCTGCGGGTTAACAGAACATAGTCTCTGCCCTTGTGGAGCTCACAGGCCAGGCAGGGAGACCAAAGAAAGACGGAGAGGACGTCCATACCAAGAGCCTGACGGCAGCTCTGGCGCTGCATTTCGGTTCAGCCTTCCGAAGCTGTGTTCCAAACCATCCCGTGCACCTAACCACTCCAATGAAAATTAATTTAAAAAATAAATAAGCAAGCGAGCAAATAAATAGAGAGTAAAATAAAATTATGCCCCCCAAAACTGGGGGACCTTCAGGACGTGTAAATGAATACATTTTTATAGGTGATATACAAATACTGATAAGGAATCTGTTTTTTAAATATAACCAAAAATATAATTTTCAAAAGGATGAGCTTCAAAAGTAAATACAAACAGAATAGGTGTTGCAAATTAATGGTAAATATGAATTCGTAACAGGAATCATAAATACAAATTAATAGTAAAAAGAAGTAGAAATTTCCGCGTATCTTCACCGGAAATCTTGGACTTTTCCTTCAGCTCCATATGGGTGATAGCTCTGTTCCTCAAGGGCTGATAAACCGCCCCGGGACCAGTAAAGGCAGAAAATGGTTACAGCCCCCGTGTAAGTCTGCTTAGGCTGCCGTAACAAAGTAACACAGACCGGGCAGCTAAAACAACAGACGTTTATGTTCTGACAGTGCTGGAGGCCGGAAGCCTGAGGTCAACGTGCCGACGGGGAAGGTTTCTTCTGAGGCTTGTCTCCTGGGCCTGTAGAACACCGCCTTCCCACTGCGTCTTCACGTGGTCTCTCTGGGTGTGTCTGTGTCCTCATCTCCTCTTCCCATAGGGACACCAGTCACACCAGATAGGTCATACTAACGGCCTGATTTAGTCGTAATTCCTTCTTTAAAGACCCTGTCTTCAAATGCAGCCACATTCTGAGGTCCTGGGGGTTAGGACTTCAATATGTGAATTTGGGGGGGTACACAATTCAGCCACGACACCCCCTCCGCCGAGGAGGCCAGAGGCAAGAGCGTGCATCCTGCGCCTGAAGGAGCCTTGCCCCGCCCGCTGAGCCCTCAGCCCCGCCCACTGAGCCCCTTTTCTTTCAGGAGCCCGAGAGGCAGTACATGCACATTGGCACCATGGTGGAGTTTGCGTTCGCCCTGGTGGGGAAGCTGGACGCCATCAACAAGCACTCCTTCAACGACTTCAAGTTACGAGTAGGTAGGTTCGTTGGGGAGATCCGGGGTGGGCTGTGGAGAAGGCCTGGCGTCAGGAACAGGTTCACAGAAAGGTCGCGATCCTTGCAATGTCGGTGCGGTACGGTGACAAATGCGTCGTTGGAACGGCAGGACTGGACGGCAGGCGGAAGGGCCCAGGGCAGCTATGAGCTCCTGAGGCACTTGGGTGCCAACCAGAAAAAAAAAAAAAAAAAAAAAAGCACCCGAACGCCTGCTTTGGTTGCACCCAGGCTGCAACACTTGCTTTCAGAAGTGGACTTCAGTCCCTCCAGACACGGCCATTTCTGCAGGTCATGGTAGGCTCAGCCTTCAGCCATGCCAGGAGCTGATGCAAGCCTGACTGTAAACCCCTGCATCATTTTATGATAGTAGGACCCACTACGGGCTCTAAGATGCATCCAGACTTCAAAGATGTAAAGACTGTTTTTTAAAAATGCATCTTGGAATTGCTGGAATAGTCCCACACTCCTGGGGTCACAACCTATAAGAACCCGAACTGTGTCTTAAATTGTAACAGAGCTGGAGCTTTTCAGATTGAATGTTCAGATCCCGGAGAAAGAAAACAACTTTCTTCCAAGAAAAAAAAAAAAAAATTCAAGTAAGTTCTTCCCTTGCTTTAAGTTGATTCTTGAGCATGTTTCATGCTCCCTTGCCTTTGACAAATGTCTGTCCAAAAGAAGTGTGTTTTAAACCCTCAGGTCTGCAAGCACCGCCTTGTGACGTCTGCACGGTCACTTGCAGCCATCTGTGATTTGTAAGAGCTTCTTTGACCATTTTATGCTGTTCTTGGCAACATATCTTGCTGCTTCTGAAAGCAAGTCCATATAAGAGTAGTCCTTTTAACAAAATCCATCTGAGTGGCTTTTCACCTCTCTTGCATACAGACTTCAACTTTAAAAAATCCCAATATTGGGGGCTATTTTCTTCCTTTACAATTCCTCTGAATTGTAAAACCCAGAAATATTATACATTTCTTGAGCAAATGGGATTCTCTTCACTGCATGTATCTCTTATTGTGAGCATCTGAACACATTTTTATTTAGACCTTCTCATCTGTGTGCCCAGTGGACCTTTATCTGGCTCCACCCATACAAAGATGAGAAGGGCCAGGTGGGCAGGAAGCTGCCCCCATCAAAAGTGGAGGCGGCCCTTTCACCTGGAGCTTTTTATTGCCTTAACAGCTTGGAAAATGGGCTCCTCAAACTTTCACAGTATGCTCCTTAAAAAACGAAATCAATTGCATGGCAGAATGACCCCTGTCAAATAGTCTCTTTTTTTCTTTAACTGAAGTACAGTTGATTTACAGTGTTGTGTTAATTTCTGCTGTACAGCAAAGTGATGCAGTTATACGCATACATACATTCTTTTTTTAATATTCTTTTCCATTATGGTTTATCATAGGATATTGAATATAGTTCCCTGTGCTCTACAGTAGGACCTTGTGGTTTATCCATTCTACATAGAAAAGCTTACGTCTGCTGACCCCAGCCTCCCACCCCATCTGTTGTCAAATACGTATGGACCAAAACAGTATTGCCCTTCACCGCGAGGGGAACGGGACAACTCTTTGCTAGTCATATGTGTCACATCAAAAGCCCAGGGTTCTTGGTCTGGACCATAACAATATTTTCCAAATTAGTGTGAGCAAGTCAATGGACTTCCTTCAGTAGGTACTTACTGAGTGCTTACTTTACACTGCTTATTGAATAACTATTAATATCTATACGCTCACCGCACACACCAGCTCTTTTAGATGTCTGCGGAAGCCCTGCTCAGCGTGGCCTCTGAGCTTGCCTTCCCCCAGACCCTCCGTCTCTCCCAAGGGCAGCTTCCCAGCCCCATCTTTGGACATAGTTCCATCCAGTGGCAGTTCACGGTAGGAACTCAGAAGGGTACTATTAGCCCCTACCAAAGCATGATACGTAGTAAGAGCCAAACTTGCTCCTGACGTCCTTGTCCACGTGAAAAGCTGTAGAGTCAGTCAGTGAGCGGGAACCGCAAATCCAGCGCGCTCCTGCGCCTCAGCAGAGATCACTTCGCTGCCAGCAATAGCGGCCCAGAGTCACTGACCAAGCAGGACTCAGAGCCAGGACAGCTCAGGGCAGTGGTGTCCAAGATCGCCGGCCAGCAGCAGGAATAAATTATTTGGGATGTCTGAAACAGAGATTTGCATTTTCCTGAACACTCCACAAAAGCAAAGGAGAACTTCTTTCTCACTCTTGCGTACCTTCAGGGATTTTGTGGAACAACGTTTGTGCTGTGTTGCCTGCCCCCCTTTCCATTGCAAAGGGGAGGCTTTGCCCCCGACCTATAACTGGTCTTGTAACACAAAGCAGTTCAGTAGTGGGGAATGAAATCTCTCAGAAACACCCTCATTAATCCATACGATTTGATTACTGCAGTAAGGCTGGGGAGGAGGGGGTCTTAGATCCAGGAGAAAATATAGGGGGGGCGGAAATCAACCAGTGTCAATACCTCTGTTTCTATTTCTGTGGCCTGCCTCCCTGCGACGCCCGTAACAACTGTGGGTCCGTGTGTTTGAACCTCATGAGTTCTCAGGACAAGTAGGAATCATCCTACTTGCTACACTGGGGGTGGGGGAAGACCCCAGGCAGGGGTCTGTGAGAATTAGAAGCTGGTACATGTCAAGCCCACAGAATAGTACGCGGCAGGTAGAAAATGCAGCACACATCTCAAGGGGCTGGTGGTGGTTTAAGCAAAACGTTAGAGGGAACCCAGAAGTCCACCAGCGGCAGGACGGCCGACAAGGAGAGTTCACGGACTCGCTGTGGCCGGTTAAAATTAAAATAGGTGCATTTCAGAAGTAATTAACCACGAAACTATCGGAAAACAAGACAATCATCTCTTGCCTAAGATCATGTGGCATCATAGAAAAACGATTACAATGTTGAGTTTTATAAAGTATACCCATTTTACGCTATGACGGAATAATGATAAACAGACATATGAGCGCGAATCAAGAAGAGGAAGAAAGACAGTCATTTTACTGTTCTTGAGATGATGAAGTTAGACGAATTACGGTCCTTTGTTTTAGAGTTCCATGAGTTGGGCGAATGTTTGCTGCGTAATGATGGTTCAGGGATGGTCTTGTAAAGCTTTCCTGTTTGAGACAGTTGCTTACGCTGTCAAGTTCATGACTCGAATCGTGCTCAGCTGGTTCTGGTGTGTCACAGGTATTAACCATGGCCCTGTGATAGCCGGCGTGATCGGAGCTCAGAAGCCACAGTACGATATCTGGGGCAACACCGTAAATGTGGCCAGTAGGATGGACAGCACGGGCGTCCTGGACAAAATCCAGGTAATTTAGTCTCTGCTCTGTCCTTATCCACCACGTCTGTCCTCTTGGGAACCACGAATAAGTATATAATAAGGGTAACATATTAAAACGGAGGGAAGAAAGTAAACTTTGTAATCTAGTTAAACTTTTTATTGGGGAAATACTAATTCGTTTCTGCATTCACTGTGAACCATAAAACTTGTGAAATAGTATGAAGGTTATTGCATTTGGGAAAATAGGTGATCACAGCGACCGACAGGGCAGTGCGGCCACCTGATGGGAGGGGCGGCAGGGGTGCCCTTCTCCTTGGTATAACCCAGACCAGACGTGACCACCTGCCTCCCTCTCCCCGGGGGCTGAACTTGGAGGATGAGGGAAGGGGCCAGCTGCGGAGAGGAAGAGACGAAAGGGAGTGAGGCGAAATGACAGTACTAGATCAGACTAGCATGGGATCCGGATATCTGGAAATGACTGGAAGGCTCTGGAATCCACCCAAGGGGGAGAATTCCAAGATCTGACAAGTTAAAAGCAGTGGTGACTGCGCACGCCTGCTTGGGTCGCAGCACCAGCACCTACAACGAGACAGACTCACTCTCCAAACGAGAAGGACGTGTGTGTGTATGTGCGCGCGCGCGCGCGCGTTCCAGGCTTCCCTGGTGGCGCAGTGGTTGAGAATCTGCCTGCCGATGCAGGGGACGCGGGTTCGTGCCCCGGTCCGGGAAGATCCCACTTGCCCCGGAGCGGCTGGGCCCGTGAGCCGGGGCCGCTGAGCCTGCGCGTCGGAGCCTGTGCTCCGCAACGGGAGAGGCCACAGCGGTGAGAGGCCTGCGTACCGCAAAAAAAAAGAAAAAGCAATGGTTCCACATTTCACCCCAGCTTTGTCGTCTCCTGGAAGATAAATTCCTGCCAAATGGCGAGTTTGTATGAAAATCACTGGACACAACTAACAGGCTTTACCAGCTTTTTGTCCTCTTCAGAGAATTCCCTGAGCCCCTGTTCTGTGCCTCAGCTTGGCGGAAATGCTCAAATAACCCTGCCTCCCAAAAGTACGATGGACACTGGAGTCCACTGTTAACCCCTGCAGGAAGCTGTCAGCTCCAGCGTCACCGAGAAGGGGCTTTTCGTGAACCCCCTGCGTAGCTCTCTTGCTTTCAGCGTGCCTCTACCTCATTCTTCCGAGAGGATCCTGTCTCTGTGGCCTTTCTCAGGCAGAGCTTGACCTCTAGATGGAAGGTGGCACACGTGACTTCTACGTGTTCGCCTTGCAGTCAGAATATGAGTCAGCAGTTGCTGAAACGTTAGCAACCATCCAACAAAGAGAAGAGAGAGAGAGAGAGAGAGAGAGAGAGAGAGAGAGAGAGAGAGAGAGAGAGAGGAGTATGGAGGAGGAGAGGAAATATCCCAGGCCTTCCCGGACAAATGGGCCACCGCCAAGGAAAAAGAGGGCTGGCTGTTCTCACGGGATCCGCCCCAGACCAATCGCTCAGCCAAAATGGGGCTCCTCTGACTAGGGCTTTCTGTCTGTACATGGCTGGCGGCTCCCCGTGCCGGGGATGCCCCAGTGATCCTGGGCAGCCCGGGCCTTCGGCTTGGTGGGGAGAAAGGCAGGCTCCTACCAGGGACACATTTGCCCACCGTGGGCCAACCCAGGCCTCCACCCCACACCAGGAACGTTCGGAAGATGCATGCTGCACGACTCTCCAAGCGGTTTTCAAGCACTTAAGATAAGTATCAAAAGCAATCTGAGCGAGGCCGGTCAGGGGAGCGTGCCCCCCCGGAGACCGTAAACCCCCTACAGGTCAATGTCAACAATGATCACGTGTGTCTCTGAGAGGAGACTGGGCCTCATAAAAGTCCCTGTGACTCAGTGCGGTGCAGCCACCTGGACGTCTCTGTGCGCTTTCTCCGAGCCCGGGGAGGGAACCAGACAGGTTTCAGCCCATCCAGAGTGAGGGATGTCTTCCGCAGGCCTGCGCGTTCCCTCAGCTCAGCGGCTGGAGGGTCCGCATCTGGGTAGGTTTTCTTCTCCGGAGGGCAGAGCTCACCCCAGCTCCACTAGCCTCTCATTTCCATTTCTGTGCCAAAAAAACACAGTAGTGAGATGCCAGGAAAAATTTAAAATGATGCTGAGAATATTTAAAGCTTCCCCTGGGCCTGAAGAACAAGTTCTTTTTATTAAAGAGGATTACACTCCCACCATGCTTCCGATGCCCCAAGCACAGCATAGGAAACCCCTCATCCCACAGCCACGCTTCCCCTGGACTTGGAGGAATCATAGCTGGAGTTAATTAGGCTGATGGCCCCCCTCTGAACGTCACGATAATTGTGTGGTTGGTGAGACAGATTCAATGGCCAGCTCAAAACTGCCAAGGGCGCGCTGCTCAAAACTGCCAAGGGCGCGCTGCGCAAAACTGCCAAGGGCGCGCTGCTCAAAACTGCCAAGGGCGCGCTGCTCAAAACTGCCAAGGGCGCGCTGCTCAAAACTGCCAAGGGTGCGCTGCGCAAAACTGCCAAGGTCACGCACTGCTCAAAACTGCCAAGGGCGCGCTGCTCAAAACTGCCAAGGGCGCGCTGCTCAAAACTGCCAAGGGCGCGCTGCTCAAAACTGCCAAGGGCGCGCTGCTCAAAACTGCCAAGGGTGCGCTGAGCAAAACTGCCAAGGTCACGCACTGCTCAAAACTGCCAAGGGCGCGCTGCTCAAAACTGCCAAGGGCGCGCTGCTCAGCACCAGCCTCAACTGCAAAACTAACCTCCAAGGCTTCAAACGATGTGTTTGCTCACTGCGTGGAAGACCGGAAGCCAAACGTCTGTAGCAATCTCTAATTCTGATTGCCCCTAGGAACTCCAATCAGGAGAATATATTTGTCATCTGATTTTCTTGACTATGTCCATATTTTTTCAGTTCTTATCTAATGTTCCCGAGCTGCAACCTGTCCTCCTCCTCTGGGACTTGGCCCCGGCCAGGGGAGGGCGGGATGTGAGCATCTGGCCTTTGCATCCTCCTTTTCCTTCCTGCTCTGCTCAGAAAGACCCACACTTTGGCCCCTTTGCTAGGGCCCGGCCACTGGGTCACACTGCAGAAGACAGATTGATTTTTCTAGCTCTTTCCCACAGCCTGCCCTGGCGATTGTCACAACACACACACTTCAGCCTTACTTCTGGGGCCCCCTGGATGCTGTCCTGCGTTCTAGATGCCCAGCCCTCCTGTGCTTTTGGTGCACTGCCGCCTCTGCTCCCTGGCAGTGTCCATCCTCCAGGCCTCTCTCAGCCACCAAGCGGCTGGCTCCTTGCCCCTGCTGCTGCCCCAACACCACACGGGCCCCCGACGGTGTCCACGCCGGAACCCAAATTGTCGTGTGGCATATGCCCAGCACACGTGTGTCACCCACATACCCGAGGGGGCCGGGCCCTACAGGTGGCATGGCCGTTTCCTCTGATGAAGTGGGATGAAATCCCTCCTCCTCGTCTGCCGTTTCACATGGTTCCAGAGCAGTGTTACCAGGGATTTCTGGGAAAATAGCTCCCTCCCTCTCTGCTCAGGTCCCACATACCTCCTGGGGGACCTGGCCGGGGGACCACGTTCCCGATGGGTGGTCCCTCACCTCAGAAGCTGAGGTCTGGTGTGTAGCCCAGCCTGTGCACCTCACACGTTCTCTGCTTGAGAGGATGCCTCTTGCAGGAGGTGACACACAAGCCTCAGACCCCTGCCCTCGGTCCTGGGCGTGGTCTCTCTCGAGGGCACGGCACATGCTCAAGCTGAAGTCAATACAACCCACCTCCCCTCCCCTCGGAGAGAGGATCCGTCCTACGCAGCAGGTTTCCCTGCCCACTGACCCAGCAGGACCAGGACATAGTACAGAGATGGGGTCCTCACCTCGTGGTGCAGTGGCAGGAAATCAGGAGTCCTGTCACATTGACAGACTGCCCCGGAGGGGTCACTCCTTTCAGCATCCCGAGTCGATCCAGTGGGGGGGGGGGGACTTTCCAGACCTGACTCAGAGCATCCTGTCCGCCCTTAGGCTGGTGCAAATTCCTCATGTTCTTTCAGTTGTAGGTCATTTTATTCATGTGTATTAAACCTGAAACACATGGCCATTTGCAGAGTCGACTGTGCTGCTTCTTGTGTGTTTTCTCTCATCTATATTAAAATCTATCATTAGCATTTATTATTTTATGAAATGACATTAATAACAATTTATAAACATCATCCAAAATCCCACCACTTCAACATAGGTTTACTTCCTTTTTTCCAGGTCTCTTACATGTGAAAGCATAATCTTCATGTGGTTAAAATCATGGCACGGATCCAGGCTTAATTCTTCTTTGGGGGGTGAAATAGTTCGACATGATGTCTTCGTCTGATCCGTGACATTGATCATGATAGAGTCGTAGTTTTTTGTTTGTTTGTTTTTGTTTTCTTCAGGACACCATAAATTTGAATTTTATTTTAAAATCATTATAATTAAACATGTCATTATTTTTCAGTTCTATAAATTGTAACTAACGTCTGTAAATAATAACAGTAGTCAATAGTCATTTTTAAATAAATGCTTACTGCATGTCTGGCCCAAGTTTAACTCTCAAAAATATGGAACGCTTCACGAATTCGCGTGTCATCCTTGCGCGGGGGCCATGCCAACCTTCTCTGTATCATTCCAATTTTAGTATATGTGCTGCCGAAGCAAGCACGATAGCATCGTAGTTTACTTAACCCTGGAGATTACTTGAATCTTACTTAGGTTGTTTCCAGTTTTTCACTTTCACAGCACTCAATTAAACATTGTCCTCAGAGAGCTCTTCCTCGTGGATTATTCTCTCATCTGATTTCTCAGGAGTAGGATGAATGGGTCAAAGAGCATGAACATTTGGGGGCCCGTTATTCGTGCAGTCACCTGCCCTCTGAAAGGGTTGTGTCCGCATCTGCGCTAAAGCACCTCTTCACCTGTCACTGTGCTTCCAGGTTACTGAGGAGACGAGCCTCATTCTGCAGACCCTGGGATACACGTGCACCTGTCGAGGAATCATCAACGTGAAAGGAAAGGGGGACCTGAAGACGTACTTTGTGAACACAGAGATGTCACGGTCCCTTTCCCAGAGCAACCTGGCATCCTGAAGCGTCGCCTCGGTTTTGGCAGGAAGACTGTATTTTCAGGAGGATAACAGTACACTTTCTGACTGCCACCTTTGTCCCTCGTTTGTGACGTGTGTGCTCTGTTCTGTCCTCCGGAGCCTCTGTAGACTCATTCCTGTGAGCCGGTGGCCTGCCGTTTGGTGTCTGACGTGTGCCCAGATCGCCCTGCCACTTGGCGAGGGGCTTACTTCTGAACAGAAGGAAAAGGAGTGTGCGTTACAGCGGAAAAGCCTTCAGAGAAACCGACAGAGAGGAGAGAGGCGAAACAGACAAAAATTCTTAAGGCAATAAAACTAGGGGGTGTATATTATCTTCCGGTGCATGTTCTTTTCTGGAAAAATACGGTAGCTCGCCAACCGCATCCGCTAGTCTGATACTAAAACACACAGTATGTGTGACTAAGTTGATCCTGTCAACCCCCCCCCCCATGCAATCCGACTGTGTTCACCCACGCGTCTCACTGCAGTGACTGTCCACAGGCCCAGCTGGCATCCGTGGCTCCGTCACCCTTTGCTCTGTCGTGTCTCCTGCCAGCAGCACGTCACCATCCATCACCAGAATTAGTTCTTACAACCTAGGACTAGTTTTGTACCAAACACGTCTGACGTTTTGATGCCATTGTCTTTTGTAAGGTTAATTCATTAAAAGTTTTATGTACTTTGGTTGATAGTCTGTATCTTCCCCGCCCCCGCCCTGCCCTCTTCTTCTTTCTCCTGCGGTTTGCTCCAGAACTGAGTTGGTTTTCCACGGATCCTCCCACGGGCAGTTGCTTCAGAAGCAGAGATTGGACTCCCCTTGGGTAAATCAGATCGGGACCAAGTTTGTGACGCCGATCATTGATTACACAACTCCCTGGGAAGAAAGGCAGTATGCTTCACTGTGTCACGTGGTCTGTTTTCATTTTGACATCTCTAGGGAACGTTTGCAGGGGAAAATATTTTACTGGTAAAAAGGTTCTCTACTAGCAGCGGCACGCACTCCGTCCACATACTCTGATCTACTGTAATACGGCGGTAGAGCTGTGAGGCACCGAATGATTGGGAACTAGGTACGTCAGCCTCACAACAGTCTGAACTAACGCGAGAAGCCACCAAAGCCCCACGAGCTGCCTGTTATGTCTGAGGAGACTTAAGAAGGCACAGGCACTTCCCTGGTCCAGGGGTTAGGACTTCACCTTCCAATGCAGGGGGTGCGGGTTCGATCCCGTGTTGGAGAACTAAGTAAGACCTCACGGCCGAAAAACCAAAACATAAAACAGAAGCAGTATTGTAACAAATTCAATAAAGACTTTAAAAATGGTCCACATCAAAAAAAAAAAAAAAAAAAGAGGGCCCAAAGCCAACCTCGATGCATTTTTGAAGAGAGAAGACCTGGAAGAACAACTCAAGAGTTGTGGTTTCTTTCTTCCCCTAAAGAAATCATAATTTGCCAAAGGGTGAAAAATAGGTCATACATAATCAGATGTTTAAAATCAAAGCCGCAAAACGCCAGCCTGGTTGGGCACACCATAGCTCAGGGCAGGCATCTGTAAGAAGTCGAGGACCCCAGTGGTGCATTAGGAAGCGGCTGGGAACTTGGACTTGAAGCAGGAGGCCTCCGTTTAATCCCTGACCCTGTTTTTTTGTTGTTGTTTTTTTTTTTACTAGCTGTGAGACTTTGAATACATTTTTCAGTTTCTCTTAGGACTCTTTTCCTCATTGGTAGCTCACGGGATCAGGGCTGATTAAAAGAGCTAATGAGGGCTCCCCTGGTGGCGCAGCGGTTGAGAATCCGCCTGCCGATGCAGGAGACACGGGTTCGTGCCCTGGTCCGGGAAGATCCCACGTGCCGCGGAGCGGCTGGGCCCGTGAGCCATGGCCGCTGGGCCTGCGCGTCCGGAGCCTGTGCTCCACAATGGGAGAGGCCACGACAGTGAGAGGCCTGCATACGGCGAAAAAAAAATAAATAAAATAAAATAAAATAAAAAAATAAAAGAGCTAATGACCGTGAGAGAGGCTGGCAGGTACCCAGCTTGTTGGACCCAGCGTGCTGCAGCATCAACATGGCCACCCTGCCAGGGCCTTGGCTCATACTCGGTAAGAAGAGCTGATCGAAATTAATAACCGGCCTTCATCATCAGAGTGGGAATGCGGCATGACTTGTCCAATTGTCTGCCCCAGTCAGAAAGTTTTTGATCCTATAATTGCCACTCAGCATTGACCTTTATACATCTAATTCTCCAAAAAGGTGACTGAGAGAAGAAAAACAGTATAAGGGCATTTCTCTTCACCGTAACCGAAATCCGGACTAGGATGCCCTAGGTTTCAGGGACTTCGAACTGCCCCTGTGGGTTCTTCCTCCCTTGGAGCCTACAGCATCCATCCTGGGGCTCTTTTTGTCACCTGCCCTTAAAGGTAGACACACCTGCAGATGGGTGATTCGCCCAGTGCCCTTAACTGTGCCCCTCAGCCCCTGCCCCAGATGCAGGGGGAGAACTGTTTTTCCCCAAAGCTGTATCTCCAGCCTTATCAGACAATAGACTTTTTAAAGCAAGCAGAGTCATCATCAGAGTCCACCTCGCAAAGGGCTGTGCACACACGGGTCTCTCAAAGTGAGGTCCCCAGCCAGCAGTATCAGCATCTCCCGGGAACTTGTTAGAAATGCACATTTTTCAGGCCCCAGTGCAGACCTGCCGACTCAGAAGTCCTGGGGGGGGTGGGGAAGGGAAGCACGCTCCCTGTGCTTTGCAGAGCAAGTCCCCCTCGTGATTCTCATCTCCAATCAAGCCTGAGACCCCCCCCCCTGCATTTTACAACAGAGGAGCCAGGTGCAGAGAGGTTCAGGGGTTTGTCCAAAGTTTCCCAGTTGATCAGTGACTAAGACGAGACTAGAAGGGGAAACCGCCTGTTTCCTGAAGCTGAACGTGTGACTTGTGGTCAAGGCTCCCTAAGTTCCGGCAACCAACCACGGACATTGCTGTGAGCAAATCATGCAAATGAGAGGACCCGCCAGCCACGTCCATCATGGCTGCAGCATTGATAACACGTTAAGCATCTCGCCTCAAAACCCTCCTTAACCTCTCGGTCTTGTAGGAAGCCCCCCTCTCGTGAAAAACACTGTGAGTCCAGTCCCCTTAACACTGCAGTATTTTTAATACATCTGTTTAGAAAAGTCTACGTTGTCATGACTCTTCCATGTTATTCTTTTTCCCAGCTCAGTGTGCTTTCCGAAAGACAGCAACACTGCTCTTGAAAAAACACTGACAAATGGAAATGTAATAAATCAAAACAAATGCTTTTCATGTATGTTTTTCTTTGAGAAGATGACTAATGGGCATTCGTTGATTGGCTTTAAGGTGTAAAAGTCAAGATGCTGAAAGAAATATAATTTTCCTTTGCTGCCTAATAAACATGAGTGCTTTTGAAAGCTTGCCCAATTAAAGCCCTGCTTTTTAAAAGTCGTAGAAGGTTAAGGGAGTAGAATCTGACTTAAAGTAACTGAAAATAACCTGACATTAATTTATTGCAACTACTTTCAGATGAAGGCATTTCTTTTTTTCTTTATTTGTGGCTGTGTTGCATCTTCATTGCTGCACACGGGCTTTCTCTAGTTGTGGTGAGCAGGCGCTTCTCATTGTGGTGGCTTCTCTTGTTGCAGAGCACGGGCCGAGACGCATGGGCTTCAGTAGTTGTGGCACGCAGGCTCAGTAGTTGTGGCTCGTGGGCTCTAGAGCGCAGGCTCAGTAGTTGCGGTGCACGGGCTTAGTTGCTCCGCGGCATGTGGGATCTTCCCGGACCAGGGCTCGAACCCGTGTCCCCTGCACTGGCAGGCGGATTCTTAACCACTGGGCCACCAGGGAAGCCCCAAAGGCATTTCTTAGAGATGACTTGTCTTTCTTGGTAATCAAGACTGAAGAAAGAATAATTTATAAAAATTTCCATCACCCAAACTTTATATATTTTCTATCATGTTACTATAAACATGGTTAATGCACCCAAAGGCATTCCTAATAAACTGCTATTTATTTGAAAAAACATAAAAGACACCGACAGTGAAAAAACATTTTCAAAAGTATAAGGAAATATTTAAGAATCATTCAGCCTTGAAATTGCCAGGAACGCAGTGTCATAAGTCCTTAGAGACTCAAGACAATAAAATCAGCAATGGAGGAAGCAGCATTGAAATTAATTAGATCACCTGCCCATGAACTGCTAAGCTGTGGAAAATTTAATCATGATAGGTGAGGGATGATTTCTTCCAAGAGATCCATTCATTAAAAACATAGCCAATATCTTAATACTTGAATAAGTTTCAAATCACCTCCAAAGTAAACATTTCTAACTTTGGTTAAAGGCAGCAGCTGCTTCCTAAAAGAAAATTGTTCAAAGTGACAGTCACAGCCCCTACCTATCGTGCAGGTTAAGACTACACGCCGGTGGCTTATGGATTCCCACAGAAACTCCTCAAGGTTTAGAAACCCCACTTTAAAGCTGAGGAAATGTGGGCTCAAGTAAGTGAGTCAATTTGCCCTACCCCGTGCAGCTAGAAGATGCAGGAGCCACCGTGCTCCCCACGTCTGTCCAGTGCCAAAGCCCGATCTCTTCCTGTGACCTCTGGCTGCTTCTCCACCGAGGGGTGACAGCAGCACTGCTGCCCACAGAGGCCACCCATCCTACTAGGGGCTTTTGTCCTCGGTTCTCCAAAATTCTGTTATTTGTGGCTCAGGCCTGTGGCGGGGCGGGGGGAGGAATGTTGTAGACGCCAGCGTTCAGCTGTGCCGAAAGGCAATTTCATTACATCCCCATTAAGCACTGTTTGTGCCGTGAGACGGTGGCGCTTTCCATGCGCACCACTGCGCGAGCGCCCCCGCCAGGAAGCCGCGCAGGCGCGGAGCGGAGCGAACAAAGACCAGCGCAGCCGCGGTCAAGGCGGAGCAAGGTTTTCATTTTGTTCAGAGGCTCATAATGGATCAGCCTCCAGCATCATTCCATCTGAAATCGGGTCGCGTGACAACCGTCATACCAGGTAGGTGTCCGTCCGCAGAGTCGCGGGCCTTTGGCCAGGCTGGTCGCCAAGGAAACGTGCGCGAAGCAGCCCTGCGCGGTCCTTCCCGCGGCCCCAGCGCATCGGGGGCCCATCAGGGGCGCCCGCTGGCCCGGGAGGTCCACACGGGGGCCCTCAGGCCGGCGTCACACCGCGTCCCCCCCTCCCGCCCCCCCCACCCCCAGGGCCATCCCTCTCGACCGCGCCCTTCGGGCCATGCGAGGGCGTCAGGCCGGAGAAATGTGCCCGAAGCCGGGCGCCTTGATGCTGGGGATGTCGTTCTTCCGGTAGAAGTCGGCCTTCACATGGCCGGCGCGGCTGTGATCCCGGTTCGGGGGCTCCACAGGCTGGTGGATGCGCCGCCCGTAGACGGAAGACGTCAGCACCCACACTGGCCTCTCGCGCTCCTGTTGGGGGTGAGGGTCGGGGAGCAGAGCGCTCTCACCTGTCCAGCCCGCGTGCCGCACGCCTGCGCCCCACCTGCACCTGGCTTCTTAGGACCCCTCCACGCTGACGCCGGGGGCGCCTCTAACCAATTCACACCCTGTCCCCTCTGCTCAGGGCCTGCCGCTGTCCTCAAGTCTTTCAGAGGAAAGACCAAGATCTCGCACGGGGCAACAGGTACCCACCGACTTCAGGGTCCTGTTTCTCCCCCTCTCCTCCCTTCTCCCCGAGCTCCTCCTGCCTGCCTTCTGTCCGCCTTCTTCCTTCTCCCAGATACACATCTCCCCAGACCTCCCATCTCCCCAGACCCTCCATCTCCCCAGACCCTCCATCCCCCCAGGCCTCCCATCTCCCCAGATCTCCCATCTCCCCATGCTCCATCCCCCAGACACCCTCATCTCCCCAGGCCCCCCGTCATGTCCCCAGCCCCCTTCATCCCTTTCATTTTCTCCATCCCCTTAAAAGGCTGTCTTTCTCTGCATACCACTTATCACTACCTGGCATACAGGTCATTATCTATTTGGCTTTTATTTTTCTTTCTCCTCGTGGGAATGTCAGCTCTAGGAGGACAGACACTTCTGTTTTATTCCCTTTACACTGAGTGGCACATGGGAGGTGCTCAAAAACTCTGACTTGATCTAAGTCATGCCAGGCGTGTGCATATGAGAGAAAAGCCCTAACTTCACTACCAACTTGGAATGAATTAACACAAACCAAAACAACAGAAAAACAAAGTTAATGTCCGTGACTTAAGTGGTGATACTTCCGAGTACCTCCATTACTTAATTTCACAGCAGTTAAAAGTTTCTTTGAAAGTGGCACAGTGGCATTCTTAAACATTAACTGCCACAGGCAAAAATCCTCTGATCCAGAAAGAAATCCCATCAGAAGCTTTTTCATCCAGATTTCTGTGTATTGTATAAAGATTATGATATTAACACAGAATCCAGATCTTAATACACATAGTGTCCTCGGATCGGATTTACAGAGACAATGTCCTAGTGTGGAAGAGGGTCTAACCCAGCGGCAGGTGGGCTCGACCATGCCAAGGGGATGCACAACCTCCTTCCCCCACCCCCATCCCTGTCAACCCCCCTGTCTACGCCCACGCCTCCAACCCCCTGTGCCTGCTGTGAGCCTGACCTTCTCACCCAGTGAGTTTGGTTGTCTCTGCTGGTCACCACCCACCCTGTGCAGCTGACGAGAAGCAAAGCCCTTCCTCTCAGAAAACCATGCAGAGATAAAAGAAGAACTGAGCCGTATGTGGTACATACAGTGGCCTGGTAACTTGGGAGAAATACTCTTTCTTGCATGTGTGGTTTCATGCCTGGAAGGCCAGTGTGTTCTTAGAACTATGATAGCCAGGCCTGGGAGGTTAAGCAGAGACCTATTTATCTATTGAAAAGAAGCCCTGAGTTTTGCTGTCATGGAGCTGTTACATTCTAGAGGACTAAACAACAGTCACAAAAATTGATACGCAGTTTAACATGGCAGAATGGAGTGAGCTGTGACAGTAGCTTGGTCTTCACTTGCTGGCAAAGTGAGACAGAGGAGAGCCTCACAGAGGTGAGTTACGTGCTGCAGCCAGCTGAACACAGTGCCACACAAACACACACACAGTGAATCTGTTCACACCCAGCGACACCCTGCCTTACTGTTACCTCCTCGTTAACGTGGAGTCCCAGGCTTTTTGCATGTTCTCTGTCGTCTCGGTGCAATTTCTGATTATAACCTGGGTTCCTCTTAAAAACACAGTCATAGAGGGAAATGATTCCGGTCTGGGAATAAAAAGAGAAAGAAAGCCAGGGTTTATTCAAGGGCTGAGCTGTGGAAGCTTCTTGCAGCTTGAGAGCCCAAACTCTCCCTGATGAAGAGTGGAGATGTACAGAGATTCCCGACTGCGCCGAACGTGTATGGGGAAGGTCACCACCCGACCCGTCGGGCGGTGACCAGAGCACGGACGCCAGGCCCCAAGTTCCTGAGAGGCCCAACAGGGTGGAGATGCTTCCAGGGACACTTTTCCTAGACTGTTACGGACCCCTCCTTCCCAGAAGAGGCTCCTTGGTCTCCCTGACTCCACCCTAGGGCTCAAATCTTAAAATTACGATAATCCACTCAATATATGTGTTTTCTCCTCCTTTTGGGGGGGGGGGGGCTGTGCCGCGTGGCACGTGGGGTCTTAGCTCCCTGACCAGGGATCGAACCCACGCCCCCTGCAGTGAAAACTTGGAGTTTTAACCACTGGACCGCCAGGGAAGTCCCTCTCCTTCATTTCTACTTTTCTTGCATTTCTCAAATTTTCTATAATAGGCTTGTACCGCTTTGAAAAACTAACAATATCTGAATACTAGGACAATATACCCAAATAGAAGTTCTCCCTCTCTAGAGAGAAATATTTTCTTTAATCATATGTGGCAGCTATAAAAACTGTAATTCATATATATATGAACATATATATTTGGTATATGTTATATATGTGTATATATACATATGTATAATATACACATATATAGCAAACATATGTATAAAATACTCACACACACAGCTCTAATGTGTTAGAAAATGATCCCATTAACAGAGCTGCCATCTGTAACATCGCCATTTTTTTATCCCCAATTTTTCTTACTACAAAAATAAAACTGCCTCATTTGGTATCTAGTAAAAGGAAAAGAAATCCACGTGTTAGCTGATCTTTCATCTTCGCCTTGTAAGTCAGGCCTGTCATTTATGTTCCTCCGGCCAAGTGCCAGCTGCCTTGAATCCTCCAGCAGCAAAGGCAGATGCGCCACCTCGCTGGGATTTGGGATCACGGGGCCTCTCGCCTCTGCTTGCTTGTTTGTTTTTATCCTGAACGGTAATGCTAGAAGCATCCCCTCCAGCTGAAGGACACAGAGGTAGGAGGTAACGGTGAAAAGGACGCACACTGTGTGCCGGGTCTGTTGGAAAACACATCCCGTCCGTTCTCAGCGTGGGAACTCAAGAGCTGCTGACAACAGCGGATCCGGCTGGAGAGTGATGTCGCTTCAGCCCGGCCGTGAAAACGCCTTCACAGCTCAGCTCTCCTGTGCAAGACGTGCCGCTCCTGCTCGGGAAGGTTTGAAGATAACTCAGGCACGGCTGCTGTGCTGGTGCCATGAACCATCTAGTCAGGAAAACACCACCATCTTTTAGAAGCATTATTTTCAAGTTCTTCAGAATTTCAGTGGCACCATGTTCAAGGCGCTTTTTCGGTGATGCTGGAATCCTGGTTTGCCTACGTTCCGAGTCACTCCAAGTGGCTAGAGACAGGAGCCATGGCTTCTGAATCTGTGCCCTGATGGTCATTTAATGAGGTCACCTCGCAGGAGCTGCTTCTTGGCTTTGTCTTCCCCCTCCCCCATTCAGCTGCTGGGTCTGCGCACGCACTGGTTTGGCCGGCCCTGACTTTCACACCTCCTGAAGGCCACCTACACCCTACAGCCTCCTGAAGGTAACCTTGGACGCATGGGATTAAAAAGCAAAAGACCCAAATCAGTGGAGAGGTGATACATTATGCGGCTTTTGGTACTGTGAACATTGGCTAGCTGTTTGGGAAAAACAGAAAAAGAAAGCTGGGTCTTCACGTCACACTACGGACAAAAGGAAACTCTGGATGGATTAGAAAAATAACTGAAAGGAAAATCCACAAGGGACCTCCTAGGCAAGAAAGCAATGGGGAAATATCACAAAGAAAACATCCATCACTGTGACCCTGCAAAAATCAGACATTTGCTTATCAAATAAAATTCAAACTTAAAAAACCTTTAGGAAATGAAGAAGACATCTCAGTGTCTAACATCAGTGTGTAGGATGGCCGCAGAAGCTGGTACGGTTGGCTGCGTGCTCACTTCTAGCCTAGAGAGATTAAGCAAACCTTTTTTGGGGTAAGCTACTGAGCCAGCGGGTCCAGCAGAGACACAGCAGAAGCTCAAGGATGCCACCCGCTCTGCTGGGATGGCGGGACACAAATTCTCCAAAGGAGCGTGATCGCCTTCTGTAAAGGGGGTATTGCAATGCAGACCCTTCCCTTTGGGGTTCAGAGCTACTGGCCAGGCCCGGCAGAGGCAGACACGAACAGTAACTTGAAACCCCATTACCCCTACATCGTCCGCATTTACACGGTAACGTAGCCTGGGCTCTTGGTCATAATGCAGATGTTCCATTGTCACTGGAAAATCCCTCCTGGCCCGACTGACCCGTGAAATGGGTGTGTTTCGGGAAAGAGCTGCCATGGGCAACAGAATGACCTGGTTTCCTAGGACCGAGCACCTGAGTGGGAGCTGCACCTGCGGCCAGAGGTGCCCCCTCTGCACCCTGAGAACCTTGGGCCAGAGAGGAGGAGACCGGCGGCCCGTCTCTGCAGCGCTCCCTGCAGTGACTAGCTGCTCCCGGGTGCGCGGCTCCGCCCCGCCACAAGGGGGCAGCCCTGACAGCAGGGGAAACAGGGATCCTCCTTGTGCTGGCTTCCTGTGCAGGTGGCCCACTCACGCCTGCCCCTCCTGAACCGAGTAACCCCCGGGGTCCTTGGACTTGTCCTGGGAGGAAGACTGAAGAGGGAGGAACGAACTCAAGAACAGAAGGAGAATGCCATCGCTGTTACCTGAGCGAGGGAGGAAGTCTCGCTTCCTTCTGTCCCCTATGATGGAGAAACCCACTGCAATATGCAGCTTTACAGAATAACGCCTATCTCTTCTCATTCTAATTGGGTCTCCTAAAATACTCTTAAGATCTAGGAGCAGCAACGCCGGACTCCCATCCCCAGGATTAGGTACCAACAGCCTACTATATCTTAGAAGAGTCTTTATTGGAAATCTCACTGCTGATGGATGTGATCAGAATCTTTAAGTCTTCTGGGTGGGGATTTTGCCTACTCAGGACTTTCCAGAGTAAAGACGAGTTTTTTTCTATCATTGAAAAATAAGAAAAAATTAATCCATCACCACGCAGGCAGCCTTACTTAGTTAGTAACGTGACTGTCCATTTCCAATACCCAATCAAACCAAAAATCTGGGTTTTCCTGGATTTTAATTATTAATCTTTCTTCTTTCAGTCTTTTTTATTCCTTTATGATTTGAAGCAAAGTGATATTAAGAAAAGCCAAACTGGATTTAGATGCTACCACAAAACAGAGCTTCTGGGTTCCTGATATTTTGCTATTAAAATCTCTCAAGGGTTTTCCTCTATTTCACAGATGACTTTTTTTTTTTTTTTTTTTAAAGACAAAGCAGGGCTTCCCCGGTGGCGCAGTGGTTGAGAGTCCGCCTGCCAAAGCAGGGGACACGGGTTCGTGCCCCGGTCCGGGAAGATGCCACGTGCCGCGGAGCGGCTGGGCCCGTGAACCATGGCTGCTGAGCCTGCGCATCTGGAGCCTGTGCTCCACAAAGGGAGAGGCTACAACAGTGAGAGGCCCGCGTATGGAAAAAAAAAAAAAAAAAAGGCAAAGCAGAGCCCCTTTATTTTTCTCTCATGATTTCCTTAGCTCCTTTGTGTTTTGAGTATCGTTATAATGTATTCTGGTCTTATTCCGGTTGTGGTGTCTGATCACCCACCATCAGTTTCCCTATGGTGACCCCTGCTCCTAACACTGAAAAATCACTCCAGTCTGCAGCCCTGGGCTGATGCCATAAGACAAGTGGGGGCCTTCAGTTTTCAGCCTCCAAAGCATGTTGGGTCTCCTTTGTGCCAGGCACTCACCTAGAGACTCTGGAACAGAAATAGGGAGGCCCCACTTTAAAGGAGACCACCTAAAGGCTGAGAATGGAAATAAACCCACAGATTAAAATATCTCAACATAACACACAGGGAGGAACAGAGGTATGTACAAAGTACAGTAGCACCAAAGGAGGAAGGATCAGCTTTTGTCTGGCCTGGGGGTGACCAGTGGATGCAAATGAAGTTGACAGGTGGGACCACACCACTGTAGCCAGGGCCACTGGGAAGTGAGCTCCCTGTGTGTTAAATTGATGTGTTGAAGTCCTAACCCCTAGTGCCTCAGAACATGACCTTATTTGGGAATAAGATTACTGAAGGCATAATCGGTTGAGGTCAGACTGGGATAGGGTGGGTCCCTAAGCCAATAAGACTGGTGCCCTTATTAAAAGAATTTGCACACAGACACCAATAGGCAGAAAGTGAAGATGATGTGAAGAGACACAGGGGGAAGACGACTGAGCTAAGGAGGGAGGCGGGGCACAGCTTCTCCCTCACGGCCTCCGAAGGGACCGACCCTGCCAGCACCTTGATTTCGGATGTCTAGCCTCCAGAAACTGTGAGACAATAAACTTCTGTTGTTTAAGCAGCCAGGTCTGTGGTACTTTGTTACAGCAGCTCTAACAACATACGCGATAAGGAGAAGCAGCCATCTCTTGAACGATGGAAAGTAAGGATAGAGATAGTACAAAGGTTATTGCAGTGGAACCGGAGAGCCAACCACAGAACACTCCACTCAGGTAAACTGAATCGGTAGACCTGCTGGCTCGGTAGACATCACCAATGTTCCGTGCTCCTCTACTGACTACACAGAGGACTAATCTTCCCCCTCCTTTAGCTTAGTGAAGCCATGAGCCCAGTCCTCACCAGTGAATGGTGCATAGAGGTGACATGTGACCCTTCAATCGGAAGTATTTAAGAGCTGGTGCCAGGGACTCCTGAAGCTTCAGACTGAAGTGTTAGCAGCTTCCTCGGTGGCCACTGAGGGACGGTACTGGGCAGAGTCACCCTTCTGATTCCTGCTGGACGCTTAGCATGAGAAATAAGCTTTGTTTCAGGCCACCGAGACTTTGGGGGTTGTTTGTTACTGCAGCATAACCTAGCTTATCATGACTAATGCAAGTTCATAAACAAGGACGAAGTCCTGGCCTACCACCTCCAGCCCACAGGGGGCCTGGGGACTGTCTCTTCGGGAGTTGTGGGCTTTATTATACACAGTGCCTCCTCCCAAACTTGGAAGCTAGCTCTCTTCCTCCTAGAAGTTACACAAACTCTCACACAAATAGTTGGGGGAAGATTTTGAGCAAACTGAGATTCAAGTCCTTTATTTTCTCCTCCCTTTCAGACCATTTTGACTATAAATGCGCTCTTCGTTGTAAGTTTCCATCACAATTAGGCCAGGGCCAAGTGACCATCTCTGGCCAGGGAATGTGGGTGAAACCAGTGGACACCATCTTCTAGGCCTGGTCCCTAAGGAACTCTCAGCAAGCTTCCACACTCTCTCTTCTTGCTCACTGACCAGCAATTTAAAGGATCCAGGGAAAGACCCAAAGTCCCAAAGATTCCCAGGCCCTGGCAATAATGGAGTCACTAAAACAGAGAAGCTCAGTTTCCCAAGTAACTGCGTTAAGGAGACCTGCCCAGGAGAAACATACATGTTGGGCTGTATTTCATTACGTTATGTTTATATGCTTAAGGCCACTGGCGCATTTATGTTAACAACCTGCTCTCTGGAGAAAAAAGACCTGATCTGTAGCGTTTGCTAATTTCTGTGGTGTAAATACTCCCATCGCGGCCAACTTCAGGCTCCCAGTTGAATGCAGAGCTCGGAAGAGATGCTAAAAATCCCCACTTTGTCATTATGATCAGGCTCTGACACGCCGCTAGTTAAGACTCTCAGGGTTTGGGGTCCATTTGTTTGCATAGCACATCCTAGCCCACCTTTATTAATAAGGTTATGACCGAGCTAGTCTCATCTCCTCTCCTCAGGGGCCATAGTACTGCTACCTCTCACCTGGAGGCTTTCAGGTACTGTTTGCCTACCCAGGGCTTTGTGACCTACTTTTAAAATGGAAAATTCCCAAGGTGACTGAAAATGGTTTTCTTTGATTCATAGGGGCCTCATTTTACTTCTGATAAGTTCAGTGCTTCTCCTTGGGAGTCAAGCGGTGTGTGAAGCTCAAGGAGTATGTTTTCATTAATTTTAATATTGTTCAAAATTCTCTCTCTCAGAGGAAATGTAGCTTGTCAAGGACATAACGATAATTTTTTTAAAGGACAACACTCAACTATTCTTTTTGGTCTGTGGCAGAGATTGTGTTTCCTCTCTGGTGTGTTAAGATATCAAGTTTGGGCAATTTTCATAACTTTCCAAATAATCTGAATAGTTTATCAATTTAATAAGAATGAAGCCAGTTGCCTCTCTGTGGGGCGCGGCAAAGCGTTGCCGCAAAGCAGGATAGAAAAAGCTGAATCATCCATCCTGTAGCCAGTGCGCATGCGTTGGAATATGCTAACAAGGTTTTGGAGCAGTAACCAATCCGAAGGTGACGCGTGGCCATGCCTCCGATATGAACCAGTCAGAGACTTGCACAGTACCCCGAATCTTATATAGGCAGCTGCCGTTGAGGCTGCGGCGTCTTCCTTCCATCTTTCCATAACCAAGCTGTACTCCAATAAAGTGTGATACGAGAAGAATCTAGCGTGTGGTGACTGTTATTCTGCTGGTCAGACGCAGCTCGCCATACCTCTCTCTTCCATTGATACCAGCTCTCCATTCGCCCCCTCTTCTGCCCCCTGCCCCCCAGCAACCCACGTCGAGGAAGAAAGGCCATCATCCATGGGGGCTGGAACCTGAATCTAGTCTTACATGTTGTCACTGGGTCAAATATATTGGGGAAAATGCTGTTTGTTTTCATGTATCATTTGCTTGTTGTACTTCTTAAAAGGGGATGATTTTGAAAAAAAGCCTGAGATACACTATGAAATGAAAAGAGCATGCTGCAAATATATACAGGTAGATGCGTGATCGCGTGTGAACATGTTCTTATATCTAAAAATTCGACCCACATGACTGCATTCATAAACGCACGTGGAAAGGCATGCACTGTGTGCTCACATGGGTGGTCGTGACTGGTAGGAAACCAACTGGTAGGAAACCAACTGGTAGGAAATTCCCCATTCCTGGTGTTTCCCTCCAGAGGAATCACTTCCGCTAGAAGGGCACACATGACCTCTCCTCTCACTCCTTCCTCCCTCTTGGGTGACCTGCCCCCCCTTCCACCTGCCCTGGAGGAAGACACTCAGCCCCACCCCCTCCAGGCCTTAAGCTCCCAGGGGCAGGTCACTGAACAGTACAAGGGTGATCAGCTCAGACAGAGAGAGGCAACCAGAGTCCACTCCCAATTTTGGTCCTCCGAGGAGAAGAGCAAGGTCAAGGATAACCCAAACAGCAGATAATCCCAAAGGAAACCTCTGTTTAGTCTAAGAAGCTGAGCTCATCAATCGGTGACTCATCTCTTTGTTTCAAAAATCCGCAGCCATTTATCCACCGTCACCGGTTCATCAGCAGCTATTTATGATGCACCAACTATGAGACCGTGGGCACCCTTTCAATTGCTGAGGATAGAGGAGCCACACAAATAAATCCCTGCCCTCATGGAGCTCATATTTTAATAGGAGAGAAAAAACCAACAAGATAACCAAGTAAAATATTTAGTAGGTTAGATACCAGTACATGCAAAGGAGAAGATCAGGCCGGAGGGGGAGTGTGTCTTGGTGGGCAGGGGGCGGGCCGGGCATACTTGCATTTGGCTAGTACACATTGGGACTTGAGAACATGCGGGTGCAAGATGGATGAGAGAGAGAAACTTGCCTAGATTTTCACAGGTGGCCCAGCAACAGAACCCGAGCTCACGTGTCCTCCACAGCCCCTAGGAGTGGCCAAGCCTGGATGGCAGATGTATTTGATGCCTAAAGGTGAAGAGGGTCCAGGAAGGGCTCGGGGAGCTGCTATTGAACACTTCCTGTATCCTGGGCGTGGGCACAGGCCCTTCAGGGACGCCCCTTTGCACCTCTGTGCAGTCAACACCCATCATTATGTTTACCAAGCGCTTGGCTGCACGAGGCAAAAGGAAATTCAGTATCAGGAGGGTAAAGAAACAGTCAGCCCCTTGCCTCTTTCTCTCCACCACACACCGTCACGGAAAGTCGGCTAATCCCACCAAAACTAAGGTTGGATTTTCTGAGCAAAGCTTCACTCAAGACACAGCTACTCACAATTCACATGAGCGTGAAGGAAAGCATATTCTAAAACTGCCTACGATTTTTTTTTTTAATGTAGCTTTTAGACTTTGAGAAATGTAATCAAAACTGTCATAAAAGGGCATTCTCCTTTGACTTAGCCTTTCCATTTCAATAGCAGAAATGTTGCACAAGGCAGAAGAAGAAAAAAGTAATTTAAAAACACCATTGAACTGAATCTATGGAACACTATTTTGTAGAAAAAGCCCACACTGCTAGAGGCTCCCTAGGGAGCAGGACGGGAGTTGATAGCATTTTCGCTGGCAGCTTTAGAGGACAAATTTGTCTTAAGATCCAGGGTATTACTGCGGCTTTAAATAAGTGTGCTGCTGCAAGAGCTTTGGCTTTGGGCTCCTGCGGGGGAGATGCCTTATAGAACATCAGGAACCACCAGATTGACACGCAGACTACCTACCTCACCTGTGTTAATTTCCAAGCGTGAACAGGATGGAGGGTAAAAGGCCCCAGGACCGGACCCTCAGTGAAAGGAAACTCTAATCATCACGAAGAAGAACAAATAGTAAGAAAAAGCGCTCTTCTTACATTGGGCTTACGATGTGCCACCTTCCACCCGTTAGTTAAATTAATTTTCATAAGAGCTCCACGCATGTGGTGCTGTTCCATCCCTGATCCCGAGACGGGCAAGGTGAGACGAAGCGCCTGGTCTCTGACTTGAACTAATAACACAGAGGACCAGTAATGCAGGACTCCCGGGCCTGTGCTACTAACGAACTAACCGGCGAGTGTGACACACAGCAACTGACTTAAGAGCTACTTTTGCAATGTTTCTTCCCAGCTTTGAGCGGGGCCTGGAATTATTTACAAAGAATTTAGGGGCAGCTGAGACCCCAGCAGACCTGTGATACAGAGTTCATCCTTTTGAGTCCAAATGATGTCAAGGTCAGAGAATCAGCTTCTGGAATCCTGTAGCTGATTGAATACTAGCACATACAAGGTCATTATTGCCACTGGTAGCTGGCTTGCAAAGGGACTTTGAAATGTCTTTTGTTGTTCTTGCTGCTTTGAAGGCTTTTTTATTTAGGTGTTAACCTTTCTCCTGCATCATTTTTTTCCCTGTGACGCTAAAGCCCTCAGGGCTTGAATTTGCCTGTGACCCCAGCTATCAACAGTACGGAATTCTTTTTCTTAAAATCTACTCTGCATTAATTTGTCTAAGGCCCATCCCTCCATTGGCAGTAAGACATCAGAGCAGATGTTGGCAAGCGTTTTCTGTAAAGGGACAGATAGCCACTGTTTTAGGCTTTGCAGGTGCCATGGTCACTGTTGCAACTATTCAACTCTGTGTGGTTGCCGTTGACAGTACCGTACACATGGACATGTGACTGTGTTTTAATAAAACTTTCTGAATACAGGTGGCAGGGCAGCTTTGGCCAGGAGGCTTCCTATGCATGGGCCCTGCACCAGAGGGGCACACTTCTTGCCCGCTTCTGATCTGCTTCCAAGTACAGAGCCCTGGTCACCTCATTCCTTCGGCGTCTCTCTGCCCCTTGGTTGATTTGGCCCCAGAAAGGTGGAGCGATGTGTCAGACTGGTGAATTTAGGAAGAATAAACTGAGTCTGCCAAACTCAGTCTCTATGTGAGACATATACTGTCTCACAGCTCTGGTGGCCAAAGTCGGAGATCAAGGTGTCAGCAGAGCTGGTTCCCTCACGAGGGCCATGAGGGAAGGATCTGTTCCCAGCCTGTCCTTGGCTTACAGACAGCTGTCTCCTCCCTGTCCATTCACATCATTTCCCCTCCACGCAGGTCTGTCTCTGTGCCCAAACTGCCTCTTTTCCTACACGGAAAAGAGGATCAGGGCCCCCCACCAATGACCTCACCTTGATTACCTCTGTAAAGACCCTGTCACCAAATAAAGTCACATTCTGAGGTGCAGGGGATTAGGACTCTAACATAAGAATAATAGGGGGACACGGTTCAACCCCTTACAGTTGTCTAAACGAGAAACTACTGCTTCTGTTTGCACGGCTGAGCTCCGTGGCGTCCTTTCACATGTAGCAAGTACTCAAATGTGTGCTGACCTGATCTAAATGGGGATTCACCTGGGCTCTGTGGATTGTGGGTAGGGAGAAGAAAAGGATGTGTTTGGTGGGAACACCTCACACATCAAGAGGGAAAGACCTCCTTCCTCCCAGGCACTTGGTCAATCTATAGATCCCTCTTCAGGCCACGCCTTATCCCTGCAGGCTGACCATCTCCAATCAATGCGCCTTTTAATAATGATGGCCCTGCTCGCCCAGCTGCAAGATAGGCTGCAGCGCCATACGGTACAAGACACTGGAGGGAGACGTTTAGGAAAAACATGGAGAAGAAAGGAATAAACGACCCCAGCCAATTCTGAATGTTTCTTTTCCTTTCGCTTTTCTTCCTGCTTTGGCTGCAGGGTGGCCTTCGCAGACCCTCACGCTTTCCCCACGACTCGTGTGCGCCTGGTGCGGCCCGGCCACAATCCTGGGGCGCCCCCAGCCGCGCTCTCCCTGCCAGCGGCGGTTCAGCCCTGCCTCGAGGTTTCCTCGTTCACAGGCGGGCTTCTAGGAGGGTTTCCGCGCCCTGGGCGGTCCGGGCACAGTCACTGCGTTGAAAGCCTCCAGGTAGTGGCTATTTTCGGGCCAGCCCAGGCCGGCGGCAGGCAGACCCCAGAAGCAGCGGTGCCCCCGCCGGCTGGGTGGCCCCGCGCTCCTGCGACCCTCCTCCAGATCCTGGGCACCAGGCTCACCTTGCTGCTCCTGGCAGGACTAGAAGCCCAGGGTTCTCCCTCACTTCCCGGGGGAAAACTCGGCCCTAACCCACCCCTAGAAGGCTCCGAACACCCGCTGAGCAACCCCGGCCGCCCAGCACGCACGCCCGGCCTCGCGGCCCGCTTCCAGGTGAGCGTTTTTCCCCTCCCCCCACCCCCACACCCGGCTCCGCGCCTGCCCATGCCCTCGTGGGGGCGCGGGGGTCCACCTGACGCCGGTGGTCGTAGTCGCGGTACTCTGGGGTCTTGGAGCCCCAGAGGGAGGCCACTCTCCCACCCTCCCACCCCCTTTGACCCGGACACCCCCTGACTCCCTGCGCCCCGCCCCGAACCCCGCACAGGCGGTGCCGCTCGAGCCCGCCCCAGCTCATCTGTGCAGCCCCGGCCCCGGAGTCCTAACCCGAATCTGCAGCCCCACCGCCCGGCCCTCCACACTCCGCGGGGCGGCCCCGGCCTGCAGCCCCGCCCCCAGAAGCCCTCGCCGGCAGTGTAACCCCGCCCCCAGCGTGCTCCCGGGCAATGTAGCCCCGCCCCATCCCTGCTCCCTCTAACGCCTTCCCCGGCGGTGCCCCATTCCCCCTCCCCTAGGCCCCTCCGGGATAGTGCGGCCGCGCCCCCAGGGCCCCTTCCCGGCAGTGAGACCCCGCCCCTAGCACCCTCACCTCAGGGCAGCCCCGTCCCATCTCCCCTCCCGGGCGGTGTGACCCCGCCCCTATTCCCCCTCCTCCCCCGACGCCCTCCCCGGACGTGCAGCCGCGCCCCCAGCACGCTCTCCGGCCCCTCCCCCGCAGCGTAGCGCTGCCCTCAATCCCCCCCAGCCTCCTTCCCTGCTCTCCAGCCCGCCCCGGGCCGCTCACCCTGCCCTGGCGGTAGTAGTAGCTGTGTTCCTTGGGGTCCTGGCGCCGCGGCGGGACGTAGCTGAAGGCGGACAGCGCCGAGATGGGCGGCGGCCGGGGCTTGCCCCGCAGCGTGGCGGCAGTGATCTCCTCCTCGTCGTCCTCCATCCGGCCGCCGTGCTCGGTCCCGCCCGCCGCAGGCTGCCCGGCGCCCGCGTTCGGCCGTTGCCTGGAAACCGAGGGCGCGCAACGCTAGGCTGGCCTGCGGGGCGGGGAGGGGGTGGGGCTGGCCTTCCCCCGCCCCCCCCCCCCCCCCCCCGGCACCTCTGTGCACACCCGGGTCTTTCCTTCTTGGGGCGTCGGGGGAGCCTCACCTGCTAAAGCCGCTGCGGGGTTCCGGGTGGGAGGCACCTCTGGGATCCTCACTTTCCGCCCTGCTTACCCTTCTCCACGCAGTGTCGGTTCGTTCACTCAGAGACCGTTGTTCGCTGGGCAGTTAATGACCTTGCACCTACTGAGTGCAAGCGCTGGGGATGTAGCCTCGAACCAAGCAGCCCTTGTCCACCGGGATCTGACAGTCTGGTGACGAAGACAGGTGATAGGTGTGAAAACTAAGTAACTTGAAGAGAGTCTGGGACAGTGCTGCCCAATAAGAAGATAGAGAGGGCCGCGTGTGTAATGTAAAACTTTCCGGCAACCATGCTCTCATCCTTCCCTGGGCAGGGGTCCTCATAAAAGCACCAGCAAAGGAAAAAAAAAAAAATCTCTTACAGTCTACTACCTCTTTCAACCTCTCCAATCTCTTTTAAAGACCGGATATAGGAGCTCAGCTAATGGTCAGGAGTCTTCCCAAGACTTGCACAGCTGATCTGATCTCACACTTTGCAAAATGGGAGCAGTCGACACCAATTATCTTGAGACCTCAGTAAAAGTGAGACTGAAATTGTTTCATTGAAAAATCCTTTTCCACAGCTGTGTGGACGTGCTTCTGTTAGCTTCGATTTCAATTTCAAATTGTTCTGCACCAGACTGACAGCTGTACAGGGCATGGCTGCACACATACACTCTCTCTGATGACTCAAGTCTGGCACACAGTAGGCACTCAACAGATACTGGGTGACTCAGTAAGAAATACAGTTGCCATAATGGCTTGGGTACCTTTAAAAGGTGAGTCTGAGACAAGGGCTTGGATGCTCTTGCTTTATTTGAGAGGTAATTCCAAGGAGCGGGAGGGAGGGACCAGAGGAGTGAGTGCAGCAGGAAAGTCTGTATAAGGTTGAATTCTCAAGGTCACCCCTGAGGGCAGCTGGAGCTCGACCTTGGCCAAGACTTTCTGAGGAGCATGGAGCAGCCTCTCAGAACCACCTACAGTTCAACATGAACGCGCTTTTAATCTCTTGTTCCAAGTCCTCCTGGAGTGAGACTGACTGCCTTCTGGATTGTTCACTCCTGACTTTGTAGGACCCCTGCCCAGTGCTGCCTAGGCTTCCTGTGGGGCTCCTCGGTGCCAGAGAAGCCCCGGGGCTGACAGTGACAGGGACGAGGCATCAACTTGAGGTGGCATGCTGTTGTCAGGAGGTGGGTGCAGCCCCATGGAATGGCCACCACCGGGGAGTGGATTCAGATGTGAGGCTGAGAGGCTGCAGGGCCGGAAGCAGAGGTGGAGGAAACAATAGGTAAGACCAACTTTGCCAGTTTCAATTATCAAGAGATTTTAGTTCCTTTTTAAAAAAACATTTTTCCTCTATGATCCTATTATGTATTCTGGGGACATGAGTGGAATACAAGGTCAAAGAGCCTAATGTGTTTAAGTCCCTTGTGTCTGTGACTTGTACTTGCAAAGTTCTGCGTGGGGGGAGGGAAGGATAAAAGAATGAAAACCCTGCCCTTAAAATAAGTGGGTTATAGGGGGCTTCCCTGGTGGCGCAGTGGTTGAGAGTCCGCCTGCCGATGCAGGGGATACGGCTTCGTGCCCCGGTCCGGGAAGATCCCACGTGCCGCGGAGCGGCTGGGCCCGTGAGCCATGGCCGCTGAGCCTGCGCGTCCGGAGCCTGTGCTCTCCGCAACGGGAGAGGCCACAGCAGTGAGAGGCCCGCGTACCGCAAAACAAACAAACAAACAAACAAAAATAAGTGGGTTAATAGTACAAGAAGGCACGCTGAGTACAAGTTAATTCTGCAGGAGATCAGATCAGCTTTGTTTCACGTGTGTCAGGTCTACAGTCCTCCGCTCTACCAGCTGAGCTATCGAAGGGTGCACAGATCAGCTTTGTTTCAAATGCCAACCTCAGTAGTCTGGGATGTCTACCCCCCAATCCCATGCTAGCCTCATGGGCATACACCGGCGCCCGCAGCTGACGCTGGCTGATGACGTTGCACTGGTCTGGCTTAGCTTGACATGGGCGTGCTGACCGCTTGCTGTTCATGCAGCCTGCTCTGCAGGTCCACCGGGGCCTCAGCTGCCTGCAGCTCTCCGCTGGCTGACACACTGGAGGGCGGCCTCCACTGCAGAAACTCAGGCAGTTCATGGGAGCATTGGAGGCACCTAGTCCAAACTGCAGCTGGGACTTGTCCCATTTCTCTTGACATCTGGGCAGAATGCAAGCAGGGGGAGACCTGGTAGGAAGAATGTCTGTTAGTTTGAGGCAGGGAAGGAGAAAGCTAATGTTGTGCGACATTAGCATGTCACATGTCACATGAGCGGTGTTTTCAGCACGTCTCGGGTGGTGTGTGTGTGTGATATTTATCATGAGTCCTCATGAGTCCACACTTGTTAAGTTCAGAAGAACCCTCTGCTTCTTTATGCTGATGAGAACACGGAGATGTAGGTAGGATAAGTGACTTGATGCAGGTGACAGGGCATGAGTGCCCCTCCTGAAAGGTGTATGGAATATCTGGAAAGGGGGGGCTGGTCTGAGGGAATGGTTTTCTCCTTTGGAGCCCTCAGACCATTCAGAGATGGGGCCACAGCCTGGACAAAGCACAAAGCTTTAGCCAGCGATTCTCAGCCAGCGCAACACAGCCAAGGAACGAAGTGTCCAGATGGCCTCCTCTCCACCTTGTAAACCTTTGTTAACTGAGGTGGAGAGGGGGGAAAATCACCTGTGAATACATGAAAATGCCATCATCCTTCTGAAAAATCTTCTGTTGAAAATGCAGAAATTTTAAAACAGGTTGATATCGCCATTTTAAGTTTGAAAGCTTTTACCATCATGTTATTTGTAAATCTCACTGTAAACTCGTTTAAGTGGCCCAACAGAGTTCACAGGCTTTAAAACAGCTTAAAATCCCTTGGATTAAGTACTCCTCTGCTTTGATGATGGCTCAGAGTTAGGAGGGGTGGATGGACAAACACACATACCCATCACCGGCTAGGAAAACTGCCCGTCTGTGTACCCAGCAAACCTAAAGGTCATTATGAACTCAAGGGGTATGAAAGGGTGCTCCTGCCGCACCTTTTCCGGAACCCCCATCAGTGCTGTTTGACGGTGAGAGTAACCGCATGACCCTGGCTCCTGCGACAGGGGAGCCACTGCCCGTCCTCCAAAGCATCTCCACAGGCTCTGGAGCGTAGGCAGTGGTCCATGGTGGGGTAACATGCCTTTACCTCACTCGACACCTCCTCCCTGGTAAGGAGGCGTGAGTACTGCTGGTAGACTTAAAAAGCAGGTTTGTCATCAGGTTTTCCCTGTAGCCTGGGTCCCTCACTTGATGGAGTCCCTTGGAGTCACATTAAGCATCAAACTTATGAATCAAGACATATAAGTGCAAATTTAATTTTGGCTTGTTCACCTTGTCGATTTTGAAATCAAAATGAATGTCGTTTTATAGATGCCCCAGATGAAAACGGCCCGATACCGACAGCCCCAGCAGTAAGCAGGACCACCTGCCAGAACCAGCGCTCCTTACAGAGGGCGGACCCTAGGGCTGAGGCAGGAGATGGTAGGTGAGCCTGGGGCATCCTCTTCTGCCAAGCAATTTTCAAAATCGAATGTGTCAAGGTCAGAAGGACAAAGAGCCCATCCTGAAGGGTATCCCACTGGTCTAAAACAGGACAAGTTATGCATCCAAAAGATGACTGTTACGGACTGAAGCACATCAAGTACATAAAATGTCATGAATTCATAAATATCCTAAACAAACAAACAGACAAACAAAATACCAGATAACTACCTCTGTGTTCTAAACCTCGATACAAGGAAAGACACATTTATCTCATTTTTTTTTTCTGTATAAACCTTATTTTATTTGTATTGGAGTATAGTTAAGATGTTGTGTTAGTTTCTGCTGTACAGCAAAGTGAATCAGTTATACATATACATATATCCACTCTTTTTTAGATTCTTTTCCCACGTAGGTCACCACAGAGTATTGAATAGAGTTCCCTGTGCTCTACAGTTCGTCCTCATTAGTTATCTATTTTATATAGAGTAGTGTGCGTGTGTCAATCCCAATCTCCCAATTTATCCCTCCCCAGCCTGTTCCCCCGGGGAACCATAAGTGTGCGTATAAACCTTATTTTAGGGTTCAGAAATAGGTGATGGGAGAAATTTCTTCTTTATAGATGAATACAAGCTAATGAAAGTAAAGGAATGATGGCGTTAGGAGTATTTTTTTTTAAACACCTTTTGGAATAATGAATCTAGGCAACAGTCATCAACAGATGCTGAAGCCACTAGGTGACAGGTTGACGGGGACCATACGGTGGATGGATCAGGCTGGTGCTGACCCAGGAACCCACTATCAGTCTTAATGAGTATCACTAAGAGAGTAACGAGACATTACGGTATGATGTAAAACAAATACACAGCATCTCCTCTGAAGCATCCTTGCTGAAAAAATTCAGCTGAATCTAAGCAAGCCTCTGGATGTAACCGTTAGTTTAACAGGAAACATATCAAAGGAATCAGTTAGAAAATGTCAAATCAATACTGTGGGATATTTTACAAGGCAACTGATCTAACTTCTCCAATAAAGTAATAACATGGAAACCAGGTGAGGGGGGGCAGTTACAGACATGAGACTTCAGACTTAGGGGTATAACATCTAAAAGTAGTATGTGGCCTTTGTTCAGATCCTGCTTCAAACAAATCAACAGTTAAAAAATATTTCTGAGAGAAAGACAAATACCATATGATACCACATATGTGGAATCTAAAATATTGCACAAATGAATCCACCTACGAAACAGGAACAGACTCACAGACATAGAGAACAGACTTGTGGTTGCCAAGGGGGAGTCTGGGGTTAGTAGATGCAAACTATTACATAGAGAATGGATAAACAACAAGGTCCTACTGTATAGCATAGGGAACTATATTCAATATCCTGGGATAAACCATAATGGAAAAGAATATAAAAAAGAACATATATGTATGTATAACTGAATCACTTTGCTGTACTGCAGAAATTAACACAACATTGTAAATCAACTACACTTCAATGAAAAAAAATTTTAAAAATTCCTGAGACAGTATAGAAAACTTGGAATATAGACCGGGTATTAAATGATCACAGTAATAATTATTAGTTTTGTTCATTGTAATAATGGCAGAATAGTTAAATAAAAAAGGAAAAAGTTTATTGGTTATGGATTCATAGTGAAGTATTTAGGATAAAAGTATATGATAGCTTGGATTTTTAAAGAAACATTCCAATAAAAAAGGAAAAGAAAAAAAAGAATATGGGAGTAAATCGATGAAACAGAATTGGAAAATTTGGGTATTTTGTCATGCTGAATAAGGGGACTCATGTGAATTCATTATACTATTCTTTCTACACTTATGTGTGTTCAGTGTTTTCCATAATAAAATTTACAGTAAAATTACTGAGATATTGTTTACTGCAAACATTAGAACCCAGAATATCAGTTCAAGACACAAGTAGTGTGCCCTATATACCAGAGACTTTGGGAGGAGATGGGGACAGAGATGTTTAGTTTTTTTCTGAGATGGGATTTCAAGTATATTAAGGCAAAATTTTTTATGATGGAGCCAACAGCCAAAGAACACCAAGAAAAGGTAGGGCTTACTGACTACACGGGCAAGGGGGCCGGCACACCAGAGGAACCAGGGACAGAGATGACGACAGGATGAGTAGAGGATTTGGGTGAAACTGAACAAAGCTGGGTTGGAGATGCAGAGAGCAAGCTTGTGTATAAGAGCACTAACGTGAGGCCTGGCCTCAGAAGACGACCCGGGATGCGCAAAGATAAGAAAAGGGTAAGGGGGTTTGTATCCCAAACCCTCTATCTGAAGCTCTGCATCGTCGTGGAAACCAAGGCTGCTCCTCTGCACCAGAATGACCCAGGAGGCTCAGATCCTGCAGGCAATAGAGGCGTGTTCCATTCTCATTACAGCAAAGGTTTTACAGAAGGTTTCTCAGCAGGGTGTCTGTGATCCTAATTAGCAAAAGGAGTGGCCACGGTTCAAGCTGCTGCCCCAGGAGTCTTAACCCTTGGAGGCAATGGTGCTCCTCCTTATAGAGCAGCCCTGATGGGCTCCCTCTCCACGAGCTCTAACAATGAAGTTTGACTGCAACGTAACTCTTGTACCAATGACAAGAGTCCTCATAGCTCTCTGAGCATTTACTGTTTTCCAGGTACTGGCCATACAGTTGACAAGGCACGACTTATTTCATGATCCGGAAACGGAGCAGGACCCTAAGGGGCCTTTCAGGGACAGACCCCTCCCCCATGTCCTCTGCTGTAGTTCCTCTCTGAAGTACCCAGATAATAGATAATGGTCTCTGATGACCATTTCCTGAGTTCTGTTACAGACGCTAAAACCACCACTAAAAGGACGAAATTAACTACCTGAGGACCGTGCACGTAGCCCCCAGACCTACTGGAGCCTGAGGACTGACGATGTTAACCCCTGCGACACCGCCCTGTTACCTCACCATCAGCCAATCAGAGAACTGTGCACGTGCTGATCACACACCCTGGGACGCTCCCTCCCTCACTTGGCCTTTAAAAATGCTTCGCTGACGCCTGGGGCGAGGGTGTGGGGGGGCGGTTCAGGCTTTCTGAGCACCAGCTGTCTGGTGCCAGCCATACATGTGCACTTTCCTTCACCACAGACCCGTGTCAGGAGATTGGCTTTGCTGCACGTGGGTGGGCGGACGCGAGTTTGGTTTGGTAACAATCCTACACTATGTATTTAGACTCCAGGTGGGTCTGGATATGTTTCCAGTTTGGGGAAATCTCAGCTTTTTAGACCCCCTCCCTGAATTTGTGCACAAATTCAGGGAAGGGTCCAGCTTTTTTAGAGGGAACTTTTTACCCCCCAGAATTCTATCAAATATGCTCAGTTCTGCTCCTTCCTATTGTTTCTTCTACCTAGTGAATATTTACTAAGTCTCCAAATGCACCCAGGTGTACAGAGTCCGCAGGTAGAATCCTGGTCAAAGAACCAACCAGCATCTCTTCATCCCAAGATATCATCTACCCTCCCCGTCTAGTCTTGGTTCAATCAAACATCATTCCTTCTTTAGGTCAAGGTACGGAAGATTGCCTGTTTTGTTCAGGCAGAACTGTCACCGCACCATTCCACAGCTCCAGCCTGCCGCCTCCAGCTCCCCCCCCCCCCCCCCCCCCCCCCCCCCCGCCAACACCCGCGCCGGATACTCTGTCCTCTTGGGACCAGGGATCATCCCGGTTCCACGGCTGAAGCCCAATAAATGTCCTAACCTTTGCTGCCCTCTCGCGGCCGGTCTGAAGATGATCACCGTTGCTTCAGGGGTTATGCTCGCAAGTTAAACTTTTTTCTCCTATTTTTCTTTCATTGCTTTACTTTTTTTCCCTTGCTTTGCTTTTACTTTTAAAAAACAACATCAAGAGTACGTCTTATTTAAAATCATTATTAATATATGGTACCAGGAGTTATCATACTGCATCTGTAATTTGAACAAGAAAATTCACATATTTACTTACATAGGTAGACGTTAAAATATTAGTGGCCTGAGGATTCAGTTTATAAGGACATAATGGCTTTATAATCTTACGGAGCTTGCCAAATTTACTCCAATTGGTGAAATCATCAGTCTTTTATCTGTTTATTAGCCTAAACTATTTCCATAGCATTTCCATGCACATTTTCAGGATTAAAAGTTGCTTTAAAACGAACAGTGCCCGTCAGTCCTGGCCTCGCTCTCCATGGCGACCGTCTGCTTTGCGCCGGGTGCTCTGGCCATGGCGAGGCCTGAAATGCTCTCCCAGCAGAGACCTGCCTCCCTTTCTTTGAGTTCCCGCTCACAGATCACTCCAAGTAGCCTCCTCCCGCACCCCAGGCAGGCCTGCCGCCTTCTGCCTTCCAGGGTCCTGCTCGCGCATGAGGAGCGCCTGCTGGCTCATCACTATAATCACCCGTAGCCCCTCCAGGCAGGAGCTCTTTTCTGCTTCCCTCTGCAGCTCCGTCAGTGGGCCGCCAGCATGATCACAGCTCTTTAGTAAATGTTTAATGAATGAAGGAATGAAGAGGGTAAAAGGGACAGAGACAAAGGCTCAGGAGAGGATGTAACTAAAAGTGCAGAAGGAGCATCTCATTCCTATTAGGGCAACCAGGAACAAAGGTCCCCATGGAGAAGGATTGAGATAAATGGAAAAGGCGGAGGAAGAAGGTTTTAGGCTATACTGTTTTTTTCAGAGCATTTATAACAGACTGCTTACCTCTTTGCGTGGCTATTTAAGTATATGTAATCAAGTCTCCATAAAAACCCCAAAGGACCGGATTCAGAGCTTCCAGGTCGGTGAACAGGTGGAGCTTAGGGGAGAGTGGTGCCTGGAGAGGGCAAGGAGACCCCACCCCCTTCCCCATACCTGCCCTAAGAATGTCTTTCATCTGGCTTTCCTGAGTTATATCCTTTTGTAATAAACTAGTAATCTGGAAAGTAAAATGTTTCCCTGAGTTTCGTGAGCTGCTCTAACAAATTAACAGAGCCCAGGGAGGGAGGGGGTCATTGGATGCCACAACCTATAGCCAGTTGGTCAGAAGCACAGGTCACGTGACAACCTGGCATCTGAAAGGGGGCTGGTGGGGAGTAGGCAGTCTTGTGGGACTGAGCCCCCAACCTGTGGGAGCTGGTGCTGCCTCCGGGTAGACGGTGTCGGAATGGAGTTGAATTGCGCGCCCCCAGCTGGTGTTGGAGCTCTGCTGCGTGCTGTGTGGGACACCCACACCCCGCCCCCTTGGCCAACGCGTAGTACACTGTAGTTGGGTGCAGAGAACCCTTTTATCCCGAAACTTTAACTTGACCGTAATGGGACAGTGAAGCATCCGCAATGAACTAAAGAATTTTAATCCATGCTTAATTTAAAATTTAGAAGTTTCTCCCTCCAAACACCCCCCCAAAACCCTACTTAAGTTGCTTTTTTTTACATCTTTATTCCTTTATTTAAAAAATATATGTGTGTGTGTGTGTGTGTGTGTGTGTGTGTGTATAAAGCTCCTATACCAATACAAAATATTATTAACTAAAGGGTTATTTTTGCATAAGTCTACAATTATATATGTTTACATCCAACGTACTAGTCTATTTTTCGTTGCTCCTTTTCCTCACCATATATTACTTCCTGTAACAAAATACAAAAGAAAAAAACGGGAGATAAAATTTCTTCCTTACATTTGTTAGAAGAGGAAACAAAAGTCTCTCAAGAATATATTTTCTGTTAGCAGATAACTGTCACAAAACACAAGACTTAAAATTATGACCCTTACTCATTACATTCCTTTATTGTACTTGATCGATTGTTTGATGTATAAAAGTACCTGATACCAGTATTAAATGAAGGTTAAAATTAACTGTAAATTTGCCACTGATCAGTGTATACACGGTATAAGGAAACTAGAGACCCCTTTCAGATCACCACAGTGCATAAACAAACGGCTAATTTGCAAGTTCTTTCACTATTTGAGTTCTGAAGTCAGTATTCATTCTTGTTGCCAGTGACCACCAGAGTTCTGAGAAAATAGTTTTCTTTGTAAATATTCCACTAATTCAAGTCTTGATTTTAGCATCTCAACCTCGTAATAGGGAATCTGTAAAGAGAGGAAAATAAACCCATCCTCATCCTTCATAATCTGAAATGACCTTGGGTTTGGTTACCCTGTCTACTATCACACCCTCCCCACAGCTGCGTGTAGGCTCCCGGCGGGCAGAGATCTCAGCGGTGCCTGTAACGGTGCTGCCAGGTAGCAGAGGCTCAACAAGAGGTAGAATGTCTAAATAAGAATCAGACATGATCCCTGCCCTCAAGGAACTTACAAGTTAGGTGCTAACTTAAAATATACAAAAAGTAGGCAGTAATACTAAGCAGAACATGCAAAAAACATTGGTGCTCTAGTGCTGAGATGGAGTCAACACTTTAGGTTAGGGTGAAAGGTCAACCTCAGCTGGGAGTTGATGAACAGCCAGAATTTAGACGCTCAGAGAGGTGGGGACCACCTGACTCGCGTCGGCAAGGAACAAAGGCCAGGCAGAAGAGACCACTGAGCTGGGAGCAGAGAGCCTGGCTGCGGGCAGACCTCGAAGGGTCTAGAAGGTTGAGATGTAGATGTAGTCTTTATCCCATAAGCAGTAAAGAAATAAAGAAGGTTTCTAGGCACACACTAGCACGATTCACTTTAGGAAAATTAATCTGGGTATGTACAAGACGGAAAGGAAAAAAGTAACCAGACAGGAAAGCAGAGAGCAGATTGGTAGACAGCTTAGAGAATGGAAAGCTCCATGGACATTCATCGCAACTCATCACCTAAGACCTTGCTAAAAGATCTATGATGTAAATACACATAAGGGTCTTAAACACTAAAAACTGATGAAGATCCTGCTTTTAATGGGTCATCTCGTCCATTCTAGTTATTAAATCAAAGGGAAATTCAAACAAAACAGGTATTCCAATAATTGAGTAATTCTAAAAGCAAAGTAAAGCACAGCTTATACAGAATTTAGGTATGTCTCACTTTTGGAAAAGAGAAAATTTGAAAATTGTGATTTCAAATTACAAATCAAGAGACTTAAGCCTAATGAACAAATGTGGCATTTAAACCAGACTTAAGAGTCTTGGTCCACTGGGCTGGCATACTACTTAGTATCCTGGAAAAAGCAAATCTGAGCTAGAAATGGGTTTTAGGGAAAAAAAAAAAAAAAAAAAGGAAAAACCATACCTGGACAACTTGATAACCAAGTAAGTACAGATGTCTTTGTTTAGTAGCTTCCTTTCCCAGTAAGTGTTTGCTATCCAAACAAAATCTTTTTGGACCATCAATGCACAGTGCTACCCTAAAAAACCAAAGAGGAGAGGGAAACTTAATTTTTAAAACAATCCGAAGTATTTATATGGTTTTGGCTGCCAGAGTTTATTTGGGATTTGGCTATTCCTTCGTGCCAATACTACTTTCAAATGAATCATGACTGTTATCCATTAATCTGTTGAAAAAGCACTCAACTTAATTAAATTAAGGTTCACAAGACAGTACCTGGAATTTCCAAAACTGGTATGCCATAGTGTTTTAATTTTCAGAACCATGTCTACTTTTTTCACTTTCTTAAGAAAACAATCCCTGTGTATTAACCACAACAAGTCTTATAACATATAAACCCAACAGTTTTCTTTACCTTTTATGTATATCTTCATCAACTGTAAATGGTAATACAAATCCGTCTTCATCTAATTTAATTTCAACATCTGGTAAGAGAAGAAAGGAAAAATTCTTCGTGTGACACCCTCACAAACACTAGCTTCCTTTTCTCCTCGTTGTTTTGATTTCGTCCATACTGCATTTATCAACTGGGCAGAAGGCTGCAAAGTAATGACCACACCAGACAATGGTGAGAATTTTAATTTAATCAGAGCTTTGCCCAACCAAGGCAGCTTTAAACTAAGAGGGCCTCCACTACACTAAAACAAGGAGGGGGCCCTCAAGGTATCTGGGGCACGATGTGACTCACACACACTTTTACTCTCCTTACAGCGATCGGTGGGAATAGTGATGAAAATCCTTTGCGTAAAGTCAGACACGGGCGCAGCTGGCACCTCGCACCCCTCGGGCTCCAGTGCCCGGGGCAGGTGAAGCAGCCGGCAGCCCAACACGTGGGCCCTGGGCGCCAGCAGCCTCCCCCTTCCTTCCTTGTCAAAGGAGCCCATAGAGGAGGGGAGTGAGATGTGACCACCTGAGGCCTAGAAGCACCGTCCTCCCTGAGCTCACTGTCCTTTACTCATCGGTTTGAAAGGAGAAGGGCTTTGTAGTCAGCGCTGCCCGCGATGATGCAAATGCTTATACCTGCTACTGAGCACTTCAAGGGCAGCTAGTGCGACTGGGGACCTGAACCGTGAATTTTCAAAATTGGAATGAATTTAAATTTAAGTAGCTACTGGTATGTGTGGCTACTGCATTGGACAGCACTGGCCAAGAGGATGAGAGCAGCTCACAATTACTGAGCACTTGATGTCTCCCAGGTGTTAGTCTGAGTTAACCTCATTTTGTCCTTAAACAAGTCTTTGAGGTCACTACTCCTCTTACTCTCATCTTGCAGATGCAAACAAGCAAATGAAAGCCCCGAAAGGATGCCCAGGGGCGTTCGGCTACTATGTGGCTAACATGGAGCCCTGACTCTTCAGGCTACCCGCCCACCCCTGTTCCCCTTCGCCTTCAGGGAAGGGCCAACTTCATTTCGTTTCCAGACCTTTGGTGGCTACTAAGCCCCATCAGAGTTCCATCAGAGGACAGCTGAGGTTTACTTAACAACAACAAAACTCCCTACTACTTACCTATGGTGTAACAATAGGGTGTTAACACTTTTGAAGCAAAATACAGTCTTGCTCCTAACAGGTCAATCAGTCCAATCATCACAGATTTATAAAGCTGAAAATCCATGGGGGTCTCCAGGGAAGAGCACGGAGTAAGAAATGATTTCACTTGATATTTAGGAAGAAGTTTTGGACCCTAAAGATGTATGTGCAAACACGAGAAAGAAAAATAAGATACAAAATCAGAGAATAAAATGAAGGTTGCCTGAGTATAAAAGTCTGATCCAATATTACTTTACAGGCATGATGCTTCTCCAGGACTTAGGACAAATACCTTTCTCAAAATGACAATGCCAAATATTCTTGTTATAGTTCAAGCCCAATAGTCCAAAATATCTTTTAAATGTGTTTTAAATGTAGCCAATGGTCACAGAAAGAAAGAAAACGAAAGAAAGAAAAGAAAGCTCAAGAGACATCTTTGGAACTCTCAGAATTGCTTTAAGGGCCTTGAGGAAACACAGCTGAAGTTTTTAATAGTGGAAATTGTGATAAAGCTGACATGTCAATTTAGAAAGAAAAGGACAGCTATGTAATAATGGTGCTGGCAATTGGTTATCCATCTGGAAAAGAACGAACTTAAGAGTTCTGCCACACATTACAGACTATCATCTATTTCAAGTAGATTAAAGATCTAAATATAGTATGGAAAATAGTATTTTTTAAATTTAGTAAAATATTTATATAACCTTAGGAGTCATGAAATGTTCCTAAACAATATAGGAAACCCAGCAGCCATAAAAAATGAATAATTTGACTACAGAAAACTTTAAAATTTCTGTATAGCAAAAAAGGCATCATAAACAATATTAAATTAAAACTAAAAAAATTTAAAACCACGAACCAGGAAGAAATATGTACAATGTACTTAACAGTTAATATGTTTTACAATGCGTTCTAGGACAAAAAACAAATACAAAAGAGAAAGACAAACAACCCTCTACAAGTAGGAATTAAGGTGTAACAAAGGCAATTCATAGCAAATGTAAATGACCAGTAAACATTTGAAAATATGCTCAACTTCATTATCGCTCGTTAAAGTGCAACTGAAGCATGTGACATGACATTTCACTGAGTCAAATGACAAAATTAAAGGGACTAAGGAACACATTGCAACAGAAATGGGGAGACGTGGTCACCTTCATTCACTGCTGGTGAAATATGACATCTACAGCTATACAGGAAAAAACAAAATCCGTCAGTCTCTATTGAAAATTAATCCAGTAATCCCACATTCAAGAATCTAGTCTTTAGATTAAAACAACAAAAAGGTTCCAGGATTACAGGATATGTAAGTATGTTTATGACAGCATGGCTGATCAAGACAAACGTTGGAAAAAGCCTGAAAATCCATCAATGGTGGGACAGTAGAATAAATACCGTGAAATATCAGGCCATTCTTTAAAAGTGTACATTTGATCTTTACCTATTACCCCTGAAGAATGTCCAGGATATACTGAGAATAAAAGCAAATTGTAGTTTGAATAGTCCCATTCAATGAAAAGAGAGAAACTAGATGGTGTTTATGAGCTACTCATAAACACGGTTCAGTCAAGTAGGAGAACCAGACGGGAATGCGCAAGTCTGGAGGTACCATTTCTGATCCCGAACAACGTGCCCAATTAAGTTAGGAGAATGAATCCTTAGAAAGCTTTATACAAAGCTCGAACTCCATGTAAACTGAATTCCATCACGTAAGAGTGAAACTTCTGCTTGGTTTAAGAACATACTCAGGAATGGTTCAGGATTTGTTCGTGCATAAATTCACACTTCTATATCCAAGAGCCACGGGGAATGCTAAAACCCTTTAAAATCCCTAGAGTAAGTCTAGGAACACTAAGACTCATAAGCATGCCGTACTTGATAAAACCTTCTAAGAATCTTACACCTTAGAGGTGTAAGTAGTAGCAAGTGGTTCTTTCAAGGACAAGAACACAGGAATAGGGTCAATTTATTAGATAAAAGGCTATCTGGTGGCAACTACTCCAAGTAAATGAAAATTCTGCTTTCTAATGAGGTTACTGAGACAGCTCAAAAGAGAAGGAACTTAAAAGATTCGGGAGCAGGGGAGGTGTTGGAGAGGAAGAAGAAGGCAAAAGAATCGCATCCCTGTAGGGAAATAAAGCAATGCAGCTCACGCTTTTACCTTATAGAACGGGCATTCTAGAATCGCGGTTAAGAAAAGTTGGGTCAGTTGTGCTAGGCTCAGTCTGTCCAAATAGGACTCTTCACCTGAAATAAAAAGCATCCCAGTCATAGTTAAGTTTGAACTTTGGTGTGTGTAATAAAAGAATATCCAGAATGCACATTAATTAATTCACTCCAGTAAGGTACTTTTAAATGACACTAGGAAAAGAACTTGTTAGAATTAATTACACCTTCTTGCCTCCCATCTCAATGAAATCTCATTTTGGCTTCTAAGAACGCAAGCTCCTAACTTGAGAATATAATTAAAAGTGACAGGGCTTCCCTGGTGGCGCAGCGGTTGAGAGTCCGCCTGCCGATGCAGGGGATGCGGGTTCGTGCCCCGGTCCGGGAAGATCCCACGTGCCGCGGAGCGGCTGGTCCCGTGAGCCGTGGCCGCTGAGCCTGCGCGTCCGGAGCCTGTGCTCCGCAACGGGAGAGGCCACAACAATGAGAGGCCCGCGTACCACAAAAAAAAAAAAGTGACAAATGTATGTGAGTAGAATTTGTGGGAATTTCCTTTACCTACGGAGATCTAGATTCCAGCATATTGGGTGGCTTTGAATTAAGATGAACATCTCAAAAAAAAGGAGTGATATAGTTGTTCTCATCAAAGACACTAATATGTAATTGTGACACTGCTACAGCCATCACCAGATCCCTGCAAGAAGACTCAGTTTCTCAGCTAGAGCAGCAGAATCTGTTTACCCGAAACTGTTTTCTCTCTCCATGCAATGTTCTAGCATTCTTTAATTCTGTGTTTATATTAGCATCTGCAGCTTCAGATTTCTTCGTTAGATTGTTATGGAAGAAAAAAGAAAGGCAAAGCACCGCTCAATTAAAAAAGGTACATATGTGACTTGAAAACATCACAAATTCAAACACTAAGTTTTCTACTCTCAGAAGTAATAACCAAAACTCACCTTGCAGCTGCTGAAGAAAATACGGGCTGAATATTTTGGCCATAAAGTTGACTGGATGGCATTCGATAAGTGAACATGAATGGAGAAGTTTCAATAGTGTTTTGGGTGGAAAATAATTGAAACGAGTTAACAGTATGTTTTCTAGCTTCCTAAATAAAGCAGAGGCATTTGGTGGCAAATAATTGAGTTTTCCAAATGGTTCAATTAACTCAGCAGTTTGATTAGGTGAAAATTTCTCTGACTGACAAACAAAAGTTTCTGCCACTGCATTGAGGATGGGTTTTGAAAAAATCAGCTTTCTACTGCAATACTCCATGACTTTGCTGGTAACCTCGGGATCCAGAGTGAGACAGAGTGAAGCGACATGTTGCTCCAGGGCTTTTGTAAAAAATCTGTCATTGTGCCCAAAGTAGATGAATGCCTCTAAGACTTCTTTGAGCTCTTCATTAGTGAAATGAGGGACATGCCTCACAACATATTTACCCAATTTTATAACCAGCGGAAGTGCCTGAGTTTGATCAAGGACCACCAGGGCAGTAAGCATTTGGCTCAGCAACTTAGGACTCAGGTTGGAAACTAATGACAGAGAAAAGTTATTTATCTTATTTAAAAACGTCTGGTGTTGGTCAACTTTTTCAGGACATGCCTGCAGTATTCTGTAAAGGGTCAAAATATCCTCCGGGGTAAATTCTTCCAAATTTTCACCTTGCAGTTGATACATAATCAGGTCTACTGTCGAACAACCTGGACCTTGCAGTTTAATCAGACATTCCCCCAGGATACAAAGACTGTGAATGTCCAGGCTACCCCTTTCGAGACGATGCTGGCACTCTGCCAGGAGGTTCAGCAGCAAGCGACTTTGGAGATCCACATACAGCAGGGTCAGGGCTTGCAAAGCAGTCACCAAACCCGTGTTTGACAGATTTGAGGGGTCCTGTGCAAGCTGATTACACAAAGCTTGAAAGGCGCTATTCTCCAGTATTTCATTTGGCAACCTTTGATCATCATTTTTTTTTTCCATTGCACAAATCCGATGTAAGGCTCCTGCTGCCATAGTATCAGGCAAAGTCTGCAGTGTGCTTATAAAATGTAAGACTTCTTCCGATGAAGTGAAGCTGTTTAATGTCCTGTAAAATATCTGGTCATCCACATTTTTAACACTGTGTTCAGAGCTGTCCCAAGCATGTACTTGAGAGAACACTGTCTCACCAACTGGATGGTCATTTCCGTTTTCTGAATGGAACTTTTTAGAATGGGCATGATGGAACTTGACCCTAACAGGCTCAAGTTGCAGTGACCAGAACCATGGACACAGATGCTCCTTGACTGTCTTGTGAACACAATTTACACGCTGAGTTTTCAGACCAGACAGAGCTCCATGTATCCGAAAATCAGATAAATGACAAAGGTTCCTCCGCAAGGTAATTAAAGCCATGCCACCAGACTCTCAACTCCTCTTGACTTATAACTACATTAAAAGAATTAAAAAACACGGTCAAATATACTAGAACACAGTTTATTCAACATCAATGCTTATGGAACTAAGAATGAGCACCGCAAAAGGAACGATTCCCACTAAACATTTCCCACTCAAACAGAAGTGCCAGAAGAGCAGCGTCTCTGCACCCTAGAGCTTAGAACAGCGGCTGGATCTCGTAATAATCGCTCTCATCTGCCAGGCAATGCTGTACTTAATTCTCCCAACAACACAACGAATTAACTACTTCGATGTCATTTTAGAAACGAGGAAACTGAAGTACAAAGATGTCACGTGGTCCAGTTTACACAGCTATCAAAGGGCAGAGCTAGGTTTCAACTCAGGTAGTCTGGATCCTAAGTACGCCTCCTGTGTGTTGGTTGATGGAAGGAATTGCGTTTGGTTCAACTTCCCCAAAAGAGGCAACGGGTAAAGTGGCCATTAATTCGGATGGGTCAAAACAAGGGTGAACAAAGCACTTAAAGGGCCTTGGGGTGTTGGTTTCCCCTCAGAGTTAGGATCTTGTTCCAGGACCAAGAAACAAGAAGGTCTAGCTTGGCAGATGGGAAAAAAGAAATGTCAGTGGAATAAAAAAAGTAAGACTCTGGTCAACGACGGGGTAAGGTGGGTGGCGCGCCCACACCTGAACACCCCCGCTGTGGAACCTGGGAACACGAGTGCACGGGACAGCGGGGCAGGGAGGACGGAGGGCCCCGGGGACCGCGTCCTCTCTGGAGGAAAAGGACCCCACGGGCCGGGCGCCCCACGAAACCGGCGCCTTGGAAGGGCGGGAGCGGCGCCCGAAGAGCGGGGCGAGCCAGGGAGCGCGGGCACCCTAGCGAAGCCGCGGGCCACGCACGCCGGGCCGGAACAACCGAGCCCAAACCCGGCGTGGACACCTACCGGACTCGGCGCGCGACCCAGCAAACGCTGAAAGCGCGGCAGCCTCGTGGGCCTCCGTACGCGCGCGCCGCGCCGGGGCCCAGCGCTTCGGCGCTTGCGCCTGGAGGGGAACCGCCCCACGTCCGGCGCGCCGTGATTGGCCCAGCTCCTTTCCCGAGCTTCCTATTGGTCTCGGGCGCCGACTGTGTGCGCAGGCGCGGGGGCAGGGGTCGCGGTACCTGTGCATTTCCCAGCGTCCTCGCCGGACGCCCGCAGGTGAGGGCACGGAGGCCGCAGCTTCCAGGTCTGGGCGCTTGCCCAGCACGGGCCCGAGGGGAGGCGGCTCGGGGGTCGGCGGGGACACCGGCTTCCGCGCCCCCGCGTCCCTCCCCCAGCCAGGCTGGGCGCGCGCGGGTCGGTCAGGACCCCGGCCCCTCGGGGCTGCGGGCGGCGCGCGAGGAGGGCGGGCTGCGCAGGCGACTCGGCCTTGAGGCCTCCCCGCTGCCTCTGGGAGCGGGGGTCCGGCGGCGCCGCGGCGTTTGCACAGCGGAGCTGGTCCCGCAGGTCCCTGTGGGCCCTTCCTCCGTCGGCGTCTTGGTTCGGAACACTTTTCTAGACGGGGTCAAAGGGCACATTCGGCGTAGGGTCAGGCGAGGGTGTCCGGACGGGGCGCCGGACGGTCAGGAATGTTGGGAGCGCGGACCTGGCCGGACGCAGGCTCCTGCTCCGCTGTTTCTCCGCCGGACCTTGCTCTGCGGGTGCCGGTGGGCCGCCCCCGAGAAATGCGGCGTGCAGTAGTGGCTCTACGAGGTTGTTATGGGGCTGAGGGGCTCATGCTCTGAAGCTCCTAGGACCGTGCATGGCTCCTGGGAAGTGCTCCTTGTCCTTAGCTATGATAATAAGCGGTGCTGTTTCCATCAACCGTTGTTTTCGTCGGGTGGCTGTGGTCATCGTCCCTGCTCTGAAGTGCGGGAGCTGAGCCACAGGTCAGTTGAGAAGCTTGCCTAAAGTTCTGCTCTTGTGAGTGATGCATCACTCAACAAGAGCAGATTCAAGAGCTGGATTCAAGCCCCAGTAGTCTGGCCCCAGAATGTGATTTGTGAGCCGCGGAATTCGAGCTTCATACCTTGTATCCTCCTTGGTTTAATGAATTCTCTCTCTTCAACCTTTAGAATTAATGCTAACAAACAAACTTAGAAGTATATTTCATATTATCTGTGGATATTGTTGCAGTTATTTCAAATTAAGAGAATTCATACCTGCAGGTTGATTACTACTTCATTAAAAAGGAAATCTTTTTCCCTTTTCTATTTTTCAGTGTAACTGTTACAGCTGTAGCAGATGCTTTGAAGTGATGAGGAGGTTTCTGTTACTCTATGCTACACAGCAAGGACAGGCAAAGGCCATAGCCGAAGAAATAAGTGAAAAAGCAGTTGCTTATGGTTTTTCTGCAGATCTTCACTGTATTAGTGAGTCTCATAAGGTAAGTCATGGTTTTCACGGTGTTCCGTACTTCAAAGTATTCTGGTTGGGAAGCGACGTTAAACAACAAAGTGGGACGCTGAATGTCGCCATGGTCCTTTTTTTTTTTTTTTTTTTTTTTTTAACACTTAGAAATTTATTTTATCAACTGTGTTGCAAGATTCCTGCCAGTTTTTTTCTACGTGTGTGTGTGTGTTTTGAATTAAACTACATAGTCTTAAAAACTAAGACGAATAACTATTCTCAGCTGTAAATGGAAATAGTATTCACCTTGTTTTTCTCACGGGGTGCCTGGTAACAAATGAGATGTGCGTGTTCACAGGAACATGGGAGCTTTTCCGCCTCATGAATCTCGCTGCCCCATTTGCAACTTCCCTGAAATTCATGCCAGAGTTCCTCCAAGTGAAGAAGCATTGAATTCTTCTGTGAAATAGAATTTAAAGTGGAGGTGTAAGGATCTGCGGAAGACTTGGGACTGCTTGTTTTTACCACGTTCAGTCTCTGCAGAAGTTCCCACCTTAGGATACATGAGATCGTAACAGATCTGTGCCTAGACTAACTGGTTTGATTGAGACCCTCAGATTATAGTTTCATACAGTTCAGGCCCTAGCAACGAGCAGGGGCTCCTACCTAATACCACACAGTGATATGCCAGCCACTAAGCCCTCGAATTCAACTCAGTACTTGAAAACCCACCCCTGCAGTGCACTCTCACTCAAGTTCACAACCTCTTCTAGTCTTTCCCGCATCTCTAGTTGTAAAGACTACCCTGTCAGCAGCAGAGGTGAATTATAAACTCAGTGCATAGCAGGGAAACCATCAAGTTCCTTGATGCAGCAGGGCTAGGGTGGCCCCGATGGAGTCAGTCCCCAGCAGGGAGGGTCCTGGGGGACACCACCAACCGCAGGCTCCGTGATTCTACAGCACCTTCAAAGTGAATTCACATTGCTGCTGCCACAGGGTGGAGTACAGTCCGAATCTGTTACTGTAGACAAAGTCAGCAGCATCATATAGCCAGCCCTGGTGTGGCCCCCTCGCCAGTGACCCCGGTGGGGTCGGCAGCTATTCGAAAGTTAGGCGAGTAGTGGTTTTTTTTGCTGCCACCGTAGTCATGTTGTTTGCTCTTCGCACCCGGGTGGTTTCTCCAACTGTTCCTGATCCGAGTTTAAATTGATAGCTCTCTGCTTCCTAGATCACGGTAGTCTTTTTCAAACTAAAGTGACTTTAAACTCCATAGAGCTGTGTTGTGTCCTTTAAGCCCAGTAAAAATGTTAACTCAAATCTTAACCTGTTCTATCGGCATGAAAAATAAAGCGATGAATTCCTTTGTGCCACGCTAGGTGATGCTCGTGGGGAGCAGAGCTCATGGAGTCGATACGAATAGAGATAGGGAAGGGCTTTGTTGGGAATACTTCGATTTAGTTGAGAATTAGAATAAGGAAACTTGGTTTGTAAGACTCTGAAACACTGATGATCTCAGTTTACCACTGACGATATTCTCGCCTCTCTGGAACCCTGAGGGAGTCGGGCCCTTCCTGACAGCCAGGTTTCCTGATTCTGAGGAGTAACACTTTATTTGCCAACTTTAAAATGCTCTGTGTACCTCTCTGCCATTATGCGACACAGACAACAAGACGGAAAATTAACCTGACTGCTTTGCTGATGTGTTAAGTCAAAAATACATACAGTGGGCTTCCCTGGTGGCGCAGTGGTTGAGAGTCCGCCTGCCGATGCAGGAGGCCCCGGTTCGGGAAGATCCCACGTGCCGCGGAGCGGCTTGGCCCCTGAGCCATGGCCGCTGAGCCTGCGCGTCTGGAGCCTGTGCTCCGCAACGGGAGAGGCCACAACAGTGAGAGGCCCGTGTACCGAAAAATAAACAACAGCAAAAAAACATACAGCAATAGATCTCTGACATGACATCCTTATTTTATAGTATGATCTGAAAACTGAAACAGCGCCTCTTGTGGTGGTGGTTTCTACCACGGGCAACGGAGACCTGCCAGACACAGCCCGCAAGTTTGTTAAAGCCATACAGGACAAGACGCTGCCCGGTGACTTCTTTGCTCACTTGTGGTATGGATTACTAGGTGTGGACTGTATTTTGTGCACTTACTGTACTGTTGTTGCTGGATTTAACTCTAGTATGTAAATGTATCTTTCAAAGCCATGGTGTGTAATTGCCTGGGTTTTGTCCTTTTTGGGTTTTTATATAAATACTTTATGTATGTATAATATTTGAATGTAAATAAGGTGCTGTCTCCCCAGTCTTCACCCCACAGCAGCTCCTCTGCAGAGCCCCTGAGTAACACCTTAACCCCGGGCGCGCACCAGATTCCACCAGGAAATATTTTCACCATGTTAGTGGCCCGGCCCCACCCTAAACCTGCCAGAACAGAATCCCTGAAGGAGCGACCTGACATGCTGCTGCTTTTTGGCGTTGTTAGTGTTTTTTTAAAGCTCTCAGGTGGATCTGATAGTTTCCCAAGGGGAAGACCCATTCCCCTAGGATGTGGTTCCCAAGCCTGGCCGTGCACTGGGATCCGCTGGGGGAGTTTTCCTTCCAGTTCCATTATTCTGAGCCCCCCTCCAGTGATTCTGACTTAATTGTTCTGAGGTAGGGTCCTGGTATCAGTATTTTTTAAAGCTCCCAGGTGACTCTAATATGTATCCCAGCCTAAGAAGCACTGGCCTAGGGCTCTGTGAAGTATAGGTTTAAAATATTAAAGGATCAGAAGGACAGCTCAGCAAGTTAGGACACCACAGAGGGAGTTCCGGGTCCATGTTCCTGGCTTGTGAGCTACATTCACCTTTGAGAACTATTTTGGGGAAGGTATCTAGGAAGGATGGAATGTGCTATGATAAATAATTGGTTAGAGATTTGAGGTTGTGACGCTGGCCAAGATCTGTCATGTAATGTATTCAAGAGAGCACTTTAGAGTGTTCACATCTTTTTAATTTGTCTTTTTCCAGTTTCTTTATTTTCAAGAATGAACATGTACATATTGCTTTAAAAATTCCTCAAAAAATTACTTAGAAGGAAACACTGAAGCTTATCCAACCGTTTTAGTCAGTCTTAGGCCCATATATGGACCCACCAATTGCTCACCTCATTCTTGTAGGAAAAATCCAGGAAGACAGTTAAACAACTAAGAAATTTAAGCTTTTAATTTTAAATTTTCAACTAATTATGAAAACGTTAGTCCATTTCTTACCAGGAAATGAAGAAGCAATTCTTAATTTATCCAACACAGAAACAGAGCAAATAATTGGTTGTTTGTGTTTCAGATGTAACCTCCTCATGTTCTAGATTAGGAGTCAGTAAATGGTAAAGGACAAGATAGTAAATATTTTAGGCTTTGCAGGCCACTGGTCTCTATACCATCTACTTATCTCTGTTGTTGTCGCTTGAACCTGCCATAACAAGGTGTGAACCAGTGGACCTGGCTGTGTTTCAATAAAACTTTATTTACAAAGACAGTGGGTGGTAATTGGCTCACAGGCTATAGTTTGTAGACCATGCAGTAGATTGGAAAAGTCTGCAAATACAGATATTATATGTTTTTAATCCTTGTTTACAGATTGCCATATTTTTACACAGTCATGGAAACAAAAATGTGAGATCTATTTCTGTTAATAGTGATCCAAAGTATTTATTTGTTTCTATTTGTATACTTAGTATTTCTCAAGGAAAAAATAAGAAAATGTGAAGCTATACATTATTTCTTGTTCCATCAACAACAGCATGGAATGGTATTGTTTTAAATGTTTTCTTTCTCTCTTCCGTATGTGGTTAAATTTACCTTATTGCATACTAATAACCTATTTGGTCTCTTCAGGTCTGGGTGATTCAGAATACACGTACTTCTGTAATGGGGGGAAGATAATTGATAAACGACTTCAAGAGCTTGGTGCCCAGCGTTTCTATGACACTGGCCACGCGGATGACTGTGTAGGGTAAGAGCAACGTATTTTCTGTCATTTCCGGTAAACCTTGTTTGTATATGATGAAAATTAGTGAGTTTATAAAAGGGGTTCACTTTTGATCCAGCACTAAACTTCGATCTTAAAAGTCTTATTTTAGTTTTGTTAGCTATTTTTAATTCTGGCACCAAAGAAGACCATCCAGAGTTTCACTTATCTATTTTGCTGATTTTTTTTAAATGTGCCTTATCCATCTCAGTATCTGTTAATGGAAGAAACTAGGAAAGGTGCCCCAGTACAGTTACCTTAGTCTTAAAAGGTGTTTGCAAAAAGTCAGCATTTTCTTTAGGCACTTGGGTAGCATGTGCGCACAGGAGCGACTGGACTCGGGACCTCCCACATGGAGGGTGCCCAGCAGGCCACGAGTTACGGTTGGAGGACACGGGTCAGAGGCCTTCCCGGCACACTGGCTCCTTGGTGTTCTCCCTCCTATTGGCCATTTGCCACCATGCCAACCGGAAATATAATTTCTATTTCATTAATTTTTTCTTGTTTTTACAATTCAGCATTTCACTCTATGTGCCACCTTCCAAATGTTCTTAATGTCTTAATTCAGAAACCTTACAGGTACTGTGCTACAACTTATGCTGTCATTTATCCTTGAACTGCTTTAGCCAGATAACAGCACACACACGCATTTGATTTTTTTTCTACTAAGCATATGTACTGTTAACCTCCTCCACTAGGTCTGTGTTTATGCATTATGACAAGTTCAGCAAAGGTCGTGCTTTTCTACGTTTATCGTCTTGCACGGGCGTGTCGGAGACACTGTTGTTTCCCCATAACTCAGCTTTTGAGTCCACTACATCCATCGTTTTCTGCAGCTGTGATACTGTGGGTTTGTTCCATCTCCCCAGGGCATACGTCCTTTCTGGTGACAAAGCTCTACATTTCCTTGCACGTTATCTTTTAGTTTTGTCCCTTTGTATTGGGCTTCCCCCAACCCCGAACCTTATTGGCATTAAATGTTTATTGTCCTGTATGAGCTATTGAATCTCTAAGCCCTTATGAATCCATTAGACCTATTGCTCAGTTCATCTTTTACTTCAAAGGCTTTCGGTTTCCCTGTTCATTTACTGGATCGAGCATGAAAATCCTTCAATGTATATTTCATCAACCTGCATCTCTTATTTTTTTTTATTTATTTTTTTTTTTTGCGGTACGCGGGCCTCTCACTATTGTGGCCTCTCCCGTTGCGGAGCACAGGCTCCGACGCACAGGCTCAGCGGCCATGCAGCGTGCGTCTCTTAAAGTGTCAACCTAAGTACTCTTTTCTAAAATTAAAATATTTTCAAGGAGACATCTTGGCTTAAAGTACCACCACATTGAAGGGGTTAAGATGTAGACTGGAGTCCGTACATCTGGGTTTAAATCCTTGATTTTCCCCACTTACTGACTGTGAAACCTTGGTCAGATTACTTAAACTTTTTGTGCCTTTGTTTCTCACTTGTAAAATAGATAATAATAGTGCATGTTGTATAAGGTTCTTTGGAGCATCAAATGAATTAATACAAGTTGTTATTTTATTTTATTTTATTTTATTTATTTTTTTTTTTTGCGGTATGCGGGCCTCTCACTGCCGTGACCTCTCCCGTTGCGGAGCACAGGCTCCGGACGCACAGGCCCAGCGGCCACGGCTCACGGGCTTAGTCGCTCCACGGCACGTGGGATCCTCCCGGACCAGGGCACGAACCCGTGTCCCCTGCATCAGCAGGCGGACTCTCAACCACTGCGCCACCAGGGAAGCCCACAAGTTGTTATTTTAGAACAGTGCCTGCCATGTAGTAAGCACGCAGCAAGCATGAGCTTTCTGATTTATGGGTATTATCATCTTACTATTTCTGAGTTGTGAGAATGGGGTTTTAAATGTAGCTGTAATTATTGAACTGTGGATTTTATATGCTTGCTCTTCCAAAGGCTCCTGAGGGATAGATGTACTGTGTGACCAAATTTGGAACTATGTGAACACCAAATGAATATGATGAAATTATGGTCAAAGTTGCAGTAATGTGGAGGTCTAAAATATGTCTCCTCTTAATTGTCATTTAGCTCTATGAATTGGAATTTAATTGATAACTTGTTTGAGTTGTGATTGAAAATGACAAAGATGTTATTCCCAAGGTCCTGATGCAGTCTTTCTTAGCAATTCTGTACACTCTGTACAGTTTCTGTTGAGGGAGTGTAGGGACTGTTATGGTTGAGCCCTCATACTTTGCTAGTAGTAAGTAGACTATTGTATTTTTAAATGTACTTATGATTTTTTAAAATTAATTTATTTATTTTTGGCTGCGTTGGGTCTTCATCGCTGTGCGCGGGCTTTCTCTGGTTACGGTGAGCGAGGGCTACTCTTCATTGCAGTGCGCGGGCTTCTCATTGCAGTGGCTTCTCTTGTTGCAGAGCAGGGGTAGTTGTAGCTCACGGGCTCTAGAGTGCAGGCTCAGTAGTTTTGGCTCACGGGCTTAGTTGCTCCACAGCATGTGGGATCTTCCCAGACCAGGGCTCGAACCCGTGTCCCCTGCATTGGCAGGTGGATTCTTAACCACTGCGCCACCAGGGAAGTCCCCTGTATTTATGATTAATTCAGCTCTCCTAAAGGATGATTGCTGTTTTCCCCTGTGGTCAGCCTGCCTGGAAATTTTACCAGAATAATTGCTCAGAACTGATAGAAGGTTTGAACTATTAGTCAAAAGAGTGTTAATCTGGAGTGGTTTCTTGGTGATATTTTAATCTGTGGGAAACAAAGATCAGTAAATTGGCTAGGCAAAAAAAAAAAAAAGATGGTGCATTCGATTGATGTAATTATCATTTGTGACACTAGAGTAGACTTGGATTTGGGGTAAGTACTGTTAGCCTCATCAGAATTCAGCATGCCTGTTTAAAATTACAGCTTCTTAAATTACCAACTCTGTTTGAAGTTAAGAGGAATCACACTCCTATTACCTTTTACTAAATTATCTTCATTTTTGCTCTCTGAATTTTTTACAGCGCAGCGCTAATGAACACAATAATGTTCTGCTTTTTAGCTTAATCATTCATAAGTATTTTTTATATTCTGAATAGCCTCCATATTTAGTGTTTTTGACAGTTGCACAGCATTCTGTCAAATGGACAGATTCTGCCGTTATCCAATTGTTATGTATTTAAATGGAGAACTTAGGCATTTGTTTCTTTTTTCCTTTTTTATTACAACACTCCAGTTTAGAACTTGTGGTTGAGCCATGGATTAACGGACTCTGGGCCGCCCTGGCAAAGCATTTTCTGTTGAGTGGAGGAAAAGAGGAGATGAATGGAACTCTTACAATGGCATCTAATGCCTCCCGGAGGACAGACCCCGTGACACAGGAATTACTACACATTGAATCACAGGTTGGACTTCTGAGTTTAGATGATTCCAGACGAAAGGATGGTGAAGTTTTAGAGCAAAATGCAGTAAACAGAGGCCGATCGAAGACATTGATTGCAGACTTTGAGCCCTCGCTTACCCGTTCAATACCCCCGCTTTCACAGGCCTCTCTGAATATTCCCGCTTTACCACCAGAATATTTACAGGTGCATCTGGAGGAGTCCTTTGGCCAGGTAAGCAGTTTTGCTTTACGTGCCGTGGCTAGTGGTGGTGGTGGTGGTTTTTAAATTACATTATGATGGAGGCCAGCAGACTGCGGCGTGGGGGGAGAGGGTGCTCTTTAGTACGAAAAGTTTTATTGGAGCCCAGCCATGCCTGTCCATTCACGCGGTGCCTGTGGCTGCCTCACTGCAGTGGTAGAACTGAGTCGTCACTGGAGAGGTGCCGCCTCCACGCGTTGCAGGCCTGCTTGTGTCGTTACATTACCTTCCTTTGAAGAAGGAAATGGTTAACAGCTCAGTTCCTCTATTATTTTGGAGAACTAACTTTTTGGTTTCTCACTTTGTGTGTCGGCCAGATGAGTGCAAGTTGTTGTGGGCGGTCAGGAGATTATCTCAGCAGCTAAACTCAGAGGACTCATTTATAGGAAAATCGTTTTCCCGTATGGATTTTTGGTGTTCTGGGTTACTCCACTTTGTGGGTTTTTCTTTTTCTTGACATATATTTTTGTCTATATTAAGTCTTTTTCTCTTTGCCTAGAGTATTTTTCCTGTCAATAAGTAAATGACTTTAAAGTGGTCTGTAAATTTTTGAGCATCAAGTTGAATAGCAGCATGATTGCCCGTATATGGTACCCTGAAATTTCTTCCAGCCTGCTTAGAATACATTTCCAGTGCAGCCCATCGTGTAATGCAGCGCCAAGCCCTCTTGTTGAGGGTGGCTGACTGGCGTCCCACGGGGGCTTCCTCACATAAGCCACACCTTTAGTACAGCCATCGTGTTTCCTTGTTTCTTTTTATTAAATGATGAACCATTTAGACATTTTAGAAACAATATAAGTACAGCTTTCTAGTTTACTGGGACTGTTTGCATATATCTGAGATGATACTAGTGTTTTTAGCATCATATTTTTAGAGTGTTTTTCTAATGCATTCAGATAAACAGGTATGGTTTTATATGACCAGCCATGGGTTATTGCTTTTGCACTTATACTTCATTATTTATTAAGTGCGGTAAATCACAATAAGTACATTGTAGTCGGGGCTGGGAACAGGCATGGGTGGCTCTAGTAAACATGCCGGGCTGGTGGGGGCAGGGTGCATGGACTTGTGGAGAGCCAGCCCCCGTGTGCTCACTGCAAGGACGGGTGCATGTGGCAGAGGCCGTGAGCGCTGACTGATCTGACGAGGCACTTCACTGAGGATCTGCTGAGAGTTTTCTTTTATGGTAGATATCATTAAATAGGCTTGAGTTGTTGGTAATGTGGTTAAAAGATTTTTTTAAATCTCGACTATTTAAGGGAAACTTGTGTAAATCTGTTCAAAGGATGTATCTAGAGGGTAAGGGGTTGGGGAAAAAAGTTTCCTTTTTTAGGGCATCCTCTGGGAATAATCACCTTGGGGGCAGGGTGGGTGGGAGAGGGGAGGGTGGAAGCAGGATTGGGCTGAGTGGGAAGCTGAGCTTCAGTGCAGCCATAAGAAAGCCTTCAGCTGGACCCACTCCCGGCGTGTAGCGTCGTCTCCCTGTCCCTTCTGCCTCTAACGCCCTGGCATCTCCTGAACTGTGTAGTACAAGCAGCACAGCCTCCGGTGAGCATGTCCGGGGTGCGGCTGCAGAGCTCCTTCCTGCTCTGGGCCCCCCTCGAGGCTGGCCACTTTTGTGTCACCTGGTGTTTGGGTTGGAGCAGTATCTCGGTATCCCAGAGCCTGAAGAGAGGCCTGCCAGGTGTAATGCATCTCTCTAGGTGAGGTGAAGTGCAAGATGAGGTAGTGTGTCCTTTACTTGGGAGGGGATGTCCTGGCACGCACCAAACATTGGAATCCTAAAAATGACTTAACAACACAAGCCCTCAATCTCCATAAGGCACAGAAGACTCCAGCATCATCTGATTAGCATAATGGTGTTGATACCGTGGACTAGTGTGATGTTTTGCTGAGTGTCCAGATGTTCCACAGTTATTCGCACTGTCTTGTACCAGCAAGCAGGAATGATGTCATGGTCTTGGGGCAAAATTGTAAATGTTCAAGTGAAAGTGAACATGTCTGGTCCTCTTTATGGATAGAAATGGAAAGCACCTTGGCTAAACCTTTGTCCACGTGCCACGTGCCTGAGGCCATGTTAACTGCTCTGTCAAAGGAAACCGTCCGTCCGCAGTTGGAGCTGCTGCTTGCTTGAGTCTCTGGCATTCGTTGTCACCCCCCAGGATCCATCTGGTTTTTGCGGGGGCCAGGCTGGTGAATTACATGGAGCTATGATGGAGCCCCTCCTGTATCCTTTAGATTTCTAAGGATTATATTGCTATCTGCCTTTCCTCCTAGGATGCTATATTGTTTTTAATTCTGTTGATGAGGAGAGAGGCTGGTGTCAAATTCAGGGGCCTCCTCTTGGCCTTCCCCACTATGACGGCTCTTAGCCCACGGGCCAGGAATCCAGTGTGGGGTTATGCTCACTGCCAGGGACCAGCGGACCCGTTGAGCCGGACTTGGGCCAGGACTCCATTTACTGCCTGGCCTCATACACCTCACTCTGTTACTGGGCCGTGATGACACTTGGGGTAACAGCATCAACTTGGACCCTCGTCCAGCAGTCCCTGAAGTACTGGGACGTTCCCCTGGCCCAGTGCACGTTTACCCCTTGGGGGAGGCGTAAGCGAGTGCAGTTTCTGTGCCGTGCAGAGTCCCTCCTGGGAGCCTGCCTGCTTCTGCAGTCAAAGGGCTCCAGGTCTCACAGCTGGCTCAGGTCCAGAAACTGGGCAAGGGGTCTTGAGCTAGGAGCAGCTTCCTGCTCGTGACTTCTTGATTTCTTTTCCTTTTAAGGGTTGATCCAGTGCCCTTGTCGCTGCCCGTTCATTTTGACCCTCCAGGAGCCATGTTTTCAGTCATTTCCACTAATTCTGAGAGTCAGGCCCCCTGGCAACCCCCAGCTTTCCTACTCACTGTGATAATTGTGCCCCCGGCTTTCCTGGCTAAGTGCTCCCACGTCCCTCTGGTCTTCGTGGGTTGGGGGGCGGATCCTGGTTTTCCTGTTGCCGTGAGCCCAGTCTGTGAGCTCTGGTCATCGGGCGAGGCCAGCCTTGAAGTCAGTGGTGCTGGTGCCCCTCTCACCAGCACGGTCCTGTTGGCCTTGGCAGCGCTGTATTCTCGGGGTGCTTCAGGCAGCATCGTCATGTGGGGCGGGGGGGGGTTGGCTTTACATGGTTTTATCCACTCTAGTAGGCCCTCTTCTCTGAGCGTTTAATCCTGTCTTCAAGTGCTGGCCCTGGTCTTGGCATTTCTGCCCCACCGAGTACAGGCCCTTGCTTCTTGCTTCTTCTTTGCTCTCGTAGCCCTGCTGTCAGCATGTTCACATCGTCTCTGGGGCTTGTGCTAGGGTGTGTAAAGCACGTATCCTAGGAGAGTGTCCCAGCTAGAAAAACTCCTTTATCCAAATTTACGTTCTGCCCTGCCTGACGCAGGACCTCGATGTTCTGTCTGCGCACATACTCTCTTGGTGTATATTGCTGTCCTGCACTTCCTTTGGAGCTGGCCCAACACACAAGCAGCCAGGTTTGTTGCTACCTAACTGTAGTTATTGGTCCAGCAGCCGGAAGGGGAGATGGGGTGCAGGGGTAGAGTCCCTGCATTGTCTCCATTCGGGAAGGGAGTTCTTGCTCTTAATAGGAAGGAGTGGCCACTTCTGCAGGCTCAGAGGGCTCAAGGGATCTAGGGATTCAAGCTATTCACCCAGATGTCCCTCTCCCATTCTTTCCCTAGCTGAGTCAGTCCTTGGCTTTCTCTGTCCTCAGACTGCAGGAGATGAGCGCTTCTTTGTAAACTACAGCGAATGTCCCCTGGCTTTCACACTTAGAATTTAGCTGTTGATTTTCTGGGCTTTCTGCACTTTTTCCGGTTTAATTCCACCGGCTGAATCAGTACTGCTTCCTCCTAGGTCCCAAGCACTTGCACCCACAGCAGCCAGTGCACTCCCTTCCGGCGGTGCCCGTCCCACGTAGCTGCTGCACTGCTGCCTCGTGCTGTCCCGTCACCGACGTGGTGTCCTCGTTGCCGGCCAGCAGTCCAGCGCCACACTCCCACTCTAGCGACGTTCTTGGTTTACTCTGGCGTGGGCTGTCCCGGGCTGGGGCCCTGGGGATCACTGTGAGATGGTTTTTTAGGGCGTCCTCGACACCCTGGGGTGTGAAGGGACAGAAGCAGGGTCGGGCACGAGGAGAGACTGAGCTGGGACGCAGGCTCGGCAAAGGCCCCGGCCGCACGCACGGGGTTGTCTGACGCTGGGGTGGCCCTTCCCAGTTGTCCTGAGTTGTGCAGAGGGGCTGGGCCTTTGGAGTCATTGATTAGTCGGTGGACGTGGGCTGCCTCTGAAAGGAGGTGGGACCCGAGAGTGCTCGGGGGGTCCTCCAAGGTGGCCGCGAGCTGGCGGAGGGCCCCTGTGAGCACTCCCGGCAGCCTTGCTGAGGCGCGCCCCGCTTCCTTCGACTCGGGCGCTCGGCCCTGACCCTCGTCCCAGCTTTCCCGTGCAGCCACTGGCCCAAAATTAATCGATGAGCACTTTCTAAGATGTAAGTTTCTATTTTTCATAGAACTTGGGAACATCAGGTTATGAAAGGAGAGGGCTGTACAAAGGTTTGGGTTTCTGAATATTTTCCCACGTGTGGCTACTTAAATTTAAATTAATGAAAATTAAATGAAATTAAGAGTTCTGTTCCTTAGTCACACAAGCGTGTTTCCAAGTGCTCAGTGTGCACGTGTGTCTAGTGACTTCCGTATCGGCCGGTGAGACGGAGCATTCCCATCGTCTAGAAAGCTCTGTTAGATGGCACCAACCCACCACTCGGAGGGTTCCTGTGACCATCTGAGCAGACAACTTCCAACCTTAAACATCTGTCGTTGCCTTGAGAGTCTCCTGAAATACGCATGCATGCTATTTCGTTTTGCATAGTTCATTAGGAAGACTGTTAGACCTTTACGTGAAAAATGGTAGTGTTGATATTTTCCGTATATCTCAGAAATTCTAAAGTCTAATAGACAAGTTTAAGGTGTAGATGAGCTTCTCTTCTGAAAGACTGACAGGCGTATGTTTGTAGCCATTTACCTTAGAGAAGAATACTTAAATAGCAGGGCATTTTAAAAGATCCTGTAGCTCTCACCTTGTCACTAAGTGAAGCAGTGGTAAGTATAATTGAAAACTGCATTTAGTAATATTTTATCACATTTGTTTCCCAAGGAGGAAAGCCAAGCACCTGTGACGTCAGTGGATCCAATTTTTCACGTTCCAATTTCAAAGGCAGTTCAGCTGACTATGAATGATGCCATAAAAACCACTCTCCTGATAGAATTGGACATTTCAGTAAGTTACAGAATGTGTTTCTGCGCACAGGGATGTTGTCAGCACATGCAGAGACTTGCGCTGTGTCCTCATCTGCACGCTCAGGAAGAGTGAGGCCTGTGGCCGGACAGCGGCCTTTTATTCTTGACCCGTCATTTGTTCTCTCCGCCTCATACCTTTTCTTCACACTTCAAGGAGGGGCTAAAATGAGTGACTGGAGGTGATTCTACTTGAGAGGATAGTGTTGCTGCCTTACTCATTAAGCCGCGAAAGAATAATGGAACCAGAACAGTATCTCCGTATAAGAGCCCCTGGAAAGGAAGCTGTTTACCTGAGGTCAGCGGCTAGTTGGAAGTAGAGCCAGACTAGACGGTCATGTGACGTTCACTTCTCAGAGTGGTGGTCCTTGTTCCTTTGAGGATCTGGAAGAAATCACAGACCCCTCTCCAGAAGAATGATTATATATAAACACTTTGCACACAGTTTTCGGGCATTTATGTACTCCCTCTCTGAACCCCACCCGTGAGGCTTCCCCAGCCTCTGCCTCATTGGCCTCAGGTTAAGAAACTGTGGTTGTACGTCCTCAAAGCCACGTAGCTCAACCCTTGACAAGGGCCCAGCGAGGTTCCGTGGGCTGGGCTCAGAAGAGGGTGCGCCAAGGCCGTCGATGTGGGCTTAATTGAGTTTCTCATAGAAAGGAATGTGACGGGCGTCAGAACTAGATGGTTTTGCTTACATAGTATTGAGTGTTTCCATTTTCCTTTTGAACATTTTAATCCATATTGCTAAATATCATATGTACACCAAACCATTTCACTCTTGTTCTGTACTTTTGTCACAGAGAGGCGAGGTTTGGCCACCGGGTAGGGACAGCCTGTGTCCCTCCCAGGCCAGAGGTGTGAGCATGTGTGGCCAGAGGCCCCTCTCCAGAGCGTTCCACACCCCACACCGCTCTGAGTAGACCTGCTGTGGGAGGTGGCTCCACCTGGAGCTCGGGTTTGTGCACGACCAGTACCGAGCCAGGTGGTTTGACGTCGTGTGTCATTAAGGAAAAAGAAGTTGCTCTCCCCGACCCCTATTCCTCCCCGGAGAAAAGGAGCAAAGAAAGGAAATTGAAAACCAGTGCAGACGGCCTTAAGTAGTTTCTTTTGCTCGTAATGTGTGTGTGTGCATGTTTTTATGAGAGGATTTTTACATGGATTATTAAAACACTACTTACCAGAGCACCTCAATTTTTAGAAGAGGCAGAGGGTCTTAATTTCTAGTCTATGAATACTCAGTATAAAGCAAAACATTGGATAACTACAGAATTTCTTTTAAAAAATAACTCCTAATAAAAGTATGTTTGGTTACTTGGGCTTATTTGTTAAAAACAAAATAATTCTAATTGCAATAAATTAATTCATTTATTCAAATGGTCATATATTTAAAACTCTGTTACCCCACAACTGGAACTCTTTAACTCATGTGGAATTTTTTGTATTTCATGTTGGTTCTTCTCTAGAAAACAGATTTTTCCTACCAGCCTGGCGATGCCTTCAACGTGATCTGTCCCAACAGTGACTCTGAGGTACAGCGCCTACTCCAAAGACTGCAGCTCACAGACAGGAGAGAACACTGTGTCGTCTTGAACACTAAGGCAGACACGAAGAAGAAAGGTACAGCCCTGATCTCTTATTTCCCAGGAAGTCGTTGGGCCAAGGGCTTGGAGGTGAGCAGGCCGGGTCTGCACAGGTTCCCGGGGTCAGCCATGGGTCAGCAGGCCGAACACAGCCGCTTGCTGGGCTTGGAGGTTTTTGACTTTCACATCAAGTACCCTGAATGAGTCCGTTACACTGAATGAGATGGTAGTAGAGTTTATGCTCATTGGATGCTTATAGACATTAAAAGTGAAGTTGAAGAATCAGCTTTTTCAAAACTCTGGAAATCAGCAAGTTTGCAGCAAACTGGGGAACGCTTAAAAAAATGTACGTAACTGGTTTTGGAGAAGCAGATTGGTTAGTTGGGCTGATTTGTTAGGCTTTTTTTTTTTTTTTTGTGGTACGCGGGCCTCTCACTGCTGTGGCCTCTCCCGTTGCGGAGCACAGGCTCCGGACGCGCAGGCTCAGCAGCCACGGCTCACGGGCCCAGCCGCTCCGCAGCACGTGGGATCTTCCCGGACCGGGGCACGAACCCGTGTCCCCTGCATCGGCAGGCGGACTCTCAACCACTGCGCCACCAGGGAAGCCCTGTTAGGCTGTTTTTTTTGCAATCAGCATTATTTTGTTTCTAGGTTAGCATATTAAAATTGTCATGCAAAAAAACTGTATTATTTGAATCTTTTTAAAAAGTTTTTTGTTGGGAGTTTGCTGGTGGCCTAGTGGTTAGCACTCCAGGCTTTCACTGCCGGGGCCCAAGTTTAATCCCTGGTCGGGGGAACATCCTGCAAGCCACATGGCGTGGCCAAAAAAAAAAAATTTTTTTTTTAATGTTTGTTTCTCATAGCGTATTTGTTTTTGCTTATTTAATATATGAAAATAATTGCTTGCTCCATAGTTAAAGGAAGTTATTTTTTAGTTATTTGCTTAGAATCTTGAACTGGAATTCAGTCAGTTCTGAAATTCTTTTTGAGGATGATAGGCAGTGTTATTGGACCACTGCCATCTTTTGGCTTTTTGTTCCTTTCTTTTGTTCAGTGGTTTTGGATAATTTCCCTTTCTTTTGTTCGGTGTACCTAGATTTGGTAGGTGTGGCTGGTACAGTAATGCTGTTGAATTTATAACCATTGTTTTTGTAAAGTAGGTTTTTTCTTCTGTGTTCCTTCTGAGGAAATTTTTTGACTGAATAAACATTGCCACAAGTACTTTGATAGCACTATAATGTAAAATATTACAGCTATTAGTGTTTTTAGGGATGGAAAAACATTGTCTTACCTGTTTTCTGTGTCATTGACTCTTTCCTGTCTGCCTGAAAAGGAGCAGCCTTGCCCCAGCATATACCTGAGAAGTGTTCTCTCCAGTTCCTTCTTACCTGGTGCCTTGAAATACGAGCGGTTCCTAAGAAGGTATTTTTCTTTCTTCTTTGGGTGACTATTTAAAAATGTGCTCACCTCTTTGTAGGGTTTCTTAAATCTGGTATTTGCCCTTTGAAGGCTCAGAAAATATAGTCGTCACAGCATGTGTTCAAAATAGTTCCCAAGGCGTGTGGTGTCTTTGTAATTGTCATGGACAAATATTTTTATGTTGGGCTTATACTGAAATTTTTTGTTTTCTACTGAAATGAGATTTTTAAAGTAGGGCTTTTTCTTAATCTTACTTTTCTAGACATTAACTTGATGTAGCACGGTAACTAGTGATGAAAGTGGCTGTAGGTGTCGCATGTGTTTTCCAGCTGTACGTGGATACTTTTTCTAATTGGTGGCAGGAAGCTTGGCGTGTAGGGCCTTTCCACTGCTTGCCACCTGTTTAATGTGAAGACCCCTTTTGTGCAAAAACCTGTACTTACTTATTATGTCAGAATTCTGCAGGGAACGCTGAAGGGTTTTGGTAGGTTATATTGATGTTTAGGTGAATTTGGAGACAGAAAGATCCACTAGATGTCAGTGTTGTGCCGGGAACTCCTGATTTTGTTATAACCACGTTACTCAAGTGGATATTCATGGGTGAACGTTCCCAGCTGTGCTTTACCAAACTTGTATTGCCAGTGAGCATAAATAGGGCTGTTATTCGGCCACCCTGTCTGTGGTGCAGTGTTCATTCTCCATTTTATCATTGTGTTGACTGCATTTGTAGTCTTTGGGAAGTGAACTACTTTAGGAGAGGCTTAGTCCTAGATATGATTTCAGTAAATCTACAATTCACTGTGATGAGAACTTCTTGATTAAATTAAATAGTTTCACAATTTTAGTTTAACTCTACCGTTTCTGAAAATTTCATGAAGTACATATTTAAAAATATATCTTTCCTTACTGTAAAAGTAATATGCTTACAAAAAGTCTGGACACAAAAGTAAGTAACTCAGGAAGCAAAAGTCCTTCATAATCAAACCCCTGCAATTAACACTTGGATTTTGTTTTGCTAAGGAAAAATGAGGTCATGTAGTATATGTGCTGTTCTGCAACATGCCTTTTTTTACTTAAAAGGAAATGAGTTTGGATATGCCAGCATGGAAAGGTACTGAAGATACTTTTAAAAGATGCTATGGGTGCAACACAGTTGTTGATTTGAGGACTTGCCTGGTGGCGCAGTGGTTAAAAATCCGCCTGCCAATGCAAGGGACATGGGTTCGATCCCTGGTCCAGGAAAATCCCACATGCCACAGAGCACCTAAGCCCGGCACCACAACTACTGAGCCTGTGCTGTAGAGCCCGAGGACCACAACTACTGAGCCCACGTGCTACAGCTGCTGAAGCCCTCGCACCTATAGCCCATGCTGTGCAACAAGAGAAGCCACTGCAGTGAGAAGCCCGCACACTACAGCGAAGAGTAGCCCCTACTTGCTGCAACTAGAGAAAGCCTGCACACAGCAATGAAAACCCAGTGCAGCCAAAAGTAAATAAATAAATTTTTAAAAATTTTTTTTAAGAAAAAAACAATTGTTGGTTTGATTTTGGACAGTTGGTTGTTTCCAGTTTTCCACTATTTAAAAAACCTACATAGGTGAACATTCTAATTCATCTTTACACACTTGTTTGAAGTCTTTTTTATGTTTTTATTTATTTATTTTTTGGTTGCGCTGGGTGGCGTGTGGGATCTTAGTTCCCCGACCAGGGATCGAACCCATGCCCCCTGCATTGGAGGCGTGGAGTCTTAACCACTGGACCACCAGGGAAGTACCTGATGTCTTTTTTATTTTTATTAAATTTTTTAAAAAAACTTTGTTTTTAGATTTTTATTTATTTAGGCTCCTCTGGGTCTTAGTTGCAGCATGTGAATTCTTAATTGCAGCATGAATGCGGACTTCTTAGTTCCCTGACCAGGGTTCGAACTCTGGGCCCCCTGCGTTGGGAGGGCGGAGTCTTACCCACTGGACCACCAGGGAAGCCCCCTGAAGTCTTTTTTTTTGGGGGGGTGATACGCGGGCCTCTCACTGTTGTGGCCTCTCCCGTTGCGGAGCACGGGCTCCGCACTCACAGACGCCGTGGCTGTGGCTCACGGGCCCAGCCGCTCCGTGGCACATGGGATCTTCCTGTACCGGGGCACGAACCCGTGTCCCCTGCATCGGCAGGCGGATTCTCAACCACTGCGCCACCAGGATAGCCCTGAAGTCTTTTTAAAAAAATAAATTCCTTGGAGTAAAATTACTGTATTAAAAATATTTCTAATTTAAGTTTTAGTAACGTTTGTCAGTTCTCTACACAGTGCTCTATTTCCTATTTTAGTACCATGAAGTTTCTGTAATTGTAAAGTGAAAAATATTGTAAAGGACTTACAATTGCTACTGTTTTAACCTGTAATTTAGGGAATTTTATTGACTTGAGAAAGCGTGGTGTGAAGTGTTCTTGGTAAACTCCTGTCTTACCAGAGGTCCATGCAGAGAGCTGGGGGTTTACGCCACGACGTTTCCCAGGTGCTTGTTCTGTGTCCGGCACTTTGAAGAAGCCACGTAATTCGTTGGTATCTGGATAGTTTAAGCAGGGATTCTTGGCTGGGCCAGTGGAAACCCGTGACCCTCACAGGAACATGGATATCATTTTCCCTGTTAAGGGCATCCAGCCCTCTGGGATGTGGGAGCCATGGAATAAAAAGTAGTGGTGCCCACTCGTGTTTCAGGTGATGCAGATGACTTGCCAAAGTTCTTTGCTTCCCGTGAGCAATGAGAGCTGTATATGTCCCATGGTGGATGTGCTTGGAACTGCATTAGAACCAAAAGTTGTCATTAGCAAGTTTGGTCTTTTGCCCAAGAGTTTGGACTTGGTTCAGTCCTTGAGACTAGGGGTGTGAGACTTCCTTGTCCTGCTGTATTTATGTTCTTCGCCTCCTCTTTCCACAATGGATCTGAGGTGGCTCAGAGCCCCCGTGCGGGGGTCTGGATGCTCTGGCCCTCGCTGTCTGTCAGCCTCTGCCCACACCCGCATTCCTGTGCATTTGTGTTGAAGCGTACGTGCCCCCCAAGAGCCGCGCTTTTGCCCGCCTCCCACGCCCTCCTGTGCCTCTGCCCGTCACGTCCTTTCTTCCATGCAGCCAGCCTCCGGCTCAAGCCTGCCTTCTGGGGAGCCTCTGGCCTCGGAGGCCCTGGACGTCCGTGTGCCCTGGTGGATAGGCAGCCTGTCGCACGCCGGCTACTTTTGACTTCTGTGGCTCTCACTCGCCTGGGAAGCAAGCCTTTGGGGCCAGTTAGGTGTCCTCTTGGCCCAGTGCTTTACCTGCCCAGTGCCTGTCATAACAGTGGTGAAATACATGTAGAAATCTGGGTTGCAATCGTCAGCTAAGGCGAGAACAGGTACTGTGTCCCGAGAAGGAAACGTTAAGTTGTGAGACTTCCTGATTACTCACATATATCTGCCACGTAATTTGAGATTGGGCTGGTTTAAGATATAGGGAAGGTGACCAAGAATGGAGCATAGAAGTGGGGTTTGCCTAACAGGCTGCCATCGAAACGAATAACGAATGAACCTGGCCACGCTCCTAGTGACCACACGCACTTTTTCTTGGATCACTGGGCACGTCCCCAGCGTTCCAACGGCCGTAACCACAGAGCGCGTGGTGGCTTACGGCGGCTTCCTCGGCCACAGGCGTTCTTGCGAGCCCTCGTGGACCACACCGGCGACGGCGCGGAGAAGCGGCGGCTGCAGGAGCTGTGCAGCAGGCAGGGGGCGGCGGACTACAACCGCTTCGTCAGAGACTCGCGCGCCTGCCTCTTAGACCTGCTGCTGGCCTTTCCGTCCTGCCAGCCTCCGCTCGGCCTCCTGCTTGGTGAGTGGTCGCTGTCACAGCCACCCCAGCCCCGGGGGGCAGCCTCGCCGTGGTGAGAGCACCCCCGGGTTCTCTGCAGGCCTGTGTGAGTGCGTCTCGGTCACCGTGATCAGTAAGTAAGCGTCTTCACAGCTGCTCTTCACGCTGCTTTGACAGCCCACCTGCCTTCTTGAAGTCAAAGCGTCTCTCTTCCAAGCTTACATTTTTATTTTTTAATTTTTCTTTCCTACCATTGTCACTGTCATTTGCTCTCTTAATATAGCCAGCCTTAATTCTCTTTTTTTGTTCAGCCTTCAGCCTCTACTCTGTTTTTCAGAAAGCTCTTAGCCAAATTTTATCTAAAGATGAGGTTTCCGCGGAAAGGATCCTTTTCAAAGATAGTGATAGTTGGTGGAGTTGCATGAAGCGTGCGCTCTGTGTGCAGAGGGTGCAGAGACGTCCCCGCCTGGGCAAGTCCACCAGTACAAACAGTGGCCTTGCTCACGGTGCCCCGGGGCGCTAGCCTTGCGGGAGACAAAACCTGCAGGTGCAACACGGTCATATAGGCTGCTTTTTTGCCCAGCTTGTGTCTCCCGGTCCTCATACTCCAACGGAAGAGACTTGAAGATCTTCCCTGAGGAAGCAGACTCAGGAATTGGAGACGTTTACTAGGGACAGTGACTATAACCATCTTAGAGGATTTTAAAACCTTTGTTACTTTCCTATGCTTGTAATTTTGTCGTCTCCTCTCTGTTTTCCGTGGTGATCAGTAATAAAATGTTTAAAATTTGCATTTGTGTTTGGTGACAGGAAAACGTGTACTTTTTACCCACGGTCCCTTTTGATGCCGAGTACGGTTAAGGACACTCTGCTTCGCAAGTCAGGCCCTGCCCTCTTTCCCGTTTTGTTTCTTAGGATTCTCTTTCCTCCTCCTCAGGGTGCGGAGGCTGCCCTTCCTGCTTTCCTGTTCGAACGAACACTCTTACCTCCTCAGTTGAGTCTGTTGAGCTAATAGAGGTGTCGGGGTAACAACCAGAACACCCATTAGGGAAGTTATAAGAAGTCTCGTAAAGCTGCTAATCGTGGAAGAATTGTTCCAGTTCTTTCTATAGGTTTTCTGTTACCTTTTAAAGCTTATATGTATCATTTATTATAGAGTTATGTAAAAAAATTAAAGGCATTGAGACATAAAAGCTTTCATTTTTTCTAATTTCTGTAAGAAAACTTAATATAACTAAAGTGTTAAGGTGAGCTCTCTATTAAACCTTATCCTGATATTACAACTGTAAGACATTTTAGAAAGGTCTTTCTAAATTTTTGCTAAATAACTATCAAAAATATAACATACTGAACACAAAAAATTATCAGGGTTTGATAGTGGACAGTTAGGTATTCAAATACTGACTTCTTAATCTCCTTTTAAAAGGATACCTATGTGTCTTAAAACCACAAGGTTTCTGGATAACTTGATTGAAAAATGTCCACCATTACTCTCCTATTTTTTTGTTGTTATATAAATATTGTGAAGGAACAATATTTCAAGTCTTTTATATTATATTTCAAGTATTTTCCATAGTCCTTAACCTTTTTTGGGTCATGATCTTTTTTCAAATCTGGAAACTCTGGAGACACACCCCAGAAAACAACGTAATTGGTTCCTTGACTCTGAGGCCCATTCATGGACCCACTCTTAACTACCCTTTGATGTTTAAAAAAAGATAAAATAAAAATAGCTTTTAGGTAGAAATACTGAGTTCAGATTGAAGAAATGTGATATGTCTGGTCTTTAAGAATTGGAAAAAAGTATTTAGTGATATTTTACTTAGACACAGTGAATTTATGTGTGCTCTAAAATATGATTTAAAATTAAAACAAGTTATTTAGAAATTCTAAGTAAGAAAATAGGACTCAAATTCAGATCTTTACATATAATTTACATATATACATATAAATTATTTTCAGTAGGAATGAATTAATAATTGCTTATTTTAATTTTTTTCTAGAACATCTTCCTAAGCTCCAACCCAGACCGTATTCCTGTGCAAGGTACTGATGTTTATTAACGTAATACTTATCTCCTAAAATGTAATGAAACTCTGACTTCCAAATGCTTACTTAGTAGCTACAAATCCATTTACTGAAAGCTCACCAGATTGGTGCGAGACAGTAGCCGACGTGATGAGGAGTGAAGAAGGCCAGGCCTGGACTGTGTCCCCCCGGAGCTCCTAGGGTTTGGCTCTTCAGTGGCCCCCGTGGTCCAGAGCCGTGTCCCCACTTAGCGAGTCTGCAGGTCCTCCACCTGCGGCCTTACTGGTGTGCCCGGCCGCCTTCCCTGGGTGGACGTAGGGAAGAGGGAGAAAAGCCGGTATAAATCTCCTTCGGCCTTGGCGGCAAACAGGTAACCAGAAACTCTCCTGGATGACATCACAAAACTAGGTCGGGGTGGGGGGGTGCTTTGAAGTAAGCAACAGAACTGTTTTCTGAAGAGGAAGAAGGTAGGTTTAGAGCCCATTAGGAAATACCCGCATGCAGTAAAAAAGGCCTGGCTTGGCCTAGATGTGTTAGTCCTGAGGCGGAGTTCGCGAACTTATCTCTGTGTCCTTGCAGCTCCAGTCTGTTTCACCCAGGGAAGCTTCATTTCATCTTTAACATCGTGGAGTTTTGGTCTGACACCACGGCGGTGGCTCTGCGGAAGGGCGTGTGCACGGGCTGGCTGGCCACGCTGGTTGGATCGGTTCTTCAGCCGAACACTCGTGCCTCCCGGGCAGACGGCGACAAGGCCCTGGCGCCCGAGGTACCAGGAGTGGGCAGTTTTGGCATCATTAGAAGTGTGCTCTTTGCCCGACTAGAAAAAACAACGTAGGGTCCCCTGCATTGTCCATTCCCATCAGATTATTCAAAGGAAAATGTATACCCTAGTTGAATTTTAATATTCCCTTTGGAGAGTCGGGAGAACATCACCTTCACTCAGTGTAGGCCGTGGGTTTCCTAAATGTGTAAAGCGTGAATTTTATATAATACATAGACTCTTTGAGTCTTGCTTGTCACATTCATAAAGGAGAAGACCTTTGTGTTAATGTTCTTGGTAGGTTGGCACAGGAGGAGTCAAGTACACAGTGAAGACTGGTGATGAGGAACAGCCTCATTGTATGCTCAAGTCGGTGTCCTATGCTCCTGAGAAGTCATCTTAAAATGGCAGTTGACAACCAGAGATTAAGTTTATGTCCTTCAGTCTGGGGTAGTAGGATTTTCCCCTGCCCCTGTTTCTTCCCCTTTTGTTGGAGCCGTGGTGTTATTTTATATTTTGATCCACACGGGGAGAATCTCATTTGAGACCGTATGCATAGGGAGCAATTACGTTCTCCCTCCTCACCCACAAGGATGGTTGAAATCTTAAAAAAATTTCAGTCTTCATCATGAAGTCTTCTCCATGGTATTGAAGAATGAACATGTCAGTTGTAATGTTATCTTATTACTGGTTTGGTTGCTGTAAGTTACTGGAGTTGAAAACTTGACAGCACTTAGGGGGAATTCAGACTTCTGATAGACACTTGAGTAGTGAGCTTAAGGGAAGACTAGGGCTTAAAATTGCCCTTTAGGGCTTCCCTGGTGGCGCAGTGGTTGAGAGTCCGCCTGCCGATGCAGGGGACGCAGGTTCGTGCCCCGGTCCGGGAGGATCCCACATGCCGCGGAGCTGCTAGGTCCGTGAGCTATGGCCGCTGAGCCTGCATGTCCGGAGCCTGTGCTCCGCAACGGGAGAGGCCACAGCAGTGAGAGGCCCACATACCACAAAAAAATAAATAAAATTAAATAAATAAATAAATAAATAAAAAGTACTGTGTTCATCCTGTTGATGAACTTCAGACAGTTGTCCTTGAATTAAAGGTTACAATATATACAGTTATGCCAGCAGGGAATGGAGGGAAAGATTCCTGTCATTAACTGTTAGTATCACTCTGTGTAGCTAAAGCATATGGCAAAGTGAAACTGAAAGGTGAATATATTTACAAATTGATTCCCTTAAGTATCCCTGGCACATGATTTAGAAGAAAACCCTTTTGAAATTATAGCAAAAAGATTTTGTTTATCTATGTATCACTTATTCTAGTTTTGCAACAAACACAGGTAACATGGAACCTAGAGTAGCAAATGTAGGCGCAGTGCTCTAGTATCTTTGGGGCAGCCCCTTAATTTCTCTTTCACTTGCCTAATTTTCACCTAAAACCTTCAACCCATCTTGATGTTAATCTTCATTGCCCCTTTATGTCCTAACATGAAGAACAGTGTCTTCATTTTTTTGTGCATTTCTTCATGACACCTATAATGGGTTGCCTACTAGGAAGCAGATCTTTTTCTTGGGCCTAGAAAAAGAACTCAATTATTATTTATTCAGTGTTCTACCTCAGAAATATCGTGCCTGTCATTTTTAAAATACCTTTGATTTGGATAGAAAAGAAAAATTTACAAGACAGACTTGTTTATTTGTCTGCACTGACAAATGTGTTTGTGGTTTCAGTAAGATTTAGTGCTGCTATTTAATTTTATGATGCTTCTTTGAGGGGAGGTTGCACTTTCTGATTTCTTTAGCAAGCATCACCTTGGTTATATGCTTTTGTCTTTTTTTTCCGAACTTATGAGCATTGGTTTAATATTTCAGATATCCATATCGCCTCGGACAACAAACTTTTTCCATTTACCAAATGACCCCTCAGTCCCCATCATAATGGTGGGTCCAGGAACTGGCATAGCACCTTTCATTGGCTTCCTGCAACATAGGTATGTATTTTCTTTGGCTGGTGAGAAAATGTGTCCCTTGTGGTCCTGGGTGGAAGTATGTAATAGAGAGCTTTTTTGTTTCTTCGGTGGTTTTTAGGATATTGGACTTTGGTTGTAAAATTTTTATTTTAAAAAATTACTATCAAATGTGTGATAGCATAATTTGTCACCATGGGAAAAGTAAACATGTCTTCTAGAAACTGTGCTTTGTACTAGAATTTCCATTTTTACTCTAGTACCTTCTTTTTCTTTTTTTCCCTGCTGAACCATAGTGCACGTATTTGGGGACAGATTGCAAGCGCACCTTTGTGCTGTGGTGATGTGCAGCTGTCCCATCGATTCCTTAGCAAGATACAGTTGGTAGTCACAAAGATCCAAGTGCACCGACAGTTTCAAAGTTATACCCTTAACATCAGTAATTTTCAACAGAATGATATTAATACATGTGTCTTTGTATCAGAACACAACTATTTTTTATAAAATAAATAAATAAAATTGTGCTTCTCTCCCTGTTTGTGAAATAACAATTCTTAGGTAATGTTCCCCAGATAGTGGAGTAATATCCTTTGGACAAAGTCTTTTTGTTGTTTTCTTTTCTTTTTTTTTTTTCTTAAGAAATCAAAAAAGTAGGGCCTGTCCATCATTTTTGAAACATTTCACAGCAGACCATTCTATCTTTTAAAGCCCGGTGCCGGGACTTCCCTGGTGGCGCAGCGGTTGAGGGTCCACCTGCCAATGCAGGGGACGCAGGTTAGATCCCTGGTCTGGGAGGATCCCACATGCTGTGGAGCAGCTGGGCCCGTGCACCTAGAGCCCATGCATGCTCTGCAACAGGAGAGGCCGCCGCAATGAGAGGCCCATGCACCGTAGCGAAGAGTGGCCCCCGCTCGCCGCAACTGGAGAGGGCCCGCACGCAGCAGTGAAGACTCAATGCAGCCAAAAATAAAGAAAATGAATGAATTTATTTAAAAAAAAACAAACCCCGGTGCCACTTTTCTATTATGTTAATTGAGAGTTAATTTTTATTCATAAAATTGTGATGAATATTTAATGTAGAAATTAGTCTGGGTTTCACAGTGTAATAATTTGAATTATCCTCACTACAGAGATGTCACATAAAGCTCACAGATGTCTGCAGCTCATAGGTAGGCTTACTTTTTGTGGTGTCTGCTGGAGTGGCCCAGGTACCCTGCGGGTAGTAACATGTTAATTCAGTACATGGACTTCGAGTGACTGCGAAGGTGGATTTTACAGACCTACCTGGAGAGGTAAAAGGAAAAAGAAAGATTGCTTTTACCTATTCTCTATATCAAACATCTCAACCTTCTTTTCCACCTAGAGAGAAACTCCAGGAACATCACCCAGATGGACACTTTGGAGCTACGTGGTTGTTTTTTGGCTGCAGACATAAGGATAGGGATTATTTATTCAGGTACTTCACAATTCTAGCATTGTAAGACTCAGCCATGCCGTACAATGCTAATTTCAGACTTTTTCAGCTTTAAATTACAAACCTTCCAGTGACCTGTTAGATATTGTATTTCAGAGAGGAGCTCAGACATTTCCTTAAGTGTGGAATTCTCACTCACTTGAAAGTCTCCTTCTCAAGAGATGCTCCTGTGGGGGAGGAAGAAGCCCCAGCAAAGTATGTGCAAGACAGCATCCAGCGCCACAGCAAGCAGGTGGCAAGGGTCCTTCTTCAGGAGAACGGCCGTGTTTACGTGTGTGGGTAAGTGGCCATCGTGCTCAAGTGCCGGGGAGGGGAGGGGAGGGCAGTCGGTAATGTTTATTAAAGAGACCAGGAACCGATTGGTTAATGATCTGGACATGTACGGATGGGAGATTTGATTCTTAAATACAGGAATAGAAATACAAGCTCTAAAATGATTTTTCACATACACTTAATAGCCAAGAAGTTGGCCAGCGTGACCCCCCCCCCAAAAAAAGACAATTAACTCATGCCTTGGGGAATGTTTTGTGCTGTTTTAAATACATGTTTTTAGCCTCTGAACGTTACATTCTGTCTCAGGATTGATTTTGTTGTATCAGTAAACAGTGAATATGTGATTTGTGCAGTCGACCTAGCCAAGGAAAACAGCTTTGGGTTTTTTGGTTTGTTTGTTTTCTGTTTTTTTTTTTTTTTTTTTCCGGTACGCAGGCCTCACTGTCGTGGCCTCTCCCGTTGTGGAGCACAGGCTCCGGACGCGCAGGCTCAGCGGCCATGGCTCACGGGCCCAGCCGCTCCGCGGCATGTGGGATCTTCCCGGACCGGGGCACGAACCCGTGTCCCCTGCATCGGCAGGTGGACCCTCAACCACTGCGCCACCAGGGAAGCCCAACAGCTTTGGTTTTGACTCTGAGAATGTGGGTCTAGGATCCTTTTTCTTTAAGGCATAATTTATGAGGTCAAAGTTGACATAAGCCAGGAGTCATTCTTCTGTTTCATCTACTTTTTGACGTAAGATCCATTATAGAAACCCAAGATTGCCATAGACAATAAAAATTTTAGGAACCTAGCTACTTGTTTTAATGGAACTCAAAAATGTTTGCCAGTTAAAAGGAGTTTTGAAATAAGAAATTACTCTTTTTTTATCCTGACACATCCCTGGAATTTAAAACATTCCGCAAGTCGCCAGGTCAGGTTTATTTGTTTGTTTGTTTTTTAAACTATGATACAGAAAAGGAAATACTGGCATAGTGACCTAGAATACATATAAATATAATTGAAAAGGTTCATAAAACAAAACTTGTTTTTTTTCTACTTACTGTTTATGACACATTCTGATAACTTTTATTTTGTTTGTTCTATCATTTTACAAAAAGCCGACTTGGGCTACGAAGTTGATTTCATGACCCATTAATGACTCCTCAGCTAGAAAACGCTGCTCTAGGTCAGAAAGGGCAGAGCCTCTGGATGCTGTGTTGGTTTACATTTTCATTTACTTTCAGTGAAGCATTTGATCTTTCTTTTGTTTGCAGAGGACAGTGCTGTCAGTGTCAGATACAGGCTGAAGGCTTAGATGCAGCTCTAAATAATGGAGGTGAAGACCATTGTGCAAACATATGTACAAATATATGAGTAACTGGTAATTGAGAACTTGGAGGGTTCTTAAGCATCTTAAACTCTTAAAACATTAACCCAGAAATAACTCTGCACCGTCACTGGTGCTTCATTTTTCACATCCATGAAGTGAAGCTGATAGCGTTCATAGCTGGTCAGAGGTGAGGGCTCAGAGTGACACCCTACGGCACTCGAACATGGAACAAACACAGGAGACTGAGAAAAACAGCCACTGAGGAAGGAGCGAACTTGTCCCTAAGCCCAGGGGACAGTGACTCAAAGGGGAGCCTTTGCTGCTGATAGTCAAGTCGGGAGCAGACGGAGGGGCCAGTAGGTTTGGCAGCTGCAGCCGCGGGACACGAGGAAGGGCCGTGGGGATAGAAGTGATCTCAGAGTGCTCGAGGGGAGAGCATGACGGCCGTTAAAACTTTCTCAGGACAGGGCACGTTCAATTCCTGAGACGTTAAGAGTCCTGTCAGACACTTTCATTCAATAAACATTCGAGTGCCTACTAAGTATTTGGGACTGCGCAGATGTCGAGAGATAAATGGTAAATGAGATGCACTCCTGTCCCAAGCCACCTGCTCCCTGTGGGAAAGCCAGGTCAGCAGATGCTCACGGTATAGCGGGTGCTGTGCAGGGGCCACAGGAGTGCACAGGAGGGGCCCCTTGCCCGACCTGCAAATGAAAGAGCTGGGACGTGGAAACACACTTAATAGAGGGCCAGCCCTTGGCAAGTTCTCGGTAAACGTGTCTGCTAATAACTCAGCGTATGCACGCGTGCATATGAAGGCTTAGACGTGTCCGGGAGCTTGTTGCCCTCAGGAATGCCTTGAGAATAGAGGGAAGACAGGTGAGGAGGGGCCTGATTGTGAGGTCCTCAGACATTTAAAGATTTCGGCTGCTCCCAGAGCACGGATGCCTTCGAAGGGTTTAAAGCTGTGAATGGGGTGGTCAGCATTGCATGTGACAGTGGTCCTGGGCGAAGGCCTGTCCCTGGGGGAGTGGTAGGTGCCTGGAGACCTGAGGGATACTTTCCAGAGAAGTGGAGGGAGGACTAAGGTGTAGTGACGGAGTCTTCGGCAGTGAGGTTTGTGAATTACGGAGGATTTGGTAAAAATCACTGTTTCTTAAACAGTAATGCCATTATCCTTTTTTTTAGAGATGCTAAGAATATGGCCAAGGATGTAAATGATGTCCTTGTGGAGATAATAAGCAAAGAGGTTGGAGTTGAAAAACTAGAAGCAATGAAAACATTGGCCACTTTAAAAGAAGAAAAACGGTATCTTCAGGATATTTGGTGATAAAATTGGAAAATAAAGGAAGAGAATTAAGCTTTTTGGCTGAAAGTACTAAAAGACAACTTTACTGAAGCTTGAGACTTCCGATTTTTAAAATTAAAATTTTTTTTTAACATTTCTTGCATGAGGTCGGGGGGTGGCATGGGGAGGGGACCGTTTAACAGTGTAGGAAGCTTTCAATTCAGCTTCCCATATCTGCCCCCCAACCCTCCCCAAACCGCCCTGAGCTGGGAAAGGCAGCCCGCGCTCCTCCACCAGCCCCTCCTTCTGGAGAGCTTCTGCAGGGACCGCCACCAGGTCCCAGGGCATCTCTAGCAGTGCACGTGAAGGCTTCTCAGTACGGGATACGGGCGCCAGCAGCGTCACCTGGGTAGATAGTTAAATCTTGTGAGCTAGTCACCGGTTTTTTAAAAATAATCTAAAAATAATTTATATTCTTATGTAAAATATTCATATTAGTGCATTAAAGTTACATATGTATAGCGTATCTGTTTACATGTTTATATGATTTTATCAAATGGTTTATTACCAACACTATATTTCTGATAAAAAATATTTTAAGGTAATGCTTACAGGGATTTTTTTATGCTAGAAATCTGAAATATATTTTGAAATTCCACTCTGGCATGTGATTTATTTACCACAGTTACTTCTTTTTAATATCACAGTGTCAGACTTTAGGGAATTTGCATTCACTTTACAGATGCGAGCAAGTGCATATTTAAGTAAAGCTGCCACCCTTTTCTCCTCCGCTGTCCAGCCCCCAGCCCACCCCCATTCTCCACCTTTTCATTTCTGCTCCTTTCGGCATATATTTTAGTTTTTCCACATAATTTATTTTACCTCCATGATATCACACAAGTTGTAACCCGGGCTTAAAATACCTACTTAACATCCTTGTATTTTTAAAATTGCTACTATTGTCTGACTATTTTATGTCTTCTGAATTCATATATTCAAATCCTGACTCCAGTGTGATGGCGGTAGGAGCTGGGGCCTTTGCGGAATGGTTAGGTCATGACGCTGGAGCCCTCAGGAATGGGGTCAGTGTCCTTGTTACAAGAGGCCCCGCAGAGCTCCCCGCTCCTTCCCCCTGTGAGGACATTGTGGAAGTCGGCTGTCTGCAACCCTGAGGCCTTCACCAGAACCCGACAACACTGGCACCTGGTCTTTCCAGCTTCCAGAACTGTGAGAAATTCTGTTGTCTGTTAGCCACCCAGTGGTATTTTGTTACAGCAGCTCAGATGGACTAAGATGATTCCCGGTGACATGTTCTCTTTTAAGATTTTGTCAAAACGGAAATCAAAATGTAAAAGGGGTATGAAAACTAAAGACACTCAGCTCCACGGTGGCAAGTGATCACCGCCCCAGCCCTTTATCCAAAGATTGCAAAGCAGTCTGCCCGGATCTTTTTGTTTTTTTAATTGCATCAAATTGAGAAAATGTATGATGGTGTTTCTGTATGTATTAATTACATTCTAGTTTCTGAACACTCACCTTTTTTTAACTTCAGTTTTCAAATACATATAAGAAAAGCTGATTTTTTTAATAAGTATTAAACTATAAGCCAAGGACAAGTGCAATATTCATTACAAAAGACACCTTTCATTTCCTCTAATGGTGTAAGACAAATGTGGCTTAAAATGGCCTGGAAACTTAGCGGGTCTTTATGGCTTCAAGTCCTCCTCACAACTCCATCCACACTTTTTTTTTTTTTTTTTTTTTTTAGTATGCGGGCCTCTCACTGCTGTGGCCTCTCCCGTTGCGGAGCACAGGCTCCGGACGCGCAGGCCCAGCGGCCATGGCTCACGGGCCCAGCTGCTCCGCAGCACGTGGGATCCTCCCGGACTGGGGCACGAAGCCGTGTCCCCCGCATCGGCAGGCGGACTCCCAACCACTGCGCCACCAGGGAAGCCCCATCCACACTTTTGATACAGGTTTTCTGAAAAGGCAACAGCACACTCTTTTACTCTGTGCAGGATGAGACTTAATTGCATAATATTTCTTTAGTGGTTAATCATAAAGTCAGTGAGGTACACGGAGTGACACCTCACCTCTTTTTCTCTGCAAAGAGTCCCGACGGCATTTTGAGCTGGCAGCTCTGGCTAAAGGGCAGCGGGGTGCAGCTTACTGGCACATACATCTCTTGGTCTGTTTGCCTTCACGTGACCTAGAATTCTGCCCGGCAGACTTGCTGTGAAAGGCTGTGTCACACTGTATGTCTTCTGCGAAAATTATTAAATCTTTATCAATATTGGTAACTGGAAGAAAGTTTAACCTAAGTGAACAGGAATCTTGATGGTGGTCCATGAGATGAGTTAACAGATTTCAAGTCCTCAGAGCTATGCCAGATACAAAATCAGCATTTACGGGGTGCTGCTATTTATCGCTGATACTAGCCCTGCTGCTACTATTACTCCCGCCCCGAGAACTTCTACATGTATTCCTGCAACACCCCTTTGTGGCTCGGCGCGCTCTGTATTCCAGAAGTGTGTTTGATGTATGGCAAGGTCACTTGGATACGTTTCCCATTTCCCTGGCAAGCGCCCACCCCATTGCGTGGTTCCAGAGCACACATCTGTCTCCCTGGCCCGCCATTCAATAGCAGTTAACTCAGCCCCTCTCACCAGCTTTACTTCATGGTCCAAAGGTTAACAGGTAAAGGAACAGGTTTGGAAAAGGTCTAACTCATGTTTCTGTTTTTCCAGATGGATGACTTTAACAAAAGAGCATGACTTCATTGTGTCTAAGAGCAGTTAAATTCTGCCTTTATTTCAGATCGTATCTGTAGGTTATTAAGATTTTTTTCCTTCAGTATTTTCAAGGGGAAGTGAGGAAGCTGTATTTTCTTTGTGAGAAGTTTCTCAGGAAGATATGTGAGCTACTGTCACAAGACCTACTGCAGTGAGGAGACTTAGCCACATGCACAGATTATTTTCACATTTGAACAGGATTTAATGGCCATTACGGATAAATAAGCTAGGGTTGTAGCAGGTTATCGCTCACCTGCATTTTTGCTTAATTATTAGTCGAAAGGGATAAACTGGGGAGGGTTTCCTTTGGAGCTGGACTAGAAAAACCCAGAGGATGAGAGTGATTTGCTCCAATAAGATTTGGGACCATACAGCTAACCAGGCAGCCGTGTGGGGGGTGCACTTAGGGATGCACTGATGTGCTTTAATAATTTCAGACCCAGTGCCCAGCACGTGTCGCAATGCTGGGAGACGACATCGTTGACTGAAATCTAAAGGTCAAGAGAAAAGTGAAGGGAGATACTTCTTGCCCACCTTCTCCCTAGAATATCAGATCTGCTGTTCCTCTTGCTGGATAAATGAAGTAATAGTAGCCAAAATTCAAAATAGTTCCCCATCGAGCAGTAAATGCCCTGGTTTTCTTAGAGGGACTCAAACATGCCTAAGTGGGGCTCAATTCCTCCTTCCAATGTGCTGAAGCTGACCTGAGCCAAGTCGCCATGTCGACAGGTATTAGAACTCCGTGTCTCTCAGCTTTCCTTCTATGATGAAGCAAGTGCGTCAGCCTATGTTTCGTTAGTTTCTGGAATAGCTTGTCAAAGATGGTTCTCGGAAGAAAGGAATTTTTTTGGAGTTTATCAGCCTTTGAGGCTTAGCTATTCAGGTTTAGCAAGAGGGGGTGGGAAGGAACAGCTGTGGGACCCAGATATTAAGGCTAAAACAGTAAAAACAGCCAGCAGATCTTGTTAACAGGGTGTCTCCGAGATGAGTGCTGTCCCTGGCAGCACCCAAGCATCTGCTGATGACAGCGAGGAATCGTGTCTGGAGCCTGAGGCGGCGAGGGTGAGATTCTGACAGGTTTATAGCATGGACCCTAATCGAGTGACGTCACTTCACAGGCTCCCTCCCAGCTGCAGGGGAGGAATCCTCTCACTCTCCATGCTGGGCTGTGGGAAAGAATGGGCTCTGACCATTTCAGCCCCTCAGCATCACCTGGCTGGGAAAGCTGGGTGGTCAGATGGAGAGTCTCCTGAGGCTGGAGAAACAGACAGAGACAGCCGGGGGGGAGTGGAGCAGCTGGTGGAGCAGGGACATTACTGAGCGACCCAGCTACAAAGCTGGGGACTCTCTATCCATCCATTATCCATCCAACAACTGCTCATTGATCAATGGCTACAACCCTGCTTTTTCTCTACTATTATTTAAGTTTTTTAAATTTAAAAAATTTGTATTGGAGTATAGTTGCTTTATGATACTGTGTTAGTTTATACTGTACAGCAAAACGAATCAGCTATGGGTATACATATATCCCCTCTTTTTTGGATTTCCTTCTCATTTAGGTCACCACCGAGCACTGAGTAGAGTTCCCTGTGCTATACAGTCGGTTCTCATTAGTTATCTGTTTTATACATAGTATCAGTAGTGTATATATGTCAATCTCAATCTCCCAATTCACCCCCCTCCCCCTCCCCCTTGGTATCCATACGTTTGTTCTCTATGTCTGTATCTCTATTTCTGCTTTGTAAAGAAGACCATCTATACAAATTTTTTCAGATTCCACATATATGCATTAATATATGATATTTGTTTTTCTCTTTCTGAATTACTTCACTCTGTATGACAGTCTCTAGGTCCATCCATGTCTCTATACACGACCCAATTTCATTCCTTTTTATGGCCGAGTAATATTCCATTGTATATATGTACCACCTCTTTTTATCCATTCCTCTGTTTTTTTTTTAACATCTTTATTGGAGTATAATTGCTTTACAATGGTGTGTTAATTTCTGCTTTAGAAAAAAGTGAATCAGCTCTACATAAACATATATTCCCATTTCTCCTCCCTCTTGCCTCTCCCTCCCTCCCTCCCTATCCCACCCCTCTAGGTGGTCACAAAGCACCAAGCTGATCTCCCTGTGCTATGTGGCTGCTTCCCACTAGCTATCTATTTTACGTTTGGTAGTGTATATATGTCCATACCACTCTCTCACTTTGTCCCAGCTTACCCTTCCCCCTCCCTGTGTCCTCAAGTCCATTCTCTACATCTGTGACTTTATTCCTGTCCTGCCACTAGGTTCTTCAGAACCTTTCTTTTTTTTTTAGATTCCATATATGTGTGTTAGCATATGGTATTTGTTTTCCTCTTTCTGACTTACTTCACTCTATATGACAGTCTCTAGGTCCATCCACCTCACTGTAAATAACTAAATTTCGTTTCTTTTTATGGCGGAGTAATATTCCATTGTATATATGTGCCACATCTTCTTTATCCATTCGTCTGTTTATGGACACTTACATTGCTTCCATGTCCTGGCTATTGTAAATAGAGCTGCAATGAACATTGTGGTACATGACTCTTTTTGAATTAAGGTTTTCTCAGGGTATATGCCCAGTAGTGGGATTGCTGGTCATATGGTAGTTCTGTTTTTAGTTTTGTAAGGAAGCTCCATACTGTTCTCCATAGTGGTTGTATCAATTTACACTCCCACCAACAGTGCAAGAGGGTTCCCTTTTCTCCACACCCTCTCCAGCATTTATTGTTTGATTTTTTGATGATGGCCATTCTGACCAGGGTGAGGTGATATCTCATTGTAGTTTTGATTTGCATTTCTCTAATGATTAGTGATCTTGAGCATCCTTTCATGTGTTTGTTGGCAATCTGTATATCTTCTTTGGAGAAATGTCTGTTTAGGTCTTCTGCCCATTTCTGGATTGGCATGTTTGCTTTTTTGATATTGAGCTGCTTGTATATTTTGGAGTTTAATTCTTTGTCAGTTGCTTCGTTTGCAAATATTTTCTCCCATTCTGAGGGTTGTCTTTTCATCCTGTTTATGGTTTCCTTTTCTGTGCAAAAGCTTTTAAGTTTCATTAGGTCCCATTTGTTTATTTTTGTTTTTATTTCCATTTCTCTAGGAGATGGGTCAAAAAGGATCTTGCTGTAATTTATGTCATAGAGTGTTCTTCCTATGTTTTTCTCTAAGAGTTTGATAGTGTCTGGCCTTACATTTAGGTCTTTAATTCATTTTGAGTCTATTTTTGTATACGGTGTTAAGGAGTGTTCTAATTTCATTCTTTTACATGTAGCTGTCCAGTTTTCCCATCACCACTTATTGAAGAGGCTGTCTTTTCTCTACTGTATATTCTTGCCTCCTTTATCAAAAATAAGGTGACCATATGTGTGTGGGTTTATCTCTGGGCTTTCTATCCTGTTCCATTGACCTATATTTCTGTTTCTGTGCCAGTACCATACTGTCTTGATTACTGTAGCTTTGTAGTATAGTCTGAAGTCAGGGAGCCTGATTCCTCCAGCTCCGTTTTTCTTTCTCAGGATTGCTTTGTCAGTTCAGGGTCTTTTGTGTTTCCATGCAAATTGTGAAATTTTTTGTTCCAGTTCTGTGAAAAATGATATTGGTAGTTTGATAGGAATTGCATTGAATCTGTAGATTGCTTTGGGTAGTATAGTCATTTTCACAATGTTGATTCTTCCAATCCATCTCTCCATCTGTTCGGATTATCTTTAATTTCTTTCATCAGTTTCTTAGAGTTTCCTGCATACAGGTCTTTTTTCTCCTTTGGTAGGTTTATTCCTAGGTATTTTATTCTTTGTTTACAATTGTAAATGGGAGTGTTTCCTTAATTTCTCTTTCAGATTTTTCCTCATTAGTGTATAGGAATGCAAGAGGTTTCTGTGCATTAACTTTGTATACTGCTACTTTATCAAATTCATTGATTAGCTCTAGTAGTTTTCTGGTAGAGTCTTTAGAATTCTCTATGGATAGTATCATTTTATCTGCAAACAGTGACAGCTTTACTTCTTCTTTTCCAATTTGGATTCCTTATATATCTTTTTCTTCTCTTATTGCTGTGGCCAGAACTTCCAAAACTATGTTGAATATTAGTGGTGACAGTGGGCAACCTTGTCTTGTTCCTGATCTTAGTGGAAATGGTTTCAGTTTTTCACCATTAAGAGCAATGTTGGCGGTGGGTTTGTCATATATGGCCTTTACTATGTTGGGGTAAGTTCCCTCTATGCCTACTTTCTGGAGGGTTTTTATCATAAATGGGTGTTGAATTTTGTCAAAAGCTTTTTCTGCTTCGATTGAGATGATCATATGGTTTTTCTCCTTCAATTTGTTAATATGGTGTATCACATTGATTGATTTGTGTGTATTGAAGAATCCTTGCATTCATGGGATAAACCCCACTTGATCATGGTGTATGATCCTTTTAATGTGCTGTTGGATTCTGTTTGCTAATATTTTGCTGAGAATTTTTTCATCAACGTTCATCAGTGATATTGGCCTGGAGTTTTCTTTGTTTTTGACATCTTTGTCTGGTTTTGGTATCAGGGTGATGGTGGTCTCGTAGAATGAGTTTGGGTGTGTTCTTCCCTCTGCTATATTTTGGAAGAGTTTGAGAAGGATAGGTGTTAGCTCTTCTCTAAATGTTTGATAGAATTCGCCCATGAAGCCATCTGGTCCTGGGCTTTTGTTTGTTGGGAGATTTTTAATCACAGTCTCAATATCAATGCTTGTGATTTGTCTGTTTATATTTTCTATTTCTTCCTGGTTCAGTCTCACAAGGTTGTGCTTTTCTAAGAATGTGTCCATTTCTTCCAGGCTGTCCATTTTATTGGCATATGCTTGCTTGTAGTAATCTCTCATGATCCTTTGTATTTCTGCAGTGTCAGTTGTTGCTTCTCCTTTTACATTTCTAATTCTATTGATCTGAGTCTTCCCCCTTTTTTTCTTGATGAGTCTGGCTAATGGTTTATCAATTTTGTTTATCTTCTCAAAGAACCAGCTTTTAGTTTTATTGATCTTTGCTATTGTTTCCTTCATTTCTTTTTCTTTTATTTCTGATCTGATCTTTATGATTTCTTTCTCTCTGCCAACTTTGGGGTTTTTTGTTCTTCTTTCTCTAATTGCTTTAGGTGTATGGTTAGGTTGTCTATTTGAGATGTTTCTTGTTTCTTGAGGTAGGATTGTATTGCTATAAACTTCCCTGTTAGAACTGCTTTTGTTGCATACCACAGGTTTTGGGTTGTTGTATTTTCATTGTCATTTATTTCTAGGTATTTTTTGATTTCTTCTTTGATTTCTTCAGTGACCTCTTGGTTATTAAGTAGTGTATTGTTTAGCCTCCATGTGTTTGTATTTTTTACAGATTTTTTTCCCCTGTAATTGATATCTAGTCTCATAGCGTTCTGGTTGGAAAAGATACTTGATATGATTTCAATTTTCTTAAATTTACCAGGGCTTGATTTGTGACCCAAGATATGATCTATCTTGGATAATGTTCCATGAGCACTTGAGAAGAAAGTGTGTTCTGTTGTTTTTGGATGGAATGTCCTATAAGTATCAATTAAGTCTATCTTGTTTAATGTATCATTTAAAGCTTGTGTTTCCTTATTTATTTTCACTTTGGATGATCTGTCTATTGGTGAAAGTGGGTTGTTCAAGTCCCCTACTATGATTGTGTTACTGTCGATTTTCCATTTTATGGCTGTTAGCATTTGCCTTATGTATTGAGGTGCTCGTATGTTGGGTGCATAAATATTTACAGTTGTCATGTCTGCTGCGTGGATTGATCCCTTGATCATTATGTAGTGTCCTTCTTTGTCTCTTGTAATAGTCTTTATTTTAAAGTCTATTTTGTCTGAAATGAGAACTACTACTCCAGCTTTCTTTTGATGACCATTTGCATGGAACATCTTTTTCCATCCCCTCACTTTCAGTCTGTGTGTGTCCCTAGGTCTGAAGTGGGTCTTTTGTAGACAGCATATATATGGGTCTTGTTTTTGTATCCATTCAGGCAGTCTGTGTCTTTTGGTTGGAGCATTTAATCCGTTTACATTTAAGGTAATTATCGATATGTATGTTCCTATTACCATTTCCGTAATTGTTTGGGGTTTGTTATTGTAGCTCTTTTCCTTCTCCTGTATTTCCTGCCTAGAGAGGTTCCTTTAGCATTTGTTGTAAAGCTGGTTTGGTGGTGTTGAATTCTCTTAGCTTTTGCTTGTCTGTAAAGGTTTTAATTTCTCCATTGAATCTGAATGAGATCCTTGCTGGGTAGAGTAATCTTGGTTGTAGGTTTTTCCCTTTCATCACTTTAAATATGTCCTGCCACTCCCTTTTGGCTTGCAGAGTTTCTGCTGAAAGATCAGCTGTTAACCTTATGCGGATTCCCTTGTATGTTATTTTTCCCTTGCTGCTTTTAGTATTTTTTCTTTCTACTTAATTTTTGATAGTTTGATTAATATGTGTCTTGGCATGTTTCTCCTTGGATTTATCCTATATGGGACTCTCTGCGCTTCCTGGACTTGATTAACTATTTCCTTTCTCATATCACGGAAGTTTTCAACTATAATCTCTTCAAATATTTTCTCAGTCGCTTTCTTTTTCTCTTCTTCTTCTGGGACTTATATAATTTGACTGTTGGTGCATTTAATGTTGTCCCAGAGGTCTCTGAGACTGTCCTCAGTTCTTTTCATTCTTTTTTCTTTATTCTGCTCTGCAATAGTTATTTCCACTATTTCATCTTCCAGGTCACTTATCCGTTCTTCTGCCTCAGTTATTCTGCTATTGATTCCTTCTAGAATCAATTCTAGAGAATTTTTATTTTCATTTATTGTGTTGTTCATCATTGTTTGTTTGCTCTTTAGTTCTTCTAGGTCCTGTTAAACGTTTCTTGTATTTTCTCCATTATATTTCCAAGATTTGGGACCATCTTTACTATCATTACTCTGAATTCTTTTTCAGGTAGACTGCCTATTTCCTCTTTATTTGTTTGGTCTGGTGGTTTTTACCTTGCTCCTTCATCTGCTGTGTTTCTCTGTCTTCTCATTTTGCTTAACTTACTGTGTTTGGGGTCTCCTTTTTGCAGGAGGCAGGTTCATAGTTCCCCTTGTTTTTGGTGTCTGCCCCCAGTGGGTAAGGTTGGTTCAGTGGGCTGTGTAGGCTTCCTGGTGGAGGTGACTGGTGCCTGTGTTATGGTGGGTGAGGCTGGATCTTGTCTTTCTGGTGGGCAGGACCGTGTCCAGTTGTGTGTTTTGGGGTGTCTGTGACCTTATTAGGATTTTAGACAGCATCTCTGCTAATGGGTGGGGTTGTGTTCCTGTCTTGCTAGTTGTTTGGCATAGGGTGTCCCACATTGTAGCTTGCCAGTCATTGAGTGGAGCTGGGTCTTAGCATTGAGATAGAGATCTCTGGGAGAGCTTTTGCCATTTAATATTACGTGGAGCCGGGAGGTCTCTTGGTGGACTAATGTCCTGAACTCGGATCTCTCACCTCAGAGGCACAGGCCTTACACCTGGCAGGAGCACCAAGACCCTGTCATCTACACAGCTCAGAAGAAAAGGGAGAAAGAAAGAAAGAAAGAAAGAAAGAGAGAGAGAGAGAGAGAGAGAGAGGGAGGGAAGGAGGGAGGGAGGAAGGAAGGAAGGAAGGAAGAGAGAGAGATGGAGGGAGGGAGGAAGGAAGGAAGGAAGAAAGATAATGTAAAATAAAGTTATTAAAATAAAAAATAATTATTAATGATAAAAAAGTTAAAAAGTAATTTTTAGAAAGAAGAGAGCAACCCAACCAAAAAACAAATCTACCATTGATAAGAAGAGCTAAAACTATACAAAAAAAAAAAAAAAGAAAACAAAAAAAGCAAACAACAAAAACGGACAGACAGAGCCCTAGGACAAATGGTAAAAGCAAAGCTATACAGACAAAATCACACAAAGAAGCATACACATACACACTCACAAAAAGAGAAAAAGGAAATACATATATATATATAGTTGCTCCCAAATTCCACCTCCTCAGTTTGGAATGGTTCGTTGTCTCTTCAGGTTTTCCACAGATGCAGGTACATCAGGTTGACTGTGGAGATTTAATCTGCTGCTCCTGAGGCTGCTGGGAGAGATTTCCCTTTCTTTTCTTTGTTTGCACAACTCCTGGGGTTCAGCTTTGGGTTTGGCCCCGCCTCTGCATGTAGGTCACATGAGGTCGTCTGTTCTTCGCTCAGACAGGATGGGGTTAAAGGAGCAGCTGTTTCGGGGGCTCTGGCTCACTCAGGCTGGGGGGAGGGAGGGGTACGGATGCGGGGAGGGCCTGCAGCAGCAGAGGCTGGCGTGACGTTGCACCAGCCTGGGGCATGCCGTGCGTTCTCCCAGGGAAGGTGTCCCTGGGTCACGGAGCCCTGGCAGTGGTGGGCTGCACAGGCTCCCGGGAGGGGAGATGTGGGGAGTGACCTGGGCTCTTACATAGGCTTCTTGGTGGCGGCAGCAGCAGCCTTAGCGTCTCATGCCCGTCTCTGGGGTCTGTGCTGATAGCCGCGGCTCGCGCCCGTCTCTGGAGCTCCTTTACGTGGCGCTCTGAATCCCCTCTCCTTGTGCACCCCAAAACAGTGGTCTCTTGCCTCTTAGGCAGGTCCAGACTTTTTCCCGGACTCCCTCCCGGCCAGCTGTGGTGCACTCGTCCCCTTCCAGCTGTGTTCACGTGCCAACCCCAGTCCTCTCCCTGGGATCCGACCGAAGCCCGAGCCTCAGCTCCCAGCCCCTGCCCGCCCCGGTGGGTGAGCAGACGAGCCTCTCGGGCTGGTGGGTGCTTGTCTGCACCGATCCTCTGTGCGGGAATCTCTCCACTTTGCCCTCTGCACCCTGTTACTGCGCTCTCCTCTGTGGCTCTGAAGCTCCCCCCTCTGCCATCCACAGTCTCTGCCAGTGAAGGGCCTTCCTAGTGTGTGGAAACCTTTCCTCCTTCACAGCTCCCTCCCAGTGGTGCTGATCACATCACTATTCCTTTGTCTCTGTTTTTTCTTTTTTCTTTTGCCCGACCCAGGTACATGGGAAGTGTCTTGCCTTTTGAGAAATCTGAGGTCTTCTGCCAGCGTTCAGTAGGTGTTGTTCCACATATAGATGTATTTCTGATGTATTTGTGGGGAGGAAGGTGATCTCCATGTCCTACTCTTCTGCCATCTTGAAGGTTCAACCTCATTTTTTTTTTTTTTTTTTTTTTCCGGTACGCAGGCCTCTTACTGTTGTGGCCTCTCCTGTTGTGGAGCACAGGCTCGGGACGTGCAGGCTCCGGACGCGCAGGCTCAGTGGCCATGGCTCACGGGCCCAGCCACTCCACAGCATGTGGGATCTTCCCGGACCGGGGCATGAACCCGTGTCTCCTGCATCGGCAGGCAGACTCTCAACCACTGCGCCACCAGGGAAGCCCCAACCTCATTTCTTTTTAACACTGAATAATATTCCATTGTCCAGATGTATCACAGTTTATTTATCTATTCACCCACTGAAAGACATCTTGGTTGCTTCCAAGTTTTGGCAATTGTGAAGAAAGCTGTTATAAACATCCATGTGCAAGTTTTTGTGTGGATATAAGTTTTTAAATCCTTTGGGTAAATACCAACAAGCAGGATTTCTGGATCATATGGTCAGAGTATGTTTAACTTTGTAAGACACTGCCAGACAGTCTTCCAAAGTGGCTGTACCATTCTGCATTCCCACCAGCCATAAATGAGATTTCCTGTTGCCCCACATCCTTGTCAGCATTTGGCATTGTCAGTGTTCTGGATTTTGGCCACTCTAATGGGTGTGTAGTGGTATCTCGTTTTAATTTGCATTTCTCTGATGGTACGTGATGTGGAGCATAATTTCGTATACTTATTTGCCAGCTGCATCTTCTCTGGTGGGGTGTCTGTTAAGGTCTTTGGACCATTTTTTAATCAACTTGGTTTTTTTTTTTTATTGTTGAGTTTTAAAAGTTCTTTGTATATTTTGGGTAACAGTTCTTTATTGGATGTATCTTTTGCAAATATCTTCTCCTAGCCTGTGGCCTGTCTTTTAATTCACTTGATACTGTCTTTTGCAGAGCAGAAGTTTTCAATTTCCATGAAGTCCCAGTTATCAATGATTTCTTTCATGGATCATGTCTTTGGTGTTGCATCTAAAAAGTCATTGCCATACCCAAGGTCATCTAAGTTTCTCCTGTTTTCTTCTAGGAGGTTTATAGTTTTATGTTTTACATTTAAGTCTATGATCCATTTTGAGTTAATTTTTGTGAAGGGTGTAAGGTCTGTGTCTAGATTCATTTTCTCATTGTGCTTTTAATTTGCATTTGTCTAATGACTAGTGGTAGTCTGCTGATTTCCAGGTGCATGTGGACAAGCTCATGGATTGATACCCCTCTCCAGGGAATGGGACAGCACTGGCTGTGATGAAACAAAAGAGACGAGGCAGGAACACTATGGACCACAGGCAAGCCCTGTCCAGGGTTCCATAGCTGGAAGCATGCATTTTACCAGAAATTGAGTACAAGATTTGGGGGTTTGGCTGATGCTGGTGCCATGGCTTCAGCACAAGGTGCGGCACTAGGCAACTTCCTCCCCCTCCTCCAAAAACAACTGTGTAGACAAACAAATATAAAACCCTATGTAGAAAACATCAGCACCCACAGATTGCAATTTTATCATAAAACAAGCTTCTAGAACCTCCAGTCATGTAAAAATAAAAATAGGTCTATTTACAGAGAAGCTTTAAAATCATCATTGTTCCATAAACTTTGTTCTTCCAGAGGTATCTGTAGCAAGATCCAGTATGTGGAAAAGGTAGGTCAGTTTTTTCTTCAACTGTCTACTTACTTTCTGATATTCTCTGATCATTTCTCCTCCCCTGTTTTTATAAACTATTTCTCCTTCTGGTGGTCGTGAATAACAGACTGAAGACACTGCATGGACCACCCAACACCTTGAACATTAATTATACATATTCCAGTATTAAATAATTGATACCTATATAGATTTAAATTTCCCAAGAGTGAAATGGGGTTGAAGCATTTATGTACATTTACTTTGCAGATCCATGGCAGTCAATATCAGCCTCCAGCCTTTGGGGTGACTCAATTATAATGAGGTATGAGGTTTCACTTGCATCCTTTAAACTTTCAACAATACTGGATGATAAAAAAAAAAACACATTCTCAGGTTCACATCAACTACAAATTTGAACTTTTCTGCCTGTGCCATCCATAAGCCACTAAAGTACTTGTCTATGTCACAAGCACACCTGGATAGGAGGACAGCAGATATTCCCCCAGCTGGCCATCTTGGCTTAGGATACAGGTGTCCTCATGCCTGGACTGAAATGCTGCTTCCTTGTGTCTGAGCCAAAGTTACCAACTGGCGACAGAGCCCAGAAGCATGCCTCACGGGGATATTGATTGAACGTACAGAAACTTTAATTACTCTATAATCCTCAGAAATGAGGTTTTAACTCTTTTGGCTGCTCATGTTAATACATCAGCAAGGAGACAGGTAAGAGTTTGGATGGATCTCATTTTAGGACTGGCAGGTAAACACAAGCAATTATCTAACAGCAATGCTATAAGATGCTTAGGGAGAACAATATAGACTTCTTTCTTTTATTTGTTGAGAAGTCAGTTAGACTTTGCACAGAAAATCAGCTACTTAACTAACTGTGGGGTTTCCGGGCCAGTTTACTGACCAATAACAGCATAAAGCATATTTAAAGCAAAGAGCCACACTAAGCAGATTCGAGAGACTTAACAGGCACATTTTTCACTTATGCAGAAAAAATGTCGGCCTATTGAAATGTTCCAACTTAGCTATTTTTAGTCGCATGAGGCACAAAGATTATATAATCATCGTAAAGATGTCAGCTGGCCCCCGACTTCCTCAGGCTCCTGAAGGAATGATTCATTTGACTAATATCTGCATACGGAGAGAGTCATACGTCTTCCACGTGTTATCAGTGCGTCAGAAGCACTGTTATCTGTACGTGGCATTAACCCTGAGGAGTCCAAACGGCTAAAGTATCGAGAAGTGACATCGGGTGTGAAATCGCTCTTGCTTAACTTGAGGGCAGCTTCAGGGCTAGAGTAGAAGCTTCTAGCAGTTGCTGGTGGAATACTTTATCCGACCGTCCCAGGTTAGGAGCTGTCCAGCCCTGGAGGCTTCAGACAAAATCAGGAAAGGCAAAAGATTCATGGATTCCTTTCACTTTCTTACGCCAGTGACCAAATAATAGAGAAGTGAAAAGTTGAGGTGGATGTCAGGAAGTGGGCGATATTGGTGGAATGTTCTAGTAACGTCCTCCTGGATTATCCAGCTGCCGGTGCTGAAGAGGAGCCTATCGGTTTGGAGTCTTCGTGCAGGTTACAGCTGCAGAGAACCAAGGGGTGTCCGTCCACGTCGGGGAGCGAATCCACCTCTCAGGCAGGACCTCGGGTTCCAGGAGCATCAAAGAGGCTCAGCTTAGAGGGAGAAGCCCCGGGTTTAGGGCCAGATGAGAAACAGTTCACGTGTGCTGCAGATAGCAGGTGAGGCGAAGGTGGCTCAGAGAGTGCTTGCGAGGAGCCCGGGTGATGTGGGTGCAAACACCCCGGGGCCTGAGCGCAGGGGACAAACCTGCAGGCTCTCCCCAGGGACCTCGCTCTGCGCCCGGCGACCCCGCCCCGGGTCCACGGTGTGCGCAGCGGGGCCCACCTCCTGAGCGGGGCCGCTCCCCCGTGGATGGCATCCCCTGCCCAGGCCGGGATGCCGGCCACCCGCTGGGTCCCACCGCGCCTTGATGCCATCTCACGCGCTCACCTGGCTCTGCACTGAGGACTGAGTTGTTCAGGAAAGGAAGGGAGGGCGCAGGGGAAAAGGAAAAAGTCGGGAAGAGGAAGAGGAGAAGGAAGAGGAACTGACGTTGCTTTGAGCCTGTGGTCCACGTGATGGCCGCCCATCCTCGGGCTAAGCCTACTGCCAGAGAAACCAGCGGCGCCCCAACTCCCAGGCCAGCCCGTCGCAACCGCCCTTCTCAGCCTCACAAAACTAACCACGTCAGCAAGCCGGACAAGTGTGACTCGGTGGAGGCCATCAAGGCCAGGGGTGAGCAGCCTCCGCTGCAGCCAGGTGAGCGAAGAAGGCAGGTGGACCCCGGGGGCTGTCGGCAAAGCTCAGTGGTGGTGACGCAGGTGACAGAGTCGGGGGCAAGGTAAAGGACCCCCCTGATGATGAACTGCCTTGTTAACTTTGCTTGTGAAACCCTGGCACGTCGCCTTGGGTACACAGATTCCGAAGGAACACGGGGAAAGCAGGAACTGGAGACCTGCCGTCTTCACGCGAGGAAAAGAGTGTCACTTCACGAATTGTCCGCTAGATGGCGCCCTGAGACAACGTTTGCATTGTTTACAGCTCCGCCTTCAAATCTTTTTCAAGTGCAGCAAAGGTCCTTTGCACCCTGTAAGACAATTGAGGTGGTGCGTTTTGTTATTTTTTTCTTCCGCAGTGGACTATTAAGCCACTAGGTTTTAAACCAGACATTTTGTGTAGTAGGCTAGTCTCCTTCTAGGCCGCAGGAATAAGGGGGCAAGGGACATTAACCCTGGATGCAAGTGACCCATGTAACCTTGAGAAAGTCGCTCAAACCCTCTGAGTCTCCATTTTTCCATCTATAAATAGGAGACAATGATGTCTTAGGAAATGATTTGCTCTCTCCCTCCCCCATTCTATGCATGGCATTTCCCTTTGTAATTAAAGTTCCTAACAACCAGTTTGCTTTCTTCCCCGTTGGTTCTCTCTGATTAAACCGGGATCCGGTAGGTTTGTAAAATCTGCTGAGCTGTCTCCCGAAGTGGCCGGACGGCTGCATCCCGCTAGCAGCGGATGAGAGCTCCTCTTGCTCCACATTCCCGCTGGTAACTGGTATCGCCGAGTTTTTGGAGTTTCACCGTCCCAGTGGGTGGTATGTGTTTATCATTTTGAATTATTACTTAACAGAAGAACAATTGCTTTAGAATAGTGTTAGCTGTAGTCCAAGCATTTTAGCCTCGCGTGGACTCTCTCTGCCTTCCCATCACGGTACGGCTGTCGCTCGTGTGTCCACGCCTCCCCTCCACACCCACCCCATGAAGCCCCCGTGTGGTGGGCTTTCATGGAGGTGTCTTCTGCTTCTGCTGGGACCTCCTCCACACAGCAGCTCCTCCTTAGGCAGCAACGGTTGGGACTCCTGCACACACTGTTCACATCTTCAATTTCGGTGTGACTTTTTCACTCTTTTTTCTTTTTCCACCATAAGAAGCACAATTAGAGCTGAATACTTGAGGCTGCACCAAGCAACTTAATCGTGCTAAAGGAACTAGATGGAAGCATTAATCTCAGTTTAATTTCTAGGCTTATTTCTGGATACAGTTGAAGTTTGGCAGGTTTTCATTAGGAAACTGGCTTTAGTCTCACATTTAAATTCTTTGCAAGTGATTCCCCGTGTCCAGTGCTTTCTCTAGACGAGACTAGTCACTGTTAATATCAAGCCTGCAGAGCCACAGAGTCCCTGCTCGCTGCGTAGCGGGTGGCCTCCCCCAAATAGCTCTGAAGATGATGGCTTGGATGACCCTGGAGGCTTTGTCACCCTGAACGGCGTGGACTCCTGTGAATTCTGAGGCGCTCCGGGGGGCACAGGATCAGCCTCTGCTGCGTGAAGACCCAGCACCCCCAGACGGGTGTTTCCTTACCCGGTCGTCTGACTCGCTTCAGGCGTGTTTCTGTGCTGCTGCCCCTGGAAGCTTATGCGAGGTTCGGAACTTCGCTGCTCCTTCAGAGACATTTCACTAAGCCTATAGATTCTGACTAGCATCGGCATTAATACTGGGAAAAAAGAGGGTTCCCTGTGTGTGCCAAGGGTGGGCAGAGATTTTAAAGGAACTGAGAGGAGTAAAGGGCGAGTGGACGTGAGGGCTCCCTGCCGTGGGGAAGCCTCCGTCCCCAGGCAGGCGCAGCCCATGGGAAGGGCGAGAGCGAGGGGTCTGGCGCCATTGACTCACCAGTGATGCCAAAGAGAAAGGAAGCGGATGTGGGAGAAGGTGGCCTTGAAAAGAAGGGGACCTGGTCCCTCCCAGCCGAGTGTCCCGGACAGTCCCAAGTGGGGACCCACGATCCGCTTGCACAGTCCTGTGGGCGGATCCCTGGATCTTCCGGGATCAACTCCCCAGAGTGCAGGCGAAGGTGCCTCTATTTCCTTATTTATTTGCAAAAGGGTGAAATTCATAGGAATCAAAGCCTGTGTGGTGAGAGTTCCCACTGGAATCTTTGGTAGAGTTCGTGAGTCACATGCCTTCAAAGTTATGGACAGAGTCTCAGCAGGGGAATCCCAGGGGCTACCTGAAGGGATGCTGTTTGTATCCGCAGATCAAAGGAGATTTTATTTAAAGACGTATCCAGTCTGCACTCCGCTAGTCAATTTGTGTGAAACGTCCCTAACGCACATTGGAGGTGCGCCGTCCTTAGTGTCTGAATTTACAGATATCCCCCCAGTGCCTCTTTATGAGATTTCCCTCACTTTTAGAATCAATCGTGTCCATTACCCCGACACCGTCAAACCACTTTCAGCATTGACTTAGCCCTGCGGGCATCAACTTTCTTAAGGCCTAGGGTGTCTTCGTTGTTTTTTTTTTCTCATGTGTGCGGTATTTGAAGTACCTCCACTGCTTATATCCGAATTCAGCCATTGTCTATCAAAAGACGGCTATGGGGTACATAACAGCAGACAACAGCTACCATGAGCAGATACAATGAACTCAACTATGTTGGCCTCAGAAATAACCATTCTGCAGGTGGGGGGCTCCTGCTCAAGTACCACCGCCCCAGTAGTAAATTTCCATATAAATAGAGTATTCAAATGATGATCTTAAATCAACTCATATGCAAATTCTTACTATTCTTTTTAAGGTGATTGCATCAATCATGTCTAGGGCATCCATTCATCCATGGTGTATTTGGATATTCTGTGGACACAGCGTAGCTACTATTGATTAATATTTGATTACCCACCTGTGAATTATCTACAGCAGATGCCAGAAAGCCATTCTGACTCCCTTGCTTCTCTGATCAGTGATTGTGAAATGAGAGAACATACAGTAATATTTACTTTGACCTGAGAAATGCACAAAAGGGAATACCAAATATTGCACAGTGCATTACCATGTAGGATAAAATATTTGCAGCCTGGGCACTAGTTTGGAATTTGTTTCTGCTGTTCTCCCCTATTGAGATCACTAATAATGATTGATTGATAATTGACTTAAGGATGTTTTGTAACTCAATAAAGACAGAACCAAGGCATTCATTATTTATTTTGAAATTACAAATCCAAAGAAAATATATTGCTCTAATCTTTGCTTCTTTTCTCTTTTGGATATTGAAAAACAATGAATGAGATATATTATCCTTGCCTGATTGCCTCTCTGCAATGCTGAAGTGTTGGCAGTGATTTTTTTTAAATGACTGTATTCCATGCTCTTAAAAAATTTTTTTTATTAGTTCCCTGACCAGGGATTGAACCCAGACCCTCAGCAGTGAAAGTGAAGAGTCCTAATCACTGGACCACCAGGGAATTCCCTCTGTGCTTTTTTAAAAATGGACTTACAGGGGCTTCCCTGGTGGCGCAGTGGTTGAGAGTCCGCCTGCCGATTCAGGGAATACGGGTTCATGCCCCGATCCGGAAAGATCCCACATGCCGCGGAGCGGCTGGGCCCGTGAGCCGTGGCCGCTGAGCCTGCGCATCCGGAGCCTGTGCTTTGCAACGGGAGAGACCACAACGGTGAGAGGCCCACGTACAGCAAAAAAAAAAGGACTTACATTAAAGATGAATTATACATTTTTTTAGTAGATGGAACAAGGTGTGATTCAACTTTAATATAGTTTATTATCAAAAATTTGGTATCAGAATCAACAGGAATAGAGACCTGTTCTCTTCTTGAAAATTGTTCCCATAGCAAAGTGACTTAGAGCCCCATTAAACCTAATAAAGAGCCTGACACTAATTGTACAGTTCCTAGCAAAAATCACCTCATGTACAGCCTTTTCTAAAGATCATATTAGCTCTGCCATTGAAAAATATCAAGCTTGTTAGCCATGGAAAAAGTTGATATCAGATCTAATTCAGATAAACCTATTTTACTGCGCAGACAAGATGAAGGTAGCCAGTCAAGAGCACTCTCAGGCCAGAAAGGAGAAAAGTAGTGTCACATTTACTGCACAGTCCTGGTGGTAGAAAATCAGGCTATAGTATTTCTTAAACTGAGGTGTAAGTCAGGTAAGAGGCTGTATGCCAGGGGTCCCCAACCCCCAGGCCGAGGACGGGTACCAGCCGGCGGCCTGCTAGGGGACCCGGCCACACAGTAGGAGGTGAGCGGCAGGCAAGCGAGTGAAGCTTCATCTGCGCTCCTCACCGCTCCCCCTCGCTCCCCCCGTTCCCCCACTTCCCCCCCCCCCGCTCCGCCTCGCTCCCCGCTCTCTCCCCACCTCTCCCCACCGCTCCTTATCTCTCCCCCTCTCCCCCTGCTCCCCTCCCCCCGCTCCCCCCCGCTCCGCCTCGCTCCCCCCCACTCCCCCCCTCCCCACTCGCTCCCCATCTCTCCTCATCTCTCCCCCTCCCTCCCCATCACTCCCCCTCGCTCTCCATCGCTCCCCCTCGCTACCCCCTCCGCCTCGCTCCCCCCCCCCCCGCTCTGCCTTGTTCCCCCTCACTCCCCCCCCTCTCCCCACCGCTCCCCATCTCTCCTCATCCCTCCCTCTCGCTCCTCCTCCCTCCCCCTCGCTCCCCGCTCGCTCCCCCTCTCTCCCTATTGCTCTCCATGGCCCCTTATGGCCCCCCATGGCTCCCCATCACTCACATTACCACCTGAACCATCCCCCCTACCCTGCCCCTGGTCCGTGAAAAAATTATCTTCCACGGAACTGGTCCCTGGTGCCAAAAAGGTTGGGGTCCTCTGCTGTATGCCACTTCTAATTTAATCCACAATCAGAGGCTATTTGATCCTCTTACATGAAAAATTTTAATGGCTCAGTGTTAAAGACTCACAAGCTTGGAGGGGCATCTGGAGTCTGAAAAATCCAAACTTTCCTTCTATCTAGTAGCTTCCCTTTCTTAAGTGTAAATAATATATACTTTTTACTTTTGGCCGAACTGTGCATCTTTTTGGCTTAGTTTTCGGGATCTTAGTTCCCAGACCAGGGATTGAACCTGGGCCCTCAGCAGTGAAGGGGCAGAGTCCTAACCACTGGACCTCCAGGGAATTCCCTAAGTAGTTTAATGTCTTATAAAAAGTTGGCAGTGCCTAGTTTAAGATGATGATTAATCATTTCACTTGGATATTACTGGTTCCAGTTAGAAACAAAGGACTGATTGGATATACTTTAAGTAAATTTGTTCTTTAACTCTCTTTGAACTCAGGAACAGAAAACAATGAATACAACCCATCCCCACGAGGGATGTGGTGACAGAAAAGGCATGTTCAGAACTTAGGGTAACCCAGGCTCAATCTTCCAGAATCTGACATCCCTCTAACTTTTATATCTTCCAAAACAAACAAACACAAACAAACCCCTCACACTACTGTAGTGTCTGTTCTGTAGTAGGGATGTCAATGTGATGCATATAGAAATTAGACCCTAGAATTAAAATTAGACCCATATAGAATCAGACCCATATAGAAAAATAGACCCTAGGAATGAACTATCCCTCTGTGGTCAGAGTTACGCCCTGTTAGCGTCAGCTGCGCAAGATAGGAAGCGTGGGGAGTCGGGTGGGTAATTGGGAGCTTCGGTGTAATTTCCTACACTCTTTGGTCTTTGGGGTGAGTTCAGGTCTAGGGGATATTTCACATTTTCATAGTCTGAGAGATTATGATCACATAGTCTGAAACATTTTTTCCAAACTTTTGTTACATTATATTCAGTAGTTTTTCAAAATTATTTAACTTATCATTTACCATACAAACATTAGAGAAGAAAAAATGTAAAAGCCCTCAACTGCACAAAATATCAGAGTACCATACTGCATATGTATATTGGCTTTTAAATCTTCCAAAGGGTATTTTGGCCCCTTAAAAAATAATACCCTCAAAATAATCTGGCAAGTTGTGAAAGGGAACTATGGTTGTGCACTCGTGGGAATGAAGATCGTTCAGCTGAGTGGGCGCACAAGCGGGACTGCCTGGGCTCGACCTCTCTGCCACTTACTGGGACCTTAGGATTAATTGACCTCTCCGTGCCTTAGTTTTCCCTCTGCAAAATGGGGATAATTATAACACCTATAGGGACATGCTAATGATTCATTGAGTTGATATATATATATATAAAGCACTTAGAAAAATTCCTGGCCAGATAGGAATGTAATTTCAACAAAAGTAAGTTATTATTACTATCATTAGATTGAGTGTAAATGTAAATAATATTTCAAGGAGTAATATTTTATCAAAATGTCCTTGTGGCAGCTGGGAGCTTGTACAATTAAAAAGAAAAAAAATATGCAGCTTTGAAGAGTGGAAGGATACTAGAAAAGCAGGAACAAATACATGTCAATACAATTTGGGCAATGATATAATCTTGGGAGTTCTTAAGGGCTCTGCAAAATCATAAACAAGATACAATTCTCTATGGCAGAGTTGTCAATATCAAGGAAGCCATTTAGATTCCTCATTGTTCTGTGAAATACAGAGTAACCTGTCTTAGCAAAGCCATTTCCTGCCCTCTAGTGACGGAAGGACTTGTTCAAACACATAATATTCAATCAGCTCTTAGGAAGGAAGGCTTTCTCTACAACTAAGATAACACTGTCCTAATTAGTGGGTATGCCTCCAAAGAACAGTGTGAGATACTTTAATTCATTGAGAAATTATGGATAAGATAGCTGTGCTCAATGAGTCAAGATTGCTAATTATCTTAGACTCTGCCCTTGAGATCATCAGAAAGACATGAGTGCTTAAGGCCAGGTAGATTTGATTTGATTTTAGTTTAGTTTAGTTTGGCTTTTCTTTTGTCTTTTTTTTTACAAAAGAGACAATGATGGAAGTTGAGAGTTTAGCAGCTGTTGGGTAAATAAATGACCTTTATATAGATCTATTTTACATGTTTATATGCTTTTTCTGGTTTTGAGGAGGAAGGCAGGTACTGTTGGGGAATCCGGGCAGCCCTCGGGTGCTGAGGATGCGCAGACGGGCAAGGAGGGCGGACGCAGTGATGGGTCTGTTTCCTGCTCAGCCCTGGAAGTGAGAGCCCAGCTGATGTGCTGCTCTGGGGCCGGCTCTGGAGGAACTCTCTCCCACGAGAGAGCTGTGACTCTCTGGGGAAATTAAAACCAGTTTAGCTATCGCAGCGAAGAGTGCTGGGCAGAGTACTGTCTCCGCCGCCCCGTGCGGCCCGGGGCTCCCCGTCCCCTGAGCGCTGGGTCTTGGGAGCGAGGGCAGCGCCCTGGGCGAGACCACCGGCTTTCTCCCGGGCTGTGTCGAGAGGCGGAACTTCAAGCAGACGCGGGAGCGGGAGGCGCTGGGCCCGGGCGAGGAGAGCGGGGCCCCTTCCTGCGGCGCGGCCGCGGCCCGGGGCTCCCGAGGCCCCGGGGGGCAGGTGGCCGCGGGCCGCGCGCCTGCGCGGCACCCGAGGGCCGGCCGAGGCCGAACGCTGAGCCCGCAGGTGTCCCCCAGCGGCGGGGCACATCCGCCCCAGCCCACCGGCTGTCCGTCACGCTCCCAGAGGCGCCCGGGCCGGAGAAGGTTCACAGCCGAACCGGATGCGAACAGCCGGGGCGCGGCGCGCTCCGGACGCAGGGCGGACAGCCTCGCAGCGCGTGCGCGGCCGGCGGAAGGGGCGGGGACGGGTTGTGCGCGGTCGCGACCGCGGAGCCAGCGCACGCGCAGGGCGAGGGCCCGGAGACCCCTTCCGAGACGCACACCACGTGGGAAATGCCTGGGGTGAGGACGGCCGGCAGGACGGCGGCGGCGGGCGTCTCAGTAAGTTGCACCGCTGCCCACACCAAGACGGAAGCGGCCTTCGTCGAGAGACGCCCAGGTTCGGTGCTTTTCTCTTTTCTTCTTCTTCCTCCCGTTCATCCACAGGTCCCTGTCCTCACAAGAGGGAGACCGCGAGCCAAATCGGGTCGACTGAGTGCGCCCAAACGCCTCACCCCTGGCGAGGGACCGGCACCCACTCGGATGAACGTAATTGAGCAAAACCGTCCCTTGACAGCAGCCGAATTTAAACGCAAACCGACGACTGCAGAGGAGCAATCTCATCGGAAGCTGCCTTCCCGAAAACGCAAATCTTTGTCTAAAGTTACGCAAAACTGGAACTGGTGAAGCCGGGCTGACTGCGGGCTCCCGGCTAGCAGGCCACGCTGCGGGCCGGCGTGGGCGCGGGAGCGGTGAGCGGCGGTCGGGGCGGAGGAGCCGAGCCTGTGCTCGCAGGCCTGGGCGCCTTGAAGGAGGAGAGGCGTCAGGCTCCGGGGTGACGTTGCCGGGCCGGGCGGGAGGCGTCTCCTGAGAGGTGGGGCCCCGCGGCCGCTTTCCCAGAAGGCGGGGGCTTAGCGGAGGAAGGGCAGACGTGCCCATCGGCAGCTGGACGTCTAGGCAAAGCAGAGAGTAGTAGTTGGTGAAGGCAGGAGAGGACGCTCGGGGCAGTTTGCAGTGAGGGCGGGAGGAAGCAGAGTTGGACGCGACAGAGCGTTTCTGTGGAGCCAGGTGAGAGGAGAGGGAAGTTAGAAAGACCAGTAGGGGCCCGCCACGGACGGCTCTGGCAGCCTTTGTCCAAAACACAAACAACGCCGGGCCACCTGGGCCGCGCCGCGCCACTGCGGCCCGTGGGCGCCCAGGCCCGGCCGGAGCCCCCGCTCGTCCCCCGCGCCCCCGGCCCGGCCTCGCCGGCCTCCGCTTGGACTCAGCGTGGTGCCGGGGTCAGCGGTTCTCTCGGGTCTCGGGACAGGTCATTTCTGATTTTGACATGACCTTGAGCAGGTTTGCATATAACGGAAAGCGATGCCCCTCTTCTTACAATATACTGGATAACAGCAAGATCATCAGTGAGGAGTGCCAGAAAGAGTGGTTGAGAATCTGCCTGCCAGTGAAGGGGACGCGGGTTCGAGCCCTGGTCTGGGAGGATCCCACATGCCGCGGAGCAACAGGGCCCGTGAGCCACAACTACTGAGCCTGCGTGTCCGGAGCTCTGCAACAAGAGAGGCCGTGATAGTGAGAGGCCCGTGTACCACGATGAAGAATAGCTTCCCTGCTTGCCTCAACTAGAGAAAGCCCTCACACAGAAATGAAGACCCAACACAGCCCAAAATAAAATAAATTAATTTAAAAAAACCCAAAACACAAACAACGCAAAATGAGTGGCCTTATTTTTTTGTTTTAAATTGTGCAGCTCCTTTCTTTTTAAAATAAAAGTTATGTGAAGCACAATTAGAACAGTTAAGAGTGGAGCTGGTATGGTGAGGCGTAGAGAGACCTCCTTCTTCTGAGCTCTCACCCATGGCCAGGGCCGCAGGTACCGTCCAAACTCCCAACCACATGGCTGCCCTGGGAAGAATCGGCGCCCGGAAGACATCACCGGGAAGGGATGGTCCTTTCATAGACCCGGAGGCAACGAACACAGCACAGCTAGGGGAAAACTGCTTTGTGATCCAGAGGGAGAGAAAGAAGGAGGGAGGATGGGTGTGCTGAGAACACGAAGGCCCCTTGGGCAGGGGCTGGGCTTGTGTTGGGCCCTCGGTCCTTGGCAGTCAGCAAATGTCAGGTTGCCAGGCCTGGAGACCAGGACGCTCACCAGGGTGCACTCTCAGTGTTTAGAAAATAGCCAGCTGTCCTGTTTATCTTAAAACCCATCACTGTGAACTTTACAATGTGGTCAGGTTATTTTCTGGAAGCTTTTCAGAAAACAAGTTTCAGCAGTGTAATAAAATGAAAATGGGACCTGGGTAACAGCAGGTCCTCTTGTGGGACTGCATGAGATGCTGCAGCTTGTGGAAGTGGTCCTTTGTGAGGGAAGGCCACCATCATTTGGAGCCAACAATGAGTTGTTATCCAACCAAGGAGGACACAGAGTTTTACCCACTTGGCCCAAGTTTAATCCCAATAATATATATATATATAAACAGATTAGATGATGGGAAACAAAGGCGAGGAAGGGATTAAGGGCAAAAATCCAGAGCCTGTCTCAATCCTACATTCATCCTTCCAGAATTGGACATTGATGTTTACAAAACTTTGACAGCCTGAAGAAGTAAACCAAGTTATTATGTCTGTCTCAAATGCATACATTAGAAAGAAAGTTGTGATTTTTGTTTCTTTTGAGAAGTTTATTGTGTCTGCTAAATGACATTGATTTTCTCCTTTGTGATAGGTCAGGTTTTGAGGAGAGAAACTATTTGCTGTGGGAAAGCTGCCTACATTGCTTTTGTATCACCTCCAAAGTACTGTGACCAGGGTGTCCTAGACCTAAGCCTCCCATTTCCCCACAGCTCACTCTACTAAGACTCAAAGAATAACTTTAAGAAAATAAAAAAGAAAAAGTTTGGCTACCTAACACTTTACACCCAAAATGTTTATGAAAAAATGCCTAACGCCCCTTCAACTACATTGTATTAAAACAGAAGATTTTGCTATTCATTAAAGCAGACAGTACTGAGTTTATATTGATGAAAGCTTCTTGCTTTCCATGTTTAAATTACTGGTGTTTCATTGACTCACACAGTTGAAATGAAGAGTTAGCAAATTCTCAGGCGAGTGACCTCAGGTAGATTACTAATTCACATTTAGGTATATGAAACTTGAATTTCCTGTGTATTCTCTTTCTGTAACACAGCAGATACCAACTTTTGCTGTAAAGAGTTGTTCCATTTATTTTGGACACTCGGAAAAACCAAGACATTTTTCAATAGATTCACATGAAGGCTCGTTTAGACCCAAACTCTGTTGTCAATAGATCTTCCAGCACCCATGGCAGCCGTGAGTCTCTGGGACCATCTCCCTTAGACAGACAGCACTGTGAGAATTCTAGTCCAAGGGAGACTGTGCTGACCTGGAATATATTTCTCTTCAACCTTCCACCAATGAACACATGTCAAACACTGGCCCATGCTGAATAAATATAGTCAATGTAAAATTAAAATGCAGAGTTGAGATTGCAAGAGGGAAAAACCACCACAGGTGCCTAAAACGAGGGGGGATTTAAATGCAGAGCCTGAGTTGGCATTGAGTATATTGTACATGGGATATCAGAAACAGATATTGTCTTAATACTAGGTGTTCAGTGTCCCTGCAGGGACAATATTCTCTTGATCTGGGTGGAACTGGAAATAAACTTTTTATAAAAGGCCAGAATATAAGAACTAGGAAAACCTCTGCTCACTCTTTAGGGATCCAGTGCCCATGTGGAGCTCTAGTTGTAAGCTATGTTTAGAAAATAGAAACCCATGAGAAAACAGAAAATCCAGCCTGTAATATGCATTGGTTTGGGGTTCTTAATTCATACTACATGTAATGAAAGAGATTAGTACAGAAATTGTTAAAAACTAGTCTATATAAAGTCTGCCATGGACCTACCAAAACATGGCTTAAAAGCAAGCCTCAAAAGTATCAGATTGATCTAAAGTAACTTAACTGAATGCCAGAACTGAAGTCCAACACTCTATAAAGGAATATTAAAAGATAAAAAACCGAATCAGCATCATAAAATAACAAAATAAAATAAAACTCATAATTTCTAAGATTCATTCAAAACTACTAAGCATGCAAATAAGCAGGAAAATATGACCTCAGACCAGGAAAAAGAGCAATAATTAGAAATGAGAGAGATGCTGGAATTAATTACCAGACAATGTTGAAGACCTATTATAAATATTCTTCAAAGGCTCTAGAACATAAAGGAGAACATGAATACAATGAAGAAAGAAATGTAAAATATTTTAAAAGACCTACATGGAATTTTCAGATTTGAAAGATGCAATACCTGTGGGGACTTCCCTGGTGGCACAGTGGTTGGGAATCCGCCTGCCAATGCAGGAGACACGGGCTTGAGCCCTGGTCTGGGAAAATCTCACATGCCGTGGAGCAACTAAGCCTGTATGCACCACAACTACTGAGCCTGTGCTCTAGAGCCCGTGAGCCACAACTACTGAGCCCATGTGCTGCAACAACTGAAACCCGTGTGCCTAGAGTCCATGCTTTGCAACAAGAGAAGCCCACACACTGCAACGAAGACCCAACACAGCCAAGAATAAATAAATAAAATGATAAATTCAAGAAGAAAAAAAGAAAAATGCAATACCTGAAATTCAAAATTTATAAGCCAATTACCCACTGCAGAAGAAAAAACATATTAATAAAAATTATCCCAAATGAAACAAAGAGAGAAGAGGCTGTAAAAGAAATAACAGAACCCTGGTGGCTGATATGAAGTGGTTGTTTATAATTGCAGTCTCAGAAGGGAGGAAAGGAAGGGGAGAAAAAAGTATTTGAAGAAATAAGTGGCCAAAATGTTTCCAAATTTAGTATAAATGATAAACCTACAGATTCAAGAAGGTCAGCAGAACCCAAGCAGAAGAAAAATGAAGACAATCACACCAAGGGGCATCATAATCAAATTTTTAAGAGACTATCTTAAAGCAGCTAGAGAAACAGACACATTACATACAGAGAAACAAAGGTAAAATAGCAGAATTCTTTCCAGAAACTATGTAAAGCAGAAGAATATGGAACACCATTTTTAAAGTACTGGAGGAAAAAAGCTATCAAGATAGAATTCTAATTTTAGCAAAGATATCTTTTATAAGTAAAATAAAGGATTAAAAAATTTTATTGGAGTATTTTTGATTTACAACTTTGTGTTAGTTTCAGGTGCACAGCAAAGTGATTCAGTTATACATATACATATATTCATTCTTTTTCAGATTCTTTTCCTGTATAGGTTATTACAGAATACTGTATTGAGTAGAGTCCCTGTGCTACACAGTAGGTCCTTGTTGGTTATCTGTTTTATATATAGTAGTGTATGTATGATATCATTCATATGTCGGAATCTAATTTTAAAAATAATATAAATGAACTTATTTACAAAATAGAAACAGACTCACAGATTTTGAAAACAAACTTATGGTTACCAAAGGGGAAACATGGAGGTGGGGAGGAGGAATAAATTAGGAGCTTGGGATTAACATACACACACTGCTATATATAAAGGTTTTTTTTTTTTTTCAGACAAAAGCTGAGAGAATTAATTACTAGGAGACTTGCATTAAAAGAAATGTTGAAGTCTTCAGGAAGAACAAAAATAACACTAGATGGAAATACGGATCTACATAAAATGAGGAGCCACGCTGGAAATAGTATGTGGGTAAAAAATAAAAGATATTCTCGTTTTTTAAACTCATCAAAAGAAAATGAGTGTTTAAGTCATAACATACTGAAATGTTTTAACATTGGTAGAATAAAGAGGGATGATAATGGCACATAGGAAGTGAAAGTAGGAAATTCAAGTTACTTTTGTAGGTCTAGAAATAGGTCCACACATATGTGCTCACACGTGACACAAAATTGTTGGTGATAAAATGATATATAACCACTTTAAGAACAAATGGACAGTTTTTTATAAATCTAAACATACACTCATCATGCAATCCAGTGATCCCTCCTAGCTACTCAAAGAGAAATGAAAACATATGTCCAACCAAAGACTTTACATGAATGTTGATAGCAGATTTATTAATAATCGCCCCAAACTGGAAATAACCCAAATGTCGGTCCACTAGTGGATGGATTTACAAATTGTTGTACATTCATACAATTGAACACTACTCAGTATGAAAAAGGAATAAACTACATGTACACACAACAACATGAGTGAATTTCAAAAGCATCACATGACATGAAAGAAACCACACACACACAAATTACACGATGTATGATTCCATTTTTACAAAGTTCTAGAAAGGGCAAACCTATGGTGACAAAGCAGAGTAGTGTTTGCTGGAGGGCAGAGGGGGTAGTGAAGAAGATATCGATTGTAAGAAGCTCAAGGAAAATTTTTTGGATGATGTAAATGTTCTATATCTTGTGATGGTAGCTACATAAATACAAATAAACATTGAATTGTACACTTAAAGCTGTTGAATTTTACTTTATGTAATTTATAGCTCAAAAAATTGATTAAAATATCTAGTCTAGAATTAATATTAGGTGTCAAGGCAGAGGCAAATATCTCACACTGAAGCCTCCACCACAGGGAGCAAAAGTGTCTCTAACTGAAAATGGGCAGAGCTGGAGTGTGGATAATGGCAGAAACCCTCCAATCTAGGTTTTCAAATGACTGCAGAGCAGAGAACTCCCTGTACTCCCCTCCTGACCTGGAAGGATTTATCTGAGCAAAAATACAAAAAAAGGGAACAAACGTAAATAAAATATAACTTCAGTGGTGCTTGAACCATGGATTTATACAGATAGACAGATATAAGCAGCTTTATGGACATGTAATTAATATAAAAATACCTGAACATGTTTAATGTGTACTATTTGATGAGTTTTGACATATACAAATACCTGAGACACCATCATCATAACCATGGTAATAGACATAACCAACACCTTCCAGAGTTTGCTTGTGTCATTTTTTTAAAAAAATATTTATTTATTTATGTAATAATGCTTAACATGAGATTTAGCCTCTTAAATTTTGCACTGCACAGTACTATACTGTTATCTGTAGGCACTGTGGTGTACAGCAGATCTCTAAAACTTATTCATTTAGCTAAACAGAAACTTTATAACAATTAAACATCTTCCCATTCCCCCCCGACCCAACCCCTGGCAATGACTATTGTATTCTCTGTAAGATTGACTATTATTGATACCTCATAGAAGTGGAATCATGCAGTATTTTTTCCTCTGTGATTGCCTTATTTCCCTTAGTGTAATGTCCTCCAGGTTTACCCATGCTGTTGCAAATGGCAGGATGTCTATGTCTTGAGACTTCTTTTTTGAGGCTGAATAATATTCCATTGTATGAATATACCACAGTTTCTTTATCCATTCATCTGTCTATAGACGCTTTAGTTGTCTCTGTATCTGGGCTAATGTGAATAGTACTGTGATAAACACAGACGTGCAGATACCTCTTTGAGATCACTATTTCAATTTTCTTGGATGTATACACCTAGAAGTGGGGTTGCTGGAGCATATAGTAGTTCTATTTTTAATTGTTTGAAGAATCTCCATACTATTTTCTATAACTGCTACACCATTTTAAATACTTACAAACAGTTGGGGTATTGGAACCCACAACGATTCCAATTTCTCCACATCCTTGACAACTCTTGTTACCTTTTTCTCTCTCTCTTTTTTATTTTAACCTTGTAACCATCCTAACAGGAATGAAGTGGTATCTCATTGTAGTTTTAATTTACATTTTCCTGACAATGAGGTTGAGCATCTTTTCGTATACCTATTGGCCATTTGTGCGCTTTCTTTGGAGAAAAGTCCGAGTCCTTTGTTTATTTTTAATTGGGTTATTATTACTGTGATTTTTTTGCTGTTGAGTCATAGTAGTTTGTCCCTTGTCATAAACCTATGCACGTATGGTCAACTGATCTTTGACAAGGGTGCTAAGAATACGCAATGGGGAAGGGATACTCTCTTCAGCAAATGGTGTTGGAGAAACTGGATATCCACATGGAAAAAAATGAATCTGGATTCCTACCTTACACCATACAAAATGGATTAGAATCTTAAACATAAAACCTGAAACTGTAAAACACCTAGAAGAAAACATAGGGGGAAAAGTTCTTGACATTCATCTAAATAATGATTTCATGGATATGACACCAAAAGCACAGGCAACAGAAACAAAAATAGACAAGTGGTACTACATCAAACTAAAAACCTTCTGCACAGCAAAGGAAATGATCAACAACATGAAAAGGCAAACTACAGAACAGGAGAAAATATTTGAAAACCATATATTGGAACCATTTCTTAAAGCAGCTTACCTTAACTCTCACTGAAACATAATTTAAAATTTTTCTGTAGTTCTACACAGCATGCATACTAAAAATTTGGATACTGATTTCTTTTAAAAGAAAACTAGTGGTTTTCAATACTATTGTTTATTCAGTAAGTGCCATTTTTATATCTATAGTGACACATAATGTTAAAAATAGCTGACTTTTATAAGAGGGTTTGGCCTTACAGAACATATATATTTCTAAATGCTTGCCAATAAGAATCAAAGTTCTTTACAAAAAATGCATATTTTTTTTTTATGGAGAGACATTCTATGTCATTGTTTCAAACTCTTCAAGGTCACAGAATCTATCAAGAATTACAGTACTTTTAATGTCAAGCCCTTGTGAAAATCACTCTTGGCTTCATAGGAATTATGAATTGATGGGTTCATAGAAATTTTACATTGATGAGAAATGAGATATGTAAGTCCTCAGAATTCTCTGAGAATGACATTTCTTAAATACCACTAAGGAAAAAATCTTTTGAATATTTAAGCCATGATTTGAAGATTTAGAAATACCAATTAGTAAACCATTCAGAGGCAAATATATAGCACCAGGTTTGCACTCACCAGTGGCTCTAGTGACTTCACAGCATCTTCACAGCATCCAGCTTAGATAAAACAGAACTGAAGTTAAGTCATAACTTCAGGGGAGAAGCACTGGTACCCACATGTGGAAAATTATTAAAATCATACCAAATGTTAGAATCATTCTGACATTCATTTAGTAAAGTTATATTAAAACATCAAATTTTAAAAAGTGGAAATAATCGTAGGTAAAGTTGAGAAAGCAATTTTGAATAAAGATCTTTGGACCAGAAATTAGCAGATCCAGCTATCCCTAGACCAACCATTGTGAGATCCTGGACATATACCTTAGTGTCAGTTTTTAATTTTTTCAAGTTCTTTGTATTTTTCTTTCAAAATATTCCTTCTCTTTTTGTTTTATGGTGCACTTTCTTTATTTCTCTGATGCAGTTATTTATTTTTTACATAATTCCATTTTGCTCCCTGAAGTGTCTCTGTAGTTCTTACTTTCTATTTGTTGCTTTCCATATCACCTTTCATGGTAGAGGTTTTCTCCAAATCTTGGGTCTTTATTGATTGTCTACTCATAGCCACTAGTGAGTCATAAATAGCTACTGGGAAGTTCTGTGGGTAGGGACAGGGTTTACTGAGTGGTGGACTTCACCACAGGATAATCATGCAAGAGCCCAACTCTTCTGCTGTGCACACAGCAGCAGACCTAGTGGTTACATGGAGGATTTTCAGTTGGGCAGGTGTTCTCCAAGAGAAGAACTCTCCCAGCTCCTGTTTAGGCCATAAGGTCTTTTCCCTGTGCTTTCAGAGTTAAGCCAGAAAGGGACAGGGCGGACTCACCGGTTTATAGTAGACTTTCATTCAGTTCTCCTGTTTTCATGACACTCATTCCTGCAGCCACCTCTTGTCATGAATTCAGCATCTCTCCTGTTCAACTACTTAGGGAATTGAAATGTCAATATTCTGCTGGTTTGGGATCTTGGTGTTTGTTTGACTGTGTACTGTGAGAAAGGCGATCTGGGGCTTTAACTATTTCTTGTACAGACTTCTAACCAGTCCCTCTGCTTCAGCCCCACTCACACACTATTCTTGATTCTTGGACCTTCCTGGGGCTCTGTGGTGTGAATTCATTTGTTCTTTGCATCCTTCACTGCAGGTACCTGGCTATCGGCATCTTGAGTCTTTTAGGTCATTTATGATTTAATCCATCTGCCTTCCACCTTCCAAATTTTGTTGATGCCTCCCAGGTATATCCTCTCTGGCTTTTGTTTTTAACAGCTTAACTGTCATCTTAAGGGCATTTGGAAGGCAGTGGAGACAAATGCATGTGATCAGTCTCAATATCTAACTGGCATCTTGAAACTCAATATGATAACTCAAAGATCCATATAACAATTGTAGAGAATAATATTCTGTATCCCTGTTTGTTGGAATGGGATGGTGAATTTATTTGAAAAACATTTATGACATTTGAATCTCTTGGAAGACATGTCCTTAATTTCCCCTTATGTCCTGCGAGTTCTGTTCCAGTTGTGGGATGGAACCATATATTGCTGTCTGTAGTGGGCTGAATGGAGTCACCCACAAATTCATGTCCATCCAGAATCTTAGAATTGATCTTATTCAGAAATAAAGTCTTTCAGATGTAATTAGCTCAGGATCTAGTGTTCAATTCATCCTGGATTAGGGTGCACTTTAAACCTAATCACGGGTGTCTGTATAAAGAGGAGAAGACACAGAGAAACAGAGGGAAGGAGACCTTGTGAAGATGAAGGGGGAGACTGGAGTGATGCTGCCAAAGAACACGTGACACCACCAAAACCTGGACGAGGCAAGGAAGGATTCTCTCTCAGGACCTTCAGAGGGAGCATGGCCTTGCTGACACCGTGGCTTCAGACTTTTGAGAATAAATGTCTGTTGTTTTAAATGATTAAGTTTGTGGTAATCTATTACAAAAGCCTTATGAAATGAAATACATTCCTTCAGATGTTGTTGTTTCCAACTCATTTCTAATTATTCAATTAAAATACTTGGTTTTGTTTTCAGAACTGTAAACGCTGTAAGATTTGAGACAATATGCAAAGGGGAGAGTTCCTGTTCCTGGAATAGATTCTGGAAGCTCCTGATCAAGGTAAAGTCAGAGATCCAGGATCAAGTGACCAAATCAGACTGTGTTGAGGCTGTGGCACATCCTATTTTAGGCTGTGAATCTGAGCCATGTGTGTAAGCTGGGTCCCATCAAGGACCCAAGAGAACAGGAAATCAAAGTCCTAAAAGACAGGAGCAATAGGACTCCAAGAAGGTAGAGCGGAAAATCTCAGGGGGCTCAGAAATCAGGTCTTCAAGAATTGATGGGTGAGGGCCACTGAGAGCCAGAAAACTGATACAAAACAACCACCCTGAAATTCCTTGCTTACCTGAGGCAGCTACACCATCGTTTTGACCACAGGTAGAACAGGTCTGAGGAAGAGCTAGCTGAGAGTATCTTACTAGAGTATCTAGCACAGGCTAAGGAAAGCAGGAGGCTTTGGCAAACAGATGTTGTCAACTAGTTCAAGCATCTAAAACTAGTAAGATAATTTAATAATATCATATTATAATCTGTTGTATAATTACATGTATATGAGTGTATGTGTGCTTGAAAAAGCTTTGGAAAAGTAGGTTAAATATTTAATATTTTCCTATGTGACTTATTTCTGTGACTGCCCATTAATTTTATAATAAGAAAAATAATGCCATTTCCATTTTGAAAGAAAAGCAACAAATGAGAAAAGAATCAACCTAATTCCAGAAAGTAAATGCATGAGCTGCAGAAAGATACTAAGCAAACATTAAAAAGAGGAAAATAGAAGTTTTAACGAGCTGTGTAGGATATGAAAACATAATAACTCTCTGTGGGAAGGTTTAATAGACTGCTTTAGAGATTTATAATACCTTGATTTTTTAGTCTTACTGAGCAAACCACAGCCATTCAAGTGAAATTTCATAAGATATTTGAAATGTCTTAGAGGTTTGACTGCAGAATCTGGTGAAATGCATGGTTTAGATGTTTATGAACCATTGGTTCACAATGCATATTTGTCCAGGATATGCAGACAAATCTCATCAGTCATGGTCAAGTACCAAATCCAAAACAACTAGTATCAAATTTACCTGCTGTCATTACAGCATCCTTCTTAATGGCCCAGGACCAGTAGCCAACTGGAGCCATAGACAGACTGCCAAGTGAAAAGGTGGGATTCCTTGGCAAACTGTGTCCTAAGTACATAGACATCCATATGTAAGACCTGGAAAAATTCTATGGAATTTCTTTTGTTTGTGTCTCTCTTGCCCACAAAGTAGGAACAGGTTTGGTGCCCTTTCTTCCATATCTTGGATTTGTGGCTGGGACCTAAAAGTCATCAGGGAATACAAATGGAGCCACATTGCTGCCCTTGGAATATGGGAGGACCTCTCTGGGCTCATTCTCCATTTATTGGTTGACACACACTTGGCAGTAGTAGCTGGGAAGCCAAGGCAAAGCGATTTCACTACAAATTTCCTCTCTAGAGCCATTTAGATGGTCCTGATTTTTATGACTCTGAACTTCATCATTTTGCCAACCACATTTTCAAATGGCTTTGAATGCAGCGTTCTATTTGGCATTTGGGAGATTTTTCATACATATTTTTAGAATGAATTTAGGAAGTAACCTATTAAAGTTTGGTGGCTTAAGTATTATAACCCATCATTTTACTAATAACAACCTCTATAAAGAATACATTTATTTAAAAAATTGGTGGTGTCTTAAAATGCATGTTAGATAGGGATCTTTTGTTGCAAGTTCAAGGGCCCCCATCTCAGACTTGTGAGAGCAGAAATTTGTTAGTTCCAAATTTCCAGAGCCTGGTGTTTCTGCCCCGACACACGCATGCCTGCGTGACACTCTTGTCATCTTTCTTGTAGCGTCCCCGGCAGCTATACCATCTGCAGGGCCACACCCTCCTCTTCCTCATCCACTGGAGGAAGCCTTGCCTATTTCACCACGGAGTCCTGGAGTTGAACCCCATTGACTCTGAGTTTTCTGCCCCTGGACCATTCCATGGATATCTTGACACCACCAACAAAAAGTAATGGGGAAAGCCTGATTGGCTAGTCGGCAAAGGCAAATGCCCAGGTAAAGGCAATGGAAGGTTTGACTTTCATAAATACTTTCTAATTCATGAAAATGTAACACCAGTACCTTTAATTTAAAAATTCTCTCTGTGTTTTCTTATCCCCAAACATACCTGTGAATCTGCATTTGTATGTCAGACATAAAGTACAAACATTTGACAGCAAAGTGCAAAGGGGATGATAATAGCCATATCTCACATGCACTTAATGCTTTACATTTTGTAATATTCCTTCTCCACCATTTCCTGTTAGTTTCAAAATAACCTCCTGATCAGATATGATAGTAGATAATATTTTCCTCTTCCCTATTTTACAAAGAAAAAAAAAATCACACTGATTTCTTCTGACCCCAGACCCTCGGTTACAAAGTGACCAGAACTAAAATCATCTGGCACTTAATACAGAGATATTTCCATCAGCTGAACTCAAATTGCTAATAGACTTTGGAATTTTCACAGTCCTTGAAATGTCCTTACAATTTTGGTGATTTCTTTGGTCTGCATGACTTCAAACTGAAAGCATTTCATTTAGCTATATTGAGAAGTTCATAGAAATAATTTATATTTAAACAATTGAGTCTGATTACTAATTTCAAATTGTTTATGTACACAGCTACTTGCCTCTCACTTGTTGATAAGTGTTTGAGGAATATGTATGCAGCAGGGTATGCAGAATGCCAGAAGTGAAGGAAGGAAAGTGTTAATTAATATTAGTCCTAAATGTTGAGAAGTGGGTGAGGTCACCCATTTAATTGTGAACAATTAATCATGCCTAGAGGTATATTACTGAATTTTCAAGAATATTAATAGAGCAACAGTCCCTCCCATCAGGAAACTTGCACAAGCTTCTTAGATAGCCTCATCCACCAGAGGGAAGACAGCAGAAGCAAAAAGAAATACAATCCTGCAGGCTGTGGAACAAAAAACACATTCACAGAAAGATAGACAAGATGAAAAGGCAGAGGGCTATGTACCAGATAAAGGAACAAGATAAAACCCCAGAAAAACAACTAAATGAAGTGGGGATAGGCAACCTTCCAGAAAAAGAATTCAGAATAATGATAGTGAAGATGATCCAGGACCTCGGAAAAAGCATGGAGGCAAAGATCGAGAAGATGCAAGAAACATTTAAAAAAGACATAGAAGAATTAAAGAAGAAACAAACAGAGATAAACAATACAATAACTGAAATGAAAACTACACCAGAAGGAATCATTAGCAGAATAACTGAGGCAGAAGAACAGATAAGTGTCCTGGAAGACAGAATGGTAGAACTCACTGCTGCGGAACAGAATAAAGAAAAAGGAATGAAAAGAAATGAAGACAGCCTAAGAGACCTCTGGGACAACATTAAATGCAACCACATTCACATTTAGGGGTCTCAGAAGGAGAAGAGAGAGAGAAATGACCCGAGAAAATATCTGAAGAGATTATAGTTGAAAACTTCCCTAACATGGGAAAGGAAATAGCCACCCAAGTCCAGGAAGCGCAGAGAGTCCCATACAGGATAAACCCAAGGAGAAACACGCTGAGACACATAGTAATCAAACTGGCAAAAATTAAAGACAAAGAAAAATTATTGAACACAGCAAGGGAAAAATGACAAATAACATACAAGGGAACTCCCATAAGGTTAACAGCTGATTTCTCAGCAGAAACTCTACAAGCCACAAGGGAATGGCATGATATACTTAAAGTGATGAAAGGGAAGAACCTACGACAAAGATTACTCTACCCAGGAAGGAACTCATTCAGATTCCATGGAGAAATCAAAAGCTTTACAGACAAACAAAAGCTGAGAGAATTCAGCACCACCAAACCAGCTCTACAACAAATGCTAAAGGAACTTCTCTAAGTGGGAAACACAAGAGAAGAAAAGGACCTACAGAAACAAGCCCAAAACAATTAAGAAAATGGTCATAGGAACATACATAAGGATAATTACCTTAAACATGAATGGATTAAATGCTCCAGCCAAAAGACACAGGCTTGCTGAATGGATACAAAAACAAGACCCATATATATGCTGTCTACAAGAGACCCACTTCAGACCGAGGGAAACATACAGACTGAAAATGAGGGGATGGAAAAAGATATTCCATGCAAATGGAAATCAGAAGAAAGCTGGAGTAGCAATACTCATATCAGATGAAATAGACTTTAAAATAAAGAAGGTTACAAGAGACAAGGAAGGAAACTACATAATGATCAAGGGATCAATCCAAGAAGAAGATATAACAATTATAAATATATATGCACCCAACATAGGAGCACCTCAATACATAAGGCAACTGCTAACAGCTCTAAAAGAGGAAATTGACAGTAACACAATAATAGTGGGGGACTTTAACACCTCACTTACACCAATGGACAGATCATCCAAACAGAAAATTAATAAGGAAACACAAGCTTTAAATGACCCAGTAGGCCAGATAGATTTATTTGATATTTATAGGACATTTCATTGAAAAATAGCAGATTACACTTTCTTCTCAAGTGCCCACGGAACATTCTCCAGGATAGATTGCATCTTGGATCACAAATCAAGCCTCAGTAAATCTACACTCCCTAACACCATACACAGAAATAAACTTAAAATGGATTAGAGACCTAAATGTAAGGCCAGACACTGTAAAACTCTTAGAGGAAAACATAGGAAGAACACTCTTTGACATAAATCACAGCAAGACCTTTTTGGATCCACTTCCTAGAGAAATGGAAATAAAAACAAAAATAAACAAATGGGACCTAATGAAACTTCAAAGCTTTTGCACAGCAAAGAAACCATAAACAAGACAAAAAGACAACCCTCAGGATGGGAGAAAATATTTGCAAATGAAGCAATGGACAAAGGATTAATCTCCAAAGTATATAAACAGCTCATGCAGCTCAATATTAAAAAACCAAACAACCCAATCCAAAAATGGGCAGAAGACCTAAATAGACATTTCTCCAAAGAAGACATACAGATGGCCAAGAAGCACATGAAAAGCTGCTCAACATCACTAATTATTAGAGAAATGCAAATCAAAACTACAATGAGGTATCACCTCACACCAGTTAGAATGGGCATCATCAGAAAATCTACAAACAAATGCTGGAGAGGGTCTGGAGAAAAGGGAACCCTCTTGCACTGCTGGTGGGAATGTAAATTGATACAGCCACTATGGAGAACAGTGTGGAGGTTCCTTAAAAAACTACAAATAGAATTACCATACGACCCAGCAATCCCACTACTGGGCATATACCCAGAGAAAACCATAAATCAAAAAGACACATGCAACCCAATGTTCATTGCAGCACTGTTTACAATAGCCAGGTCATGGAAGCAACCTAAATGTCCATTGACAGATGAATGGATAAAGAAGATGTGGTACATATATACAGTGGAAAATTACTCAGCCATAAAAAGGAACAAAATTGGGTTATTTGTTGAGACGTGGATGGATGTAGAGACTGTCATACAGAGCGAAGTAAGTCAGAAAGAGAAAAACAAATATCGTACATTAACGCATATATGTGGAACCTAGAAAAATGGTACAGATGAACCGGCTTTCAGGGCAGAAATTGAGACACAGATGTAGAGAACAAACGTATGGACACCAAGGGGGGAAAGCAGCAGGGGGGTGGGGGGTAGATGGTGGTGTGATGAATTGGGCGATTGGGATTGACATGTATACACTGATGTGTATAAAATGGATGACTAATAAGAACCTGATGTATAAAAAAATAAAATAAAATTCAAAAAAATATTTGCTTTTCAAAGAAAAAAATAGAGCAAAAATGATGGATTCATGTGTTAAAATTATGAACTATTTTGTTGAAGTAACATTTCTAAGGGAAATTATTTGGGATATTATTTGGAATCTTTATATTTAAATTTTCTTGAGTAATCAATTTCCTATGGGTCTTTGGGAAATGTGGAAAAAATTCCCTAAGCATACTTATAAATATTTATAAGACATTCTTGGGCTCCAGGTTTAAGGAGCACACATGTGACTGTTTCTTGTTGAGCTGCCCACCCCCTTCCAATATTCCCAGGGCCCAGCTCCTCTCTTGTTTCACTTCCTTTATCTTAAAGAAACTAAAGCCCCTGAGAACCCACCTTAAACTGTGCAAAGGCTGTGATCTGAGGATTGGGAGTGGACGCTCACAAGCCCCACCCTACTTTCTCAGCATGTGGTGCTAAAGCCCTAAACAGCGTGCTGGGATTACTCTGCTTTGCTTGGTGGGAATGTGACTGCGGGTTACACAAGATAGATTTGTCTACTTACAAAAAAATGTCCTGATAGAAACCGTACATCTGTACATTTTTGCCTTTTGATATGACAACTGCCCAGACTTTTTCATTTTTAATTTGCAGTGACATTTAATAGACAGTTTTTATCAGAAGGAATATATTTAGGTCACAGTTACATGGAAAAACACATAGACTATGTGAAATCCCAGGCTTTCTCCTAGAATATTCAAAATGCTCATCAAAAGTTAGTTAGTACAGGGACTTCCCTGGCGGTCCAGTCGTTCAGACTCCACGCTTCCAATGCAGGGGGCGAGGGTTTGATCCCTAGTCAGGGAACTAATATACCACTTGCTGGGTGGCATGGCCAAAAAAAAAAAAAAAAATGTTAATTAGTACAATAAAGATGGCCAGCAGCTGACTGAATAAACAGAATGTCATTTAGTATTTTAAAAACAGATTCTGGGAGTAGAAGCTACCAGCAAAATATCCGGAAATCTGAGTTAACAGATCTGCTTTGCATACTTGATACTAATAAATATTTACCCATTCCTCCTTCTTCCCAGACAGAGGGAACTGGCTGATGATTGTTAAGGGGACAAAGGGAGACGGACGAGGGAAAGTGAAAGGTACGGTGGAGGGGCTGGGAGACGTCGCTGTGAGGGGGGCAGTACTTTCAGTTCTTAAACGCTCTTCGGGTTTTGGATTTAAGGAGCCCAGAAGTTTGGAGATGCTACTGACATCAAAGAGAAATGACCTGCTTTCAGCGTGAAGGCAGTCCCGTGGGGCTTTGTCCTAATTGCGTGGTTTGCAGCTCAGTAGGTAGAATAAATGCTGAAGAAACCAACACTTAAAAGTGTTTGTGACAGGGTGCTAAAGGCATAGATACATTTAGTTTGTTTTGAGCCCAGACAAAGTGTTTTCTAGCTTTTTATAGGGAATTTTGCAGCATTGTTGATGTGGTGCTTGTACATTTCGGCAGCTCCAAAGCCTTGCGCTAAAATAGCTCTGTCTTCCCAGGACAAGTAATTAAGCTGTACAGAGAGGGTTGTCACTGCTTTCCAACTACTTGACAGCTAACATGCCTGGAAACGGCAAATACCGCCATTCACGTGCTAACAGAAAAGGCTGTTTTTATCTCCAAACATCACACGCTGTTAATATGAGGTGCTTACACATCGGTGAAATTTGGTGAGAAGTATAGTTAGGAAAATAATCTATTTTAACGCTATTTTAAAAATATTTTCAGTAAACTATTTGGAAGCCCTTTCCATATATATTCTCTCTCTATATATGAAATATTCTCTTATTGCTTCTCTAATTTTATACCATTTAAATACATTTTAATGCATACATTTTATTAAAAACCGTTTAAACTGACTCTGTAGTTAACATTTTATTTTTATGGGCTCAAAATGTGAGTCAGTAACAGAAACCTAAGAAATGGTGGCTTCATGTGCTGCGGGGTTTTAGTTCTCATATAATTAGTCCAGGGCTGGTGCAGTAGCTTAGCGATGCCTTCAAGGACCAGGGCTCCTTTGACCTCCTGCCCCTGGAGGTTTTCTCTCCTGTAGACAAAAGAGAGCTGCTCCAACTCCGACTATTCTATTGGCATTTTAGAAAGGAAGAGAATGAGGGATGGGAATTAGAAGAAATCAAGGAGAAAAGGGGGCCCGTCAGCAAAGGAGGACTTTCTCAAAACTCTGCAGCAGCCTCCTGCTTCATCTCATTGACTAGCATCAGGGAGGTTTGGGAAACGCAGCTTTGTACAGCTACGCGCTGTGATCCAAACACACTGTTAGTGAGGCAGAAGGTGGGAAAGGAGGCTGTGAAGACCAAGAGCCAAGCTTGCCAAGCTGTGCTTCCCCCGGAGGGAGGGGCTATGATGGTCAGCCTTGTGATTGGATTGCGTAGGATTAGGAGGCCACGTTACTGAAAATGGGGTCTCACGGCTTTAAAACCAATCCTCAAGAGGCAAGGTTGGTGGAAAGGCAAGTTTGCTTTGTTTCAGAGGCTGGCAACGGGGGCAGAGGGGAGAGGGGGAAGCGCAGACTTTTGTCCGAAGGCCAGCTGCCTGCCAGTCAGCGGGCAAGAGCTTTGAAAGGGGAGTTTCAGGGGTTTATGGGTGGAGGGGGGGCTGCATGCCAAAACATCAGTCAGCGCCGACAGTCATCTTGAAATTGGTCCTGCGGTGGTCTCATCAGGGTCATGTTGATTGTTTTAAGCACAGTGAATCTTCAGTTCCAGGGTCAGTTTGTTCCCATTTCTTTGAGGCCGGATCTTGGAATTGTGGCAGCTTATGTCATGGCTACAGCCTGATCGTCGTGTAGTTAACTTCTTCCATCTGGCGAGGGTCTCAGTATCTATAAGACAGTTCACAGGATAGGGCTCAGAATGTTATCTATAGCCCTCGAGGAGGAACTAAAGGTCCCTGGCTTTGCTTAATGACTAAATTATTATTATTTGGTCTTGTTTGACTGTTTCCCTTTGTTTCTGCATTTTCTCACTTCTCTGATTAAGCTTGTTCTTTGGCTGAAGTTTTTATACAGACAAAAGTCAGGCTGAGGACATGCGGGGAAGGACCATAGGGTCCTGTTCTGTTCCGGCTATCCGTATGGGTTCAAAGTGCTGCCTGACGGGTACTTTCCTTCCTGACGTTAGAGCAGGCATATTTTCCCATTTAAGTGCCCATAGATATTCTTCGAATCACTTTCAGTGTCTATAGTAATTTACATTACATGAATACCCAATCCCCGTTTTGGAAATTTGGGTGGTTTCCAACAGTCACTTTTGTTTTTTTTTTTAGGTTGTCATATTGGGTGTTTTTTTTTAACATCTTTATTGGAGTATAATTGCTTTACAATAGTGTGTTAGTTTCTGCTGTATAACAAAGTGAATCAGCTATACGTGTACATATATCCCCATATCTCCTCCCTCTTGCATCTCCCTCCCACCCTCCCTATCCCACCCCTCTAGGTGGTCACAAGCACTGAGCTGATCTCCCTGTGCCATGCGGCTGCTTCCCACTAGCTACCTATTTTACGTTTGGTAGTGTATATATGTCCATGCCACTCTCTCACTTCGTCCCAGCTTACCCTTCCCCCTCCCCGTGTCCTCAAGTCCATTCTCTACGTCTGTGTCTTTATTCCTGTCCTGCCCCTAGGTTCTTCAGCAGTCACTTTTGAAAACAAAAGTTCAGTGAATGTCTTTGTAGACATATTTTTGTGTACATCCATGACTTGGTTCTTAGGTTTCGGTCCTGTAAATGAAGTTATGGGGTCAAATTTATGCATCTATTTCATGCTTTTGGTGTCATTGCTAAATTGTTCTTTGACAAAGTTCTCTCCAGCTGCAGTGTGTCAAATTGCTTACTTCCAAGCGTACTATCAGCTTTACGGGGATTATGTTTTTAACGTTTGCCAGTTTCACTGGTGAAAACCACCTAGAATTCGGAATGACTCTAAGAAGATGAGTGCATACAGTTTGCACAAGGTGAGGCCCATGTAGATGGATGGTGTAAACCTCTCAACTGAGGGATCATAGGAGCTGCTGGGGGCAATGGCAGGATTGTGCAAGAGCGAGTAGTGGGTCCTTCCCCGTGCAAGTCCCCACTGTGTCAGTGACGCAGCATCAGTCCTTTCCCCCCAAGGACACCCCAGTGACTTCTGGAAGTCCTTAGAGTGCTCCGTGTGTCCCCACAAATAAGCCTGCCTCCTGGTGGGCCAATCACCACTGGCCCACGAGCTCTGCCTGCAAAGCCCCTGGAGGACCCTCCTGCTGCCCCAGACTCACAAGGACACTGTAGACCCCTGGGAGGTCTCAGAGCTGCCGGACCTCCAGGCTGCAGGCTGGCGCTGGGCAGAGGCCAAGAGACAAGGCGCCTTTCCTCTCACTCAGAGGTGGCCTTAAAGCATCGAATTTTCAAGGAAAATTCTCCACCTGAGCCTGTGCAGCTCAAGGTGGAGAGTCGGGGGTGCTGGGACTGGAAGCTTTATTCTCACACATGCGTGACTGTCACATGGAACCTGGGCCGTCGCCTAAAACCTCTACATGTGCCCTTTCCATGTGACCTGAGCTTCTTCACTGGGCTCTAAGGGTGAGCATCCTGACGGAGAGAGAGCCAGGCCCCGAAGTACCACTTCCACCACACCCTGTTCATAGAGACGGTTACTACAACAGCCCGAGTTCAATGGAGGGAGAAGTATGCTCCAGCTATGTGTGGGGTGCAGGAATGTCCTGGAAAAATACATGTGAGACCAGAAACGTGACTGCAGACTCATCTGGAAAATAGCATCTACAACACTGATGCGTCATCAGTATTACCTGCGGGTTGCCACCGAGCTGTCCCGTTTTGGGGGAGTCTTTTCCTGCTCTTCTGATCAGCAATTTTCCTCCAAATATAGGTTCTAGAATTTGAGTCACTTATGGGGTAATTGAGGGCAAATAATGACAGCACAATGAGTTCCGGCGAAGCATGAATAAAGCTTTACCGTGAACACAGGTTCAGAATCTCTCACACAGCTTCTGCGGGAATGTGCAAATCGTACAAATGTAAAATCACAAGCTTCTTATTTCAAAGTACAATGTGATCCCTGGGAAATTCTTTCTGAAGTTGCCATATAAGTCTACTCCGGCTGCCATAGCAAGAAACCACAGACCTGGCAGCTGACAGAACAGAAATTTATTTTCTCACTCTTCTGGAAGCTGGACATCTGAGATCAAGGTGTCGCAGGGTTGGTTTCTTCTGAGGACTTCTTTCCTTGGCACAGAGATGATCGTCTTCTGGTGTCTTCATGTGATCTTCCCTCTGTGTGCGTCAGTGTCCTAACTTCCTCTTCTTATAAGGACACCAGTCGTATTGAATCAGGGCTCACCTTGGTGACTTCATTTTACCTTAATCACCTCTTTAATGACTCCACCTCCAAATACAGTCACATTCTGAGGTCCTGGAGCGACGATTTCAGTGTATGAATTTTTTTTTAAGCTGTTTATTTTTTAATTTTAATTTTATTTTTAAAATATTTTTTTTGGCCACGCCGTGAAGCATGTGGAATCGAACCCACGCCCCTTGCATTGGAAGCACAGTGTCTTAACCGCTGGACCACCAGGCACGTCCCTCAGTGTATGAATTTTGAGGGGACACAATTCAGCTCATAAGAGTCTCCATTGTAGAAAGTCTTATGACAGTGACCTCGTAGGATACTCTGGGGTCACATTTCCATCTGCCTTCTGGACGTTTCGAGTTTGATAATCTTCCTTTACTGACTCTCTCCTTACCCTGATTTTTCTGTTTCTATTTATACTACTTTGGTCTCTCCAGGCACCAGGACAAAAATGAATAAATAAAAAGCAAAACAACAACAACAACAAGATCCCAGATGCTCAGTGTTAAGCGTGCTTTCTTTTTCTACCCCGTTTCTCACTAAGTCCTAATATTATTCCTCTGAAGTGATTCTCACTTTGCCCCTTCCACTTCCTCACCCAACTTCAGGCCTTTCTCTGTCTCACCCTCTGGCAGGTTTATTTCTTTTCTCCTAACTGTAATTCAGTGATGTTTCCGGTGCAGTGCTTGACTTAATACTGCCCTATTCTTTCCCTTCCGAAGTGCGCTCTGAGCATCCTGTGATTCTGGGGTGCCGTGTGGGGTCACTGTCGCTTTTCACAGACCATTTCCTGGCTCCTTCTGGAAACATGATAAGATGGCAATTTCTGCCTCTTTGAACATGAGTGTCATAATTGGCTTTGACCAATGGAATGTGAGAGGAAGTGACCAAAGTTACTTCCCGGTGGAAGTGTTAAGATCCAGTGTGTCGTTTGCCATGCTTCTCTCTTCCTCTGCCCCAGTGTCTGGCAATAATAACAAGGATGTCTGCTGCATAGGCCTGGGTCCCGGGCAGAGCCCCCCCCCCCCCCCCATGAACGGCGGGTGTAGCCTGGGCAATGAACAAACCTTTACTGTTTTAAGTCACCATCATTAGGGGATGGTTTGTTAGGTCTGCATATCCCAGCCCCACCACTTACAACAGGCTGTCCATCATGGGTCCTCACCTCTCCACCACAGGGGTGCATCTATGGCCCAGGCTGACTAAAATCAATTACCCTTCTCCTCCAGGGCTCAGTAAGACTTGGCACCCTAAAGGGACCAATCTGAGATGGACGGGAAGTGATACTGGAGAGAGAATATATCTTCCCTTCTGAGCTCCTAGGTGGTAAATATCACGTAAGCTTAGAGTGACAGCACCTCCTTGCCTGCCACGTGCAGAAAATGTGCCTGAGAGAAACACCAACACAAAGGAAAGCAGAACCAAGAGATGCGGGGCAAAATCTCTCACAGATTTCTGGTGACGTGGCTTTAGTATTTGGATTCAGAAATGAGCACAGCCTCTGGACTTTGTGTGGTAGGGATAGACCTTGCTTTGTGTTTAGAAGTGAGAGCTGAGTTTCTTATTCTCAGACCCCCATTAATTCTCATTTCCCTCCATCCCCCACCAATAAGATAAGTCTGTAAGATTACGTGTCAGTCTATAGATCAGGTGTATGACTCTTCTAGATTACTCTTTCTAAACTGTCCGTTTCATCTATGACTGCCTTTTACTTAAGTATTTCCAATGTTTCCAGCTTTTTGCAGAATAAACTGCTCAGTCCAAGCTCCACCTTGGACATTGCGGACCCTGACCTGCTGCCGTCCTCTCCGTGCTCATAGCCCCTGTTGCTCTGCAGGAACCTCATCCTTTGGTCAGAGCACTTTGCTCGTAGGTCACTCGAGCATCCTTTACACTGCATTGTGTCCATCCTTTTCCTTCTCTGAAACATGCTCAACTCCATTCAGAGAACTTACACCTCTTCTTCCTGACTCAGGTCAAAAGCCTAACTTTCAATAAGGCTTCTTTCGTTTCTAATCTTGACTTTGGGAAATAGTGTGTATCTCCCATCGGTTGTAAGAACAGCTTGATGTATTAGGAGGAAGCAAAAACCTGCATTTCTCAATTGCTGACCATGGTCTTGGTGACTTGAGTTTGTGCCTTTGTTGGTTAATTTGGAGCAATATTACCCATCTTCTATTCTGCAGACTTGCTGAGAAAACCAGCAAGAGTTTATGTTTAAGAGCAGACTGTGTAGACTGAGAATTTTCAGCAGTGCTTCTCTGTCACTGCGTGGTTTGGTGGTTATTTGTGTGTGTATCATCTCTCACCGATTGTAACTTTTCCAAGGAAAGATCAAGGTGGCCGCATCCTTAAAGTACCCCATAGATCAGTGTCTTGAACGCAAAAGGGCTATAATATACTCTACTCCTTCAAAAAACAAATCCTAGAAGAAGATGGTTGAAAGGCAGCTGTATCTAACTGCACTTATACACTCTAGATTTTAGAAATTTGTACCATTAAAGAAAACTTCATTCCAATGAGAAGTTTACAAAATTTTATAATATTTAGGAAAATGATATCTTTGGCAAAATCAATGTAAAATAGCCCCGTGCTTTACAGTGACCACTTCGAAATATGTTTTGGTACTGCCACTTTGATTTCTGTCATCTTATGATTGTCTCCTGGATTCGAGATAATACAATTGATATGAACTAAAAAATATGTATCTTCCTAAAATAAAAAACAGACAAAAATTGCATTCACAACTTAATTCCAATAGCTAGTTGGAATCTCAGATTGTACTGCACTGGGGAACACCCCTCCCCTTTGTCACTGTCAGGAATAAAATCTATGGGTCTTGGCTTCTGTGTTCTGGAGAAGAATAGAAATCTTGGGGTGGCATGTGCTTTGTGCTTCCTCAGTCATACAGCCATTTATGATCATCTATGAGCTCCTCAATCATAACCAACTTCTGACTGCAGCTGCAAACATCTCATTTTCATTGTCTTTCCAGACCGAGGCACAACTTTTACCATATTATGAAACTCTTGGAAGCTGTGTTTATGGTGTTATGAATCTCATCTTGACCTGTGTTGGTCCCTAATGTTTTTAAAGAACAAAGTACCACAGCTTGCATTGCCTTTGGAGCTAATCTGGTTACATCCCCATCTTTCCACCCCTGAGGAAGCTGAGGCAGGATTGGCAAAGTGACCTTCCAGGTCGCAGGTCTCACTTGGGCAGAGTTAGGGCTGGGACCCACTCTTCTTAAGTTCAGTGTCCTGAGGGGGAGGGTTCTCCTGAGTGTGCATCTGGCCTAACACACATTGTAGCAGCCCGTGTGGGAGGGTCTATGCCGGCTGTCTCCCTCCTATCAGTGCCACACAGGTGCCTAGGTTCCCCCCTCTCGAATCAGCCAGGCAAAGGGCATGAAGTACTATGGGTTGCATGAAGCCACAGACACCCGTGCCCCGTGCTTGGGGCTGTCATCATACTTATCCTAGTTGCCTACAGACAAGACTGATCTTCCATCTGGATTACAGAGATGTATCAATGCACGTGTCCTTTGGGTTGTGCACAAGTCTGTGAAGCTCTGTTGCACTTGATGTGGGTTTGGAGGATTTTAGGGAACAAGGAGTGTTGAAGTAAAGAGATGCCTGTAGACTGAGCCAAGTGTATTTTATCAAAAAAGCAGAGAGCAGATCTGTGGAGCACAATTGTGCATTGCGACAAGTAAAAATATCAGCTTTTTTTTTAAGTTCTGGAAGAATTTTATCTCTTAAATAAAAAGGATCTGTTCACTGACAGCTGTTGCCCTGTTGAGGATGGGATGGGGTTAAAGCATCCGTGAGGATCCTGGAACTAGTCCTTTCACATTCAAGAAGCCACGGTGGAGAGTCAACCTCAGAGAGTCAACCCCCGTCATGGGGGCTGTTTGGGATCCAAGATGATCACAGACTCTGTCCTGCGGAAGCCCAAACTTTATTATGTGTTTATGTAAGAACACCAGGGAGACATTGATAAGTTCCAGAAGAGTGGTAAAAAGTGATGACTTAATTCAGAGGAGGGCCAGCCAGCTTCCCACTGGGTCCTGAAGAAGGAAAGAAGGAAGGTCATTTCTTCACGTCTTTTGACTTTAGGAAAGTGGCATAAGCAGCTTATTAGAAGGGGCTAACTTCACACCATGTGCTTTCCTGAGACTCAAGTGGGGAAGAAAGTTTTACCTGCATTCTAATTTCAAACATGGATGCTCATTAGAGTTCTAGAAAGCCATCGCTTCACTTAAATATAAACTCTTCTTATATGGAAGGTCATGTGTGAGCCCGTGCATTAAAATATTTTGTGGTAAATAAAAATTAATTCTTAAAGTTAGGGAGTCCATCATGCCTTAATTGATTTAAGAGATTGTTAAACTTTATGAAAATTGATAACAGTGATGTTATCTGAAGTTGGATTTTAAGAAAACACCTTAGATCTTTGCCTCCTTACCCTCAACCATAAGTTAACATTTCCTAAGCTCTTACGATGATTTTTATCTCATTTCCATTGGGAATGTCCATTGTGTTAGATCCAAGGACCGACATTACTGCAGAACTGAGAATAATGAGAGAGCCAACTGAAGAAAGGAAATGAGACAAGGCAGCTTTAGCCTGTAGACTATTTTTCTCTCTATTGAATATCTATTTTCCCTCTTTTAGCCTCTGTTCTTTATGAAAGAAAAGATTGTATCTCACTCATTCTTACATCCAGTATATCTAACATGGTCTGTGGCATGCACAGGAGGTCTTTCCTGACAACTAGATTCAAAATGAGTAGGGGAATTTCCTGGTGGTCCAGTGTTTAGGACTCAAAACAAGTAAATGAATGAACAGGGACTTCCCTGGCCGTCCAGTGGTTAAGACTTTGCCTTCCAATGCAGGGGGTGCAGGTTCGATCCCTGGTTGGGGAGCTAAGATCTCACATGCCTCACAGCCAAAAAAAATCAAAACATAAAACAGAAGCAATATTGTAACAAATTCAATAAAGACTTTAAAAGTGGTCCACAAGATATAATGAAAATCAAAATATATATTTTAAAAAGTGAATGAATGAATGAATGAACAGGAGAATGTTCATCCTTTCTACTTTTAATAATGAACCATTCCATGTGTTGAAATCATATCCTAGGAATGCCTATCCCCACATCACTTGAATGTGCACAAAATGCAGACTGATGTTTTGTGACGACCACTCTAACTCAGCACACTGCAGACACACAGGGTGGAACTCACCGTCATGGCACAGGTAGTGGACAGTGTCCAGCCTTTTGTAGATAAGGTAGGGTATCGTTATGATACTCTAAATCTAATGATTTTTGTTTAACTGAAGGAAAAGAGAATGAAAAGCAGAAAGCAGATGTGAAGACTGAGGGGCTGGAAAACCTGTGAACTCGGGTGTCACGGAGGTAAGAACTAGATAACAATGAAGTAGGTAACACGGATGGGATTGCTCAGGAAGTAAGTATGTTCTTCTCACATGAAAGTAACAACTACTCACAATAGTAAGGACACCGTTATGTGTTAGAGAAAACTCATCATCACACAGCTTGAGCAGCTTGTTTCTAGCGGAAACCCCAAGTATGGAGGAGACTTTTCAGCTTCTCCTCAAAAAAAGAACACAGAGTGAGGTCCGTACTCTATATAGGGAAGCGGGCTCTGTTATCCTGCCACGACTGGATTGTGTTCAATTCCTGATTCTACTGGGTATTTTAAATGTTGACCCTCTCTATATGTAGATACGTATCAATATCTCCACCTTTCTATGTATATGGAGTGAAGGGCAGGGCCTTTGACCGGAAGTTTGATCTTATCAGAAATGTTGACTAGCCTGTGGGATGTCTGGCTTTTTGGAGAGAACTTGGAGAATGTTTTTCTATGGTTCATTAAGTTGGGAAAGAGATGTCTTGATCTTTTTATTTTATGAATACATGCAGAAATGAAAAGACTTGAAGAGTCAGCAACGGAGTTTCAGCAAGACTCTTCTCCAGCTAAATTGGATAGTAAAGAGAGTAGAGCCTTGAATGGTGGCCATCCAGTTTCACATTTTGGAAGGAAGGAGACAATGTCATCTCCTCTATGAAAATGGAGGCACAAGAACGCAAATCAGTGTACAGCTTTGTTGTAGCACATTGTACCATGAATTAATATGAATACATTAATAAGGATTCTTTCTGTTGGTTTTGGAATTTTTTTTTTTTTCTTAAAAGAAAGATCAAACAGTTTTCAAGTTTGAGAAGCATTGCATAATCTAAAAGAGTACAGCTTTCAACCAGGAAACCTAGGTGATTTTTTTTTTTCCTATTTTTACCTAGCTGTGTGATCTGAAATGACACGACTAATCCTTTGTTATTTAAATGTTTTTATGCTAATGAAATGAATAGTCTCTTATTTAAGCCACAGGGAACTAGTCAGTCTGTATGCATATGTTTGTGCAAATTATACACCCTGATATTATGCGGTGGGAGTCATCAAACCTCAGTTTCTTCATTCATAGACACTGGTTTTCCAAATATTGGGTTGGCCAAAAAGTTCGTTCAGGATTTTCTGTAAAATGTAATGGAAAACGTCAACGAAGTTTTGTCCAACCCCATACTTTCTTCTCCATCTATCCTATTGTATTCAACATTGAAAAAACAATTTAATTTTTACTTATCGAAATGTCCTTTTCAACTTGAAAACCCAAATTAACATGCCCCTGCTTTTATGATATTTTTCCCCTTTAGTCAGTGAAAGTTCCTTGAGCTTATGAGCTAAGCCTACGATTTTGTACTGTGGGAGTATTTACAATAACACTAAGCACATAGTAGATGACCAATGAATTGTCTTATCTAGTTAGCAGTAGCTTCAGCAGTGGTAATAATTGTAGTCACTGCATAGATATTTTCAGCAATTTCACTGTTTTAAAGTTTGCTGCTTAACTCTTCCTAAGTTTTATTTTAACTAGAGAATTAGTGAGGAGATTTATAAAATATTCAACATTTGTGTTATGTTTTGTCAAGAGAGAAGTGATCATTTTTATACAGTAGAATTGCAAAGAAGACTTTCTCCCTTTATACTCACTAAGTTGCAAAGGTAAGAAAATAACCTATATCAAATTTATTCACTCAGTTTAATTCAAATTTACACATTTATAGGTGATATTAACATTGGAATTAAGTAATAATATTTAAGTCAAGAAACAGTTTATGGATGACTAAGAATTTTTCAGTTTTAAGGAATAGAAATAAACTCTGGTTAAATCAAGGATACAGGAAGTTTTTATAGGGCTATGATTTAAGTAATAAAATGAAAGAGGAAACTGAATCAGCAGGTTCAGCATCTCCAGAGACCTCTCTGGGATGCTCTGATACTGAGTGTCCCTCTGCTCCAGGGTATCATTACAGGGTAAGTGGGCTGATGGATCTGGTTTGGTCCACATGTATCCAATAAAGGGAGAGTTCTTGAAAAAGCTGTTACTAAAAGAAGTGGTGATGGATGGTTGATTGCAAAAATGGCATATGTCCTTTACAGTAAATGGTCAGTTTCCAACAGAGAAGAGAAATTATCATGAAAGCATTTACAACCATATGTTTTTAATTTTGGAAAGCAAATTTCCATTAAACCACAATGGATTTTAACACTGAAAGGAATTTTGAAAAGAAATTACATTCTGTACAACAACTTAGTTTCTTATGCTGCCCCCAAAGCAACAAGAGGATAGTAGGTAAGAAATGTTGCATATTTTTATGAGTTTGACATAAAGAACTTTTAAACAGCTGTATCTGATAATATTCATTCAAATTGCCTTCAGTGAAACAGATAGTACATAGACCAGCAATTGTTGAAGCATCATAAAAGAAAGGGAATGATACCTGGCCACTAAGTCATAGGAAAGGACCAAATGGCAGCTCTTTTGCCTGATGAGATGTCTAGCTTTATTTAGATTCTCATGGATTAATCTGGGGGAGGTAATACCATGTAAGGGAAATTAACAAATAGAAAGCTTTCATGAGAAGTGAAAATTGTACTGAAAGAATCTTAAGAGATAGGAGGGTCTAACAGTCTAAACCAGGAAAGGGCAGCTCTGAGGGCAGAATGTCAAGAGTAGATTGAATGCAGGGACCTCGTCTTCCTTGTTCATTTTAACACCCAGACCCCAGAATAGTTGTTGCATTGAAGGCATACAATAAAAAATGCAATGAAATGAATGAAATAATAAATGGAAGGTTGCTGAAACACACAGTGCTAGGGATCCAAGTGTGATCTGCTAGCCCTGTCACTGAAACTAACTAGCTGTATGGCCATGTTCAAACTTGACCTTTTCTAAGACTGATTTTTAGATGATGAGGTTGAATTAGATCACCTCCAAAGTCTTCCTCAGAGAAGTTAATTAGCAGCATAATCATCGTACCTCAGGAGTTCTCCTCCAGCAGCTCTTTTAAATACCACATGTCACCAGGCATAGGCACGTTCAAAGCAAGCTGACATAACTAAGGAAACATAAAATCTTCTCTCCCTTCGTCCATCCAGGTGTGGTCCCACTTTCCTTGCTCTCTCCTGCTGAGAGTAAAGAGTAATGTATTCATCAATGAGGGCTTGAATTGAGTACCCTTCAATAGTGGACTTTTAAAAATTAGAAGTGGGATGTGGCTCTCTGAGTAGAGGGTTCTGTTCAGCTCTTTGTGTCAGAGAATCTCATGGTTCTAGCTAAGTGTGTTTGCTTTTTCCACTTCTTCCTAAGTCTGCAGGGCATGAAGTCTCCATTGGTCACATTTTCCCTTGAATAGGGGTCACATTTTCCTATCTCTTTGTAAGTCTGGTAATTTTGGATTGTGACTTGGTCATTGTGAATAATATGGCATAGAAACTCTTCTGTTATGTTCCTCTGGCAGGTCTTGATTTTTTTGTTTTCACAGGCAGTTAACTTGATTGGACTCAAACTCCAAGCACTGTCTTCCTCCTGGTGGGTAGCAGCCAAAATCTCTGTTCAGTTCTTACAACATTAGCTGTGCTGCTTGTGATCTGTGTGCACAGGAGGGGTTCGGGACCAGTAAGAGCTTTGTGTGGAGTTGATATCCCAAATCTGCAGCTCCCCATCTGAGTCTCCCCTTTCAGGGATTTCCCCCCATCACTTTCTAGCTGCTGTAGTTTCCCCGAACTCTGTCCTCTGATTCCTCAAGCCTGTAATACAGCAGGTTTCTATGTGAGTTTTAGACACCTTATAGGCAGGTGACTAAAGCCTGCTCTCAGGTAAGAAGCTTTAAAAAAAGAAAAGGAAAGAAAAAAGAAACTTGAACTTCACACTGTACTATTTGCTTCCTTTCGGTCACCCTCCAGTTCCTCTAAGGTGTTGTTCTGTATATTTTGTTCAGATTTTATGTAGAAATATTCAAGAGCGTTTGTCAGTGTGAGGTATTTGGCCACAACCAGAAGGTGAACTGCTGAGGCGTATCAAGGTTAATTATTTCAGAGTCTAACTAAAGTAATGGAATTGACAGGAGTAGAGAGGAAAGTTTTTCTCCCTCTCCGGAGATGTGCCTACATTTTGTATATTAGTACTGTTTCAGATTGAGCCTTCAGTTTGGGGGCTTTTGTTTTTTTTTTTTTTTTTTTTTTTTTTTTTTTTTTGTGGTACGCGGGCCTCTCACTGTTGTGGCCTCTCCCTTTGCGGAGCACAGGCTCCGGACGCGCAGGCTCAGCGGCCATGGCTCACGGGCCCAGCAGCTCCGCGGCATGTGGGATCTTCCCGGACCGGGGCACGAACCCGTGTCCCCTGCATCGGCAGGCGGATTCTCAACCACTGCGCCACCAGGGAAGCCCAAGGGGCTTTTGTTTTGTTATAAACAGAAAGTAAGACAAAGAAGAAGAAACCGCTGGGAGGACCAGGTTTCCCAGGTCTCTGGAGCAGAAACTCACAGGGAGTTCCATCCAGATCTGTAATGTTTATGAATCAGATAAAAATGTTTATGAATTACAGATGTTTAAACATCTGTAATGTTTATGAATCAGATGGAAGTGGTGTAAATATACCCAAACAGAAAAGGTAGATGAATTGTCTCTTGAGTGCACCTGGTGTTCCCTTTATATCTGTGAGGTGCACTCGTGAACAAGGGTCATTTGAAAAGTCAGACCTTCACAGGCTGTGCAGAGAACAGAAGAAATCAGGTATCTGGACTTGGGACACTGGGCACCACAGATGAATTCAGGCTGGTCAGACACGAAGGGTAGAGTGAGACCCTAGTCATTAGCCATACGACCTTTAGGCTAAACTAGGACACTTTTGGCACTAATGATAATTACTCCAGGATGATTGGTTATAAATTGGGAATGTCTTGGACAGTGTGACATGTGATCATCCACTCCTAGGTTCATTTCTATTTCTCGTCTCCAACCCTCCACCGAAGCAGCAGGGGCCCTCAACTCAGAATGTGTAGCTCTTCTCTGCAACAGCCCTGGTTGGTTGATCCTACCTCTGTGCAGTTGCTGACGGCTTCATTTCTTACCTTTGCCATGTCATAGCCTTCTGTGGACCTGGGGTCCGTACGGACCTCTTGTCTCTCTTCCTATGACTTTCTCTCTACAGGCTGACAAGAATTTTCCCCAGCAATGAATGCTCTTACTCATTTCCGGGACCAAGGAAGCTGAAAGCTTGAGTTAAATGCAATCCTACCTTTTCAAACTTTCTCCGCTAACCATTTACTGGGGACAATTGGTGCACATTCGTGTCTTTACAATAATGTGAAAAAACATGAATCTAAGGCACAGATAACAGAAGTGAAATTGACTCTCTTATCCCTGATGATTCCCAAGGGCGGTTGCTGTGGGAGCAGCTTAGGGACCACTACTGCATTTCCAAATTGTGGATCTCCATTGACATTACACCCTAATATTCGCCAATCCTGGTAAATATAATCCTTAGTCGTCTTTGACTCAGCCTAGAATATTTTACAATTTAAACAAAGAAAATTATTTGAAATTTATTTCTGTTAACAGGTTGTAAAATGCAATGCAGTGTTTAAGTAGTTTGCATATGTTCATAATTCCTTGGCGTCCCTAACTTTCATTCTGTGGTGGTTGCAGACCTACCACAGCAGAAGAGAACAAAGCGCTTTAACCTTTGAAAACTTACGATAGCAACCAAATTCAAAGAGACATCTAATTAGAATATTCATACCAGCTAATTTTTATTCCACTTCTGTTCTGTATAATTTCCCAATTATGTTATTTCATTCAAATTATTTTATTTTTGAATTTTTAAAGGATAACAGTTTAAAATCTGTTTATTCAGAAGGGGCATTAAAAGGTCTTCAAATTCTTCTTAGGCAACGATATTTTTGACCAAACTTTTAATTGAGCTCTTTTCCCACTTGATTTTACTGCAGATTTTAGTACTAGAGCTGTGAGCTCCTGCCGGGAAGGTATTGTTCATTCAGTGCACTGTTGATAAAATGAATGAGAAAGCCTCAGGGGGCATGAGGCGCTCTTTTTCTGGGCACGTATGGGCACTTCCCTACCATGGCCTTTTATTCAGGACACTCATGCATTCAGGTTATTTGCTTGGCTGCAGACCTTTTGGTTAACCCTCTGCTGTAGAAGTTGATTTAATATTCTGAAGAGAAAGACACAATGAGAGAGAGGACTGGAGTAAAATCTCGAATAGAACGGGAAACAGAAACCAGACAGACAAACTGGTCTCAGTTACTTCTCAATTTCCAAATCGTACAATTGCCAGCAACCTCCAGAGCTCAGGCTTTGGGGTCAGATGACCGGAATCTTATCACTGACTCCATCACTTACCCTGTGGGTCAGACACATTATCTGAATTGGTGAAGCCTTGGTTTCTTACTCTGTAAAATAGAAATTTTCACAGCAACATACTGGGATTAAATTAGATCAAATAACATAATGAATGTTACACGCCTGTGCCTGCCATGGAGTAATGAGAGACAATATATATGAATAACTGGACCAGGGCCAGACCACATGTAAAGACAGAACTCTGACCCACCATCTGTCACAACCAGCCCAGGAGGCCTTCTTGTAGGAAGTCAGACCACTATCTCTAGTGACTGATCCCGGAAACCAAACGATAACTCCTGGAAACATCTGCCCTAAATAAGCAGCTGCCCCAATTTTTGTCCTGCTTCCAATTTAGGACGAGTGAGAGAAAGCAAAACGTGCACCCCTAACCAATCATACAGGATGCCCTGCTTCTACTTAGCCCACCTCCTGCCCCGCCAGGACCACAGCCTCCAATCAAGGCACACCTGCCCTGTCCCTTTTTTTTTTTTTTTTTTTCCTGTAAACCTTTCCCACTCCTCTGCCTGCCTTCGAGTCTCTGCCAAAACACAAGTGATGGTGAATGACTCCCTTGCTATGGCAAGCTCTGTATAAATAGCTTGCGTCTTTCTCATGTGGAGCATCTTCGTGTATTTCCATTGTATTATTCAATAAAGATTATGAATAACAATAAAATGATTGTTGAATTAAATAGGAAATCAATGAATACATCTCCAGACGACTCAGACTTATATTAACCTAGCTCATTTTATGTTCCTATTTTTCTTGATTTTACTAGCATTATTATCTTAAATTCATTTCACTTTGCTTAATCTTGATTTTCTAGGTAAATTATTGGTGGGAATTTTGTCCGGTTTACATGCCCTGTTATTGGCTTGCTCTGCTGGGTAACTTTACAGTGAATCTGCCTTTCTCTTCTAAGATCCCAGCCCCCTGACTCACTGTCTGAGGTTGGACCACATGCAGGAGGGGACAGTGGCTTTCACAGCAGACCGGGTCGTATCCGTTGCTTCTCCTGATCTTTTAGGCTTGTCACAATGCTCAGGGGGAAATTGGTTTGGGCTCTTGAATATATTCTTCACAAAGCCCTGTGGATTTCTCGGCTTAGTCCCTTGTAGTTGTAGAGTTGTATACAAATTGATTCTTTCACGATTCATTCCAGTATTTCTAACGGGTATTGAATTTGAGCTAGTCATGTCTAGATTTCTGAAGCTTTTCCTTTTAGAGATTTTTTCCTCTTATGTGAAGAAAATGCATCACTTTTCTACCCTTTATCAATCTCTTGGAGCCTATCTGCTTTTGCATTAACTGCTGAAAACCCAGTAATTAACCTCCATGATCACAATTCTTAGTGGCCCCATGGTTATCTAAGCTATAAAAGTTCTCGGTGAAACTATGGAGATGAATCACAGATACACACGTTGCAGAAGACACCCCATGTCTGACCCTTTCTATTCTGCCACCTCCCAGCTTAGAAACATCCAGAATCGGTAGACCTAGACCTCTGACCAACTATAATGCACAACCTCCTACGAACAAGATCAGAAAACAATTTAGTTATCATGTAATCTGTTACACAAACTTCTTCAGTCCCTAAACACACAGGAAAGAAAGACAAAACAAAACAAATCACTGAATGTGGTTTCAATAGTGTCAATTAAATGGGGATAAAATGAGGATAATTTACAGAAGTAATTTAGTTAAATTGTTGTGGTTAACAATGGGTGGTCTGGCACAGAGCTAGTTAGAAGTGGAAACAATACAGCCTGTAATTTTACTGTTAATTTCAGCCTTGACACATGCTAAGTTTAAGCAGAGGAAGTCCTGGTGGGGGGAGAGAAATGACCTATTTCTAGCTACCATGAAAGGCGGTGATGAGAGGATATAGTTACATATTCGTTTTTTGAATAGTTACATACTCATTCAAATGAAACATAAAGACCCCAACACTGGATGGGATCTGATGCAGGATCAATAAAGACTCTTAGTACCAGCACATGGTGGAGGTATTTTTGTGTTTATGATAATCATCACTGCCCTCCCTGGGGTCATCAATATCCTGTGGAGAAATTAGACACTGTTCTGAGTTCCTGCGATGAACACAGTATCAAGGGAAATAGTGATGCAGTATCTGAAGCTCCGAGCAGGAGTGAGCCTTCATCATGGTTTCTGTAAGTCATTCCCCCTCCATATTGCACTTCTGGAGCCCCTTCTCTCCCGGTTCACCCCCTGCCATTCTCCACCCACTCTCCTACCAGGACACCCAGGGAACACACACTAACAGCACCGGCAGCTGTACCAGAGCCGTTCTCCAGGGGCTCATCTGACAATCCCGTGAGCACGGCCACACACTAGTCAGACAGTGTTTGAGGACTTCCCTCCAGATTGCTACCCCCTCTTGGCATTATAAACATTACAATCTTACATACCTTTAACCCATATCCAGTGTCAATTATTAGATAAAAAATGAATCTCTTAAAACAGATAAACAGCAAGGACCTACAATATTCAATATCTTGGAATAGCCTATAATGGAAAAGAATATCTATCGACCTGTCTAACTGAATCACTTTGTTGTACACCTGAAACACTGTAAATCAACTATACATCAGTTTAAAAAAAGCCAAAAAATGAATATGTAACTATGTCCTAACCACTAATTGAAAGAATTATAGAAGACTCTGAAATTGGTCTACCCAATATTTATTACCACTCTGCCGTTTCTAAGGAAACCCTGATTTTGTTTGGAGTTCAGCTAAAAATCTCAATTTCCTAGGCTTCCTTCCAGCCAGCAGTGACCATGTGACAGTTCTGTCTAGTAAGATATAATCAGAATCATCTTGGGTGAGACTTTTCTCTGAGAAAAAGGGAAAGACTTAGCTGGCATACCGTTTGACCCTTTCACTCTCATTTTTGCTGCCTGGAATGTAAGATGTGGTGCCTAGAGGTACAGCAGCCATCTTGTGAGCATGAGGATGAAAATCACATGCTAAGGATGGCAGAGCAGGAAAGTAGAAGCCTGGTTCCCTGGGGAGAGTTTGTAGATATTCTTCCCATTCAGGACTGCATGCCTCTAGTCTTCACATATCTGAGAGGAAGGAGATTCAGATAATTAACTTCTTTAAGTTTGTTATTTGCAGCTAAAGGAAACCCTAACTGATACTGAATTTTCAAAATATTCCAAGGGAAAATTGAATGCCAGGAACCTTAGTAAACACCGTGAAAGATACCAACAGAGTTGGGCCATAGGCACTTTTGAGAGACAAAACAGAGAAAGTAACCCCCCCCCCCCCACACACACGCATGTGCACACACACACAGAAGCATGTGTGTTTCTTGTTTTCTTTTGATATTCAATCACTGGGTACTAAGACTTCACATTGGAAAATACTTCAAAAATATTAAAATAGTACATTTTTCTCTTTATTCCACTTTTCAGTAAAAACAGAGGAAGGATGGTGTTAAAGTTTCCCTAGAAATTTTGTATCAATGCCCAAATTAGAAAGAACTAGCACCCTGGTGGTTTTCTTTATTGTCTTATGGCTGGACCAAGTGACTTTCCATTTTGCTCTGTTATTGTAAAATTGCAAAGATCAGTGAACATTGATAATTGAAGCATGAAATGGAGGCCAATTTTATAAATTTGGGCAATTGCCATTGGAGGCAATAATTGCATGACTGCCAGGCTTCCTCTAAAGTTGGAACCAGACTATCAGATTTCATGAGAAATAAATGAGTTGCTCTACACGAATATAGTGCTTTATATATGTTTGATCTTGTTAAGTCATCAGCAAAATATACTGATCATGGCTGATTGTGACACAATCACATAAGACTCATGGATTCGTTTCACTACCAGAATAGATGAATTTTGATCAGACTGGAAACAACGTGGAACCTACATGAATGAGATTTTGCTTTTTCTTTTCATTCACACTCACCGCCTCTTCTCTAGGCATGTTTTCTGAGAGTTGCTGAGGCAGAACACACAACATCTACATGAGGGATTCTGTGTCTCTCCTTTTTCCTTTTGTCACAGGTCCAATCACTATGCATGGAAAAGAAAGATCTGCAAAATAAAAAGCTGAAGGACTGAAGCTAGGCAGGGTGTTAATAAACAAACAAACAAAAATTTTAAACCACAGAAAAGACGTAAGAGGAAACTTTCAATAAGGATGACTTTTGATTTGACTCTTAATCACAGATTTATTTAAAGTAGCAGTTCAAGATACAAAATAACCCTTCAGAGAGCTTAAGCCTTTCAGTAAAGCTACAAGGAGCTGATATTTAGACAATTGCATCTGCCTGATGTTAACTCAGAAGGAAAAGTAAATGGGACCCTAAGGTCACCTTTATTCATTCATCTGAAAACAAGGATGAAGGAATTAAAACAGAAATACAGTTACTACTTTGGAATTGTTTCCGGCACGAGGTTTCTAAAAAATGGATTCTAGGCTTCTGAATTATTGCCAATTGTTTAGATGGACTTTTCTCAAACTATCTGCAAAATTTTAAGTTACAAATAATACAACAGGAATCATCCTTTAAAATAATGATTATCTTCGATAATAATGTCTCAGGTCGAGTTTCCCAGAAGCAGACACTAAGATTTTAGGATGCAAGATGTTCATTTGCGTTACCACCTGTGAAAGAAAAGGGGCGAGGCAGGATTGGGCAGAGGGGAGGTTGTAGGCTGATGCCCCCCGAACAAGCCTCCCACCCTGGTAGGAGCTCAGGAGAAGAACTGCTGGCTGAATGGGTTGGCTGTTTATCGTCCCGTTCCTCTAGATGTGGGAGGCCAGAGAAGGGCATGGCTGTGGACGAGGCAGCTCCCTGCTGCAGAAGCAAACCCTCTGGACTGAGATCTGTAACAGTTGTCTGTGTGCCAACACACTACCCACCTCTGGGTAGCAAGTCCTTCCTTTTTTTTAATTAAAAAAAATTCTTTTTAAACATCTTTACTGGAGTATAACTGCTTTATCATGGTGTGTTAGTTTCTGCTTTACAACAAAGTGAATCAGCTATATGTATACATATGTTCCCATATCTCCTCCCTCTTGCGTCTCCCTCCCTCCCACCCTCCCTATCCCACCCCTCCAGGTGGTCACAAAGCACCGAGCTGATCTCCCTGTGCTATGCGGCTGCTTCCCACTAGCTCTCTATTTTCCATTTGGTAGTGTTTGTATGTCCATGCCGCTCTCTCGCTTTGTCCCAGCTTACCCTTCCCCCTCCCCATGGCCTCAGTCCATTCTCTACATCTGCGTCTTTATTCACAAGTCCTTCCTTGAAGAGGAACCTGGGTGGTGCATCGCTGTGCTTACTGAAATGAAAGATTCAATGTTAAAATTCAACAGTGTGAATTTCCCATGCCTCATATTAACCAACAGTTTAAAAGAAAGTGTGCCCTAAATATTACACACACACACACGCACACACACACGGTACAAAAACTGTTAGAATTAATAAACAAATTCATCAAAGTTGCAGGATACAAAATCAACACATGAAAATCAGTTACATTTCTGTACACTAACATAAACAATCCATAAAAGAAATTAAGAAAGCAATTTCATCGTAATAACATCTAAAATTTCCTGTACCCAACAATTCCAATGTCTGTTTAATTCTTTGACACTAGCTGGGTGTCCTGCAATTCAGCTCAATTCCGACACTACTCACTTGGACATAGCATCAGACCCCACAGGTTAAGGACTCAGTTCTACAAGAATGCCCTTTCCCCACTTCAGGCACCAGTCGCTTAGTCCAGGTTGTTACCTGTGCTCCTGACCAACTGGCTATAGATTGGAGGCCCCCACGACCATCTCCTTGGGTTTGATTAATTTGCTAGAGTGGCTCACAGAACTCAGAGAAAGATTTTATTTACTAGATCACTGGTTTATTGTAAAAGGGTATAATTCACAAGCAGCCAGATGGAAGAGATGGATAGGGCAAAGGGTGGGCAAAGGGCACAGAGATTCCCTGTCTCGACCATGGGAGCTACTTTCCCTCAGTCTCCATGTGTTCACCAACCCAGAAGCTCTCCAAACCCTGTCCTTTTGGTTTTTTATGGAGCCATCATTACTTTGTTATGATTGATTAAATCATTGGTCATCATTGATCATTGATCACTGGCGACTGATTCAACATCCAGCCCCTCTCCCTTCCCTGGAGGTCAAGGGCTGGGGCTGAGAGTTCCAGCCCTCTAATCACATGGTTGCTGCCCCTGGCAGCTAGCCCCCATCCTTAGGTGAGGTCCAAAAGTCACCTCATTAGCATAACAACAGATACCTTTGATTGCTCTCCTCACTTAGGACATTTCAAGAGTTTTAGAAGCTCTGTGCTAGAAATGGCACAGAAAATAGAAGACCAAATACATATTTCTTTTTTATAAATCACAATATCACAGCATCAAAAAGAACAATAGTTAGAGATAAACTTAACCAAGAAGGCTAAAGAATTGTACAGTTTGATCCTTGAACAACTAGAGGGATTGGTTCCAGGACCCACCTCAGATAACAAACTCTGAACAAGCTCAAGTTTCACCATTGGCCCTCCATATCTGAGGTTCCACGTTCATGCATTCAACCAATGACAGATCTGTAGTACTGTATTGAAAAAAAATCTACATGTAAATGGTAAGTGTACAGTTAACTTCTTCCCCCTGGTGGGGACTTCAGTATCTGCAAAACAGCTCAAGGGTATGGCTCGGAATATCATCTATAGCCCTTGAAGAGGAACTAAGGGTTCTTGACTTTGTTTTATGGGTAAACTATTATTATTTTGTTTCGCTTGACTGTTTTCCTTTGTTTCTGCATTTTCTCACTTCTCTGATTAAATTTGCTCTTTGGAACTCGGGGAAGGCCTAGGAGGCTAAAGCTTTTCTACAAACAAGGGCAGGGGGACAAGGGGGTTTGGTTTGCCCCTGAGAAGTTTCCACAGTCTGTTTGGTTTCAGTAGAATTTTAAGGAAGGTTATGGTGGGGAAAAAGATCCATATGAGTAGTGAGAGGGACGGGTTAATGAGAAGACTATGTAGTGTCAAGGGCTTTATTTTTTGGAGAGAAGATTCTTGAGTAATTTTTAATGCTGACGAATAGACAGAGAAGGTGAGGTTGAATATAAAACAGAAAGAAGATAATTGATAGATCAGGGTGCCTAGGAAGCGGGAGGTTGTGTGGAGGAGCCCCTGAGCACTGGGGGAGAAGTTGAAGGTAACAAGACAGGGTTATTTGTCCCTGGTTAACAAGGGGCAAGAAAAACAAACAAACTATGAATGGAAATGTAGGTGAGTTTGTAGAACTGCTGCTAGAAATCTGAGATAGATCAATGGCTAATATCACTGAGAGTTTAGAAACAAGAGCTTCTACTGAGAAGTACATGGAACTTTTAGGAGAAGGGGAAATATTTGAAAGAATTATCACAGAGAATGGGGAAATGAGTTGGTTAGAGCTTAGAGATGTCAATGAATTATAAGGGAATGATGTCTCCTTTCCATTCTGGTTTGTTTTACTCTAGAGGGAATTTTCTCCTGCAGATTTCTATGTTCACCATAAAAACATAGCATCTTGTTTATTCACAAAGTTTTGTAATGATTGTGAATGTAAACATTAGGAAACTCCCCTCTGAATATGATGTGGCTTATCTCTCTACTGATTATTGCTTTTCCCATTTACTGTTTCTTTAAGAACCTGGTAAAGTTAGATGGGTAGCCCAGAGGTTTTATAAACACATATATAACAGACACAAAACCTGAACACATGGAAAAACTAATAATAATACATTTCAATCCGCCTACTTTTGCCTGGGAATAAAAATGACAGGAAAAGTCATGTTTGATCTGCATAATCCAATGTATAATAAAAAAAATAATGAGTGGCAAGACAGTTCAAAATAGTAAGAATAAACTGCATTGCTGAACAACTTTATAAAAATATGACTGCTTACATTCCAGTCAATAGTATTCTAACTTTCACGAGACCCCTACTTTTTATAATTGTTGATTTATGATTATTTGGTTCATGTACCAAGGAGACTTACATAAACTCATGTAATCAAGTCCTTGGCTGTGGGGTATCTGTTCTTCACTTACTACACTGTCAGACTTTAAAGGAATTCTGGACACAAAATTTTCGTTGGGTATATATATTCAGAGCATGTTTCCCACTGTGGCTTTTCACTTTCTAGTATTCAACAGAAGTTCTAATTTTAACATAATCTAATGTAGCAATATCTTCCTTCATAGTTAACATTTATTGTGTTCTGTTTAGGGATGTTTAGCCTATTCCCAAGGTCAAAAAATATCCTCACATATTACTCTGTAGAAGCTTTATTGTTCTTTTATCACTTATAACTAGAATCTACTTGGAACTGACTTCTGTCTATGGTGTAAAGTTGAAGCCAACATATTTTTTTCCATGAGAATGTCCATTTGACCCATCATGAATTATTCAAAAGACTGTTCTTTCCCCCACTGTGGGTAAATCTTCTTTCATATTTTGCATTTTTGTTGCCCTGTATTTTCATTCCCAAGCTGTTTCAAAGCCAATAGAATATTATTATTATTGTACAAAGTCCATATTCTTTTAGATTTACCCACATATTTATCATTTTTCTTGTTTTTCATTACTTCTATTGTCTTTATTCTTCCTTCTGGGATCATTTTTTAAAGGGGGTATCTTAATACAAACTCTACTAGATTTTATTTGTCTGAAAATGTCTTTATTTTGCCTTTATTTACAAATGATATTTTTCATGGGTATATATCTAAAGTGACATTTATTTTCTTTCAATACTTGGAATATTGCATTCTCAGATCTCCTGGCCTAACCTGTTTCTGCTGAGAGGTCTTCTTCTCTTATAAAATACAGGAATGAGTGTAAGGGATATATGGGGCATGGTGAAAAGATTTAACATATATTGAATTGGAGCTCCAACACAGGAGAAGAGGAGAAATGAGGATAAGCAAGGTTTCGGTAATTAAGACCTAAAACTTTAAAAAACTGATGAGAGATATCAAGCTATAGATTAAAATATACAATAACTCCTACACAAACTTTGAATGAAGAGAAACAACCAAGGGTTAGCATGGTAAAATTGACAAAAACTAAACAGAAAAATCACAAAAGAAGTCTTTGATTTGAACACACACACATGCGTGCACACACACACATACAGATAGTTATTTTTGTTTTTCCTCAGCCTTTCTAGTTGTTCTTAATTAGGGCATTGTCTGCAGCAAGCAAATGCACAATTACCAAAAATAAGAACACACACTGATAGCTTTTAAAAAAATACAGCCAGGTCAATATGAAGTCAAATAATAGAGAGGTACCAAGATCATTTAATACACACACTAATTTAATGCATCCTTTATCCCTTCGTCCACAGAACTTACACTAGCTCCTGCAGTGGAAGGACAGCAGGTCCACAGTGAGTAAGGAGCAGCCAGGAGGCTCATGCTACAGCAGAAGAGACCAGGACTGGGAATCAGAGGGTCTGGCTAGAAGTTGCCAAGTGTGAGCTTTGGAACCGTGGTGGAATCACCATCTTTTTCCCCTCACCTATGAAATACAGCCAGTAACTACTCTTCCTTTTCCATGGTATTGATGTGCTCATCAAAATCAAAATGAGGGACTGATATGAGCTTTATATAAACTTTGAAGAAAAAGGGAATTTATAACTATGATTTTTCTCCTTATAATTTTGTTCTTCAGCATAGAAAACAGACATATCTATATGAGTAAACAAAACTCAATTTATTATTTGAATAATTTTATATTATTTATAGAACTAAAGCAACTTAAAATGCCCATTTCCCCCCCCATTCCTCAAATGTACATGAATTGTAGGGATCCAGAGAGAAGATAAACTCTTTTGACATCATTGACCCTAAGCTCGGTGGCTTAAGTTGCAGTTGGCTCTGACCAATCAGAAAATGTGAGAGACGCTAAGATTATCTATATTCCACGTCTGTCCTCCCTTTCCTGAGAGAGGGCACTTCAGGAGGGCGTGGTGTCTCAACAAAGTCAGTGCTGAAGCTCTTGGGAAGTCTGAACCACCTCCATCTGTACCTTGGGAGGATTCAGTAGCTTACTGGATGGTAGAAAATCACTCATCTCCTTCGAATGAGTTGATTCTTAATTATTTATCAAGTTAGCCACATTTCAAGTTCCAGAGAGGAGACATAATGCAAATACATGACATTATCAGTGTTGTCACTATCAGTCTATTTCAAATAGATTTGGTATAAATAGGATCTTTAACATTAGCAAAATATAGCGGTACTACTGGTTGGATGTAATAGTGTAAACTATAATTTACTTTTATATGCACATGAGTGAATGAAAGATGTATTACAAAATGAATCCATCACTTCACAAGTTGAAAAGAAAGGAATTTATGGAAACATTTGCTGTGAAAAAATCACTTAAGAAGGTGAGGAATTACAGAAGGCTTATATGATCCTTGTGAGACGGCAGGCATCCTCCCTTCCTGTCAACTCTTGAGAACAGAGTATTATGAGAGCAGATAAAAACTGAAAGAGAGATACTTTAAGGGATATTAATAATAAAGAAGAGATGACAAGTTGAAATGTGGTGGTGATTGAAAACTGAAAGTATTGTAATTCCAAATTCTGTTGGTTGGCATTTTATTGGAAAACTCTATCTGGATTTACTGATGTTTCTACAGTGTAAAGTTTCTTTCATAACTGCTGCCCTTGGAAAAATGGTCAAAGTGCTATTTTTATTGTGTTGAAGTTAAAGTTGTGAAAACCTGCCATTTCTTATAAACTAATAACACACTTCTCGTTAAGGCAAATGAAAGAAAAAGAAAAAAAAAGAATATAAAATCAAAGTAGAGATATAATTAAAATAATTAAGATAACTTAAAGGAAGAAAATATAAATATTTCTATGAAAGGCACAAAGAAAGTAGGGAAACTTTAGAAAAGTTCCAGAGACAAATAACAACTTATGATATTGAGGTTGAAGTGTAATCGCAAAATGTTATTAGATTCAATTAATATGTGAGAAATACAGTGGTTAGGGAAATTGTTTACTATTGAGTAAAATAGTAACCATTTTTCTCTTCTATCCCTAGCAATGGGTTGCCTTCATTTCTTGCTGTGAAATTGGTGCAATTACATTATTCTTCCTGTGAGAAAAAGAAAGAATTATCAAAACACTTCAAATTGACTTGCTAATGATTTTCAAAAGTTATCAGCTTATAACACATATACATGGAATCTACAAAAAAATATGGTCTGACGAACCTAGGGGCAGGACAGGAATAAAGGCGTAGACATAGAGAATGGACTTGAGGACACGGGGAGGGGGAAGGGTAAGCTGGGATGAAGTGAGAGAGTAGCACTGATATATACACACGACCAAACGTAAACTAGATAGCTAGTGGGAATCAGCCACATAGCACAGGGAGATCAGCTCGGTGCTTTGTGACCACCTAGAGGGGTGGGATAGGGAGGGAGGGAGGGAGACGCAAGAGGGAGAGGATATGGGGACATATGTATATGTATAGCTGACTCACTTTTTTATACAGCAGAAACTAACACACCATTGTAAAGCAGTTATACTCCAATAAAGATGTTAAAAAATATATATCAACTTAGCCAAAGTTTTTATTTTAAGGTAATCACGTTATATCATACTTCTCATCATACTATTTCCTTCTTCACACAGGTAGGTGACAATGCAGCCTGGCTGTTATAATAAAATAGGTAAGCAAAACTACCTGGCCATTCTACCTGCAAAATACATCCCAACTCCAACTGCCTCTTTCCCTCCCTTTGGGTCCAGTCTTCCCTCCTCCCCTCCCAATGCCCAGGACGTTTTCCTCCCCCCTCCCCTCCCAGGAGCCAGAGGCTCTCTTCCCCCCTCCCCTCCCAGGAGCCAGAGGCCCTCCTCCCCCCTCCCCTCCCAATAGTGAGAGGCCCTCCTCCCCCCTCCCCTCCCAATAGTGAGAGGCCCTCCTCCCCCCTCCCCTCCCAATAGTGAGAGGCCCTCCTCCCCCCTCCCCTCCCAATAGTGAGAGGCCCTCCTCCCCCCTCCCCTCCCAGGAGTGAGAGGCCCTCCTCCCCCTCCCCTCCCAGGAGTGAGAGGCCCTCCTCCCCCCACACCCCTGGTGGCAGGGATGCTGTCCTTGCTGATCCACCTTCACCCACCTGCTCCCCTCCTGTGTACTCTGTGCAGAGCAGCTGGAGTGACCTTTGCAGTCCTTGACTGGATCCTGCCGTTCCCCTGGGACAGCCCTCCATGGATTCCCATTGCACGTGGGTTAAAATAAACAGTCTCTCATATGCCCTCTCTCCACCCCAACTCCCGACACCCCCCTTGCTCTCTAATGTCCAGCCACAGCCACGGTGGCCCATTGTCTTAGCTGAGGATGTTGGAGAACTTACCCCTCCCCTTCCCCAGACCACCCCAGCCTCACCTGCCTCCCTTCCACCCACCCTGCCCATCTCATCACCTGCCCTTGACCCTCAGTCTAAATCAGTCCCCCCCAATCCCCGAGATATTCTTTTTCACAGCTTCCTGTTCTTTTTATTTATAGTATTTACCACAGTTTAAAATAATACATTTATTAGTCTTCTTTGTGTTTAATACCTGTCTCCCTGCTTGTTGGTGAGCTCTTTGAAGGCAGGAACCAAATCCCTTTGGTCCATAAAGGTGTACTTTGTGCCTAGCATAGGGCCCAGCACCATTTCTCTAAATATTGGTTGAATGAATACATGACCCAGAATCCTCAGTCACTATAGCCCAAATTACCCACGAGAATCCAATGATTCTTTTATGTTAGAATCGAATTTCTCTTCAGACATATTGTAAAATGCCTTTGCTTGTTGCTTTAGAATCCCACAAACATCTGTGAGGTTAAAAGGATAGTTATTCCCATTTTACAGATGAGGAACTTGAGGTCAGAGATAATAAAACTTATCTAGAAAGTGGCAGACTCTGGACTTGAACCCAGTTCTGTTGAGTTCAAGTCCAGTAATATTCTTCACAGAAATGACCTGTTGTTCAGTAAATACTGATCACAGTTTAACTCCTCTTCTGGCCCTACCGTCAAAGCAACACCGTGAGCACCTTGATACATGGATAAGTCAGAGTCCCCACAGTAATGTTTACTTCCTAAGCAGCTTCTACAAATTCTGGTGTCCTGGATGCCTACAAAATGCTAAAGGAAACCAAAGAATAATAATGATTCTCTGCCAGACACTTTGAATACAATATCACGTTTCTTTCAGCAATGAAGAGAGAGGTAGAATTCTCTCCTTGCAGAAATGGGAAAAACGAATGCTAGAGAAATTACAGAAGTTGCCTCTGGTCACACAACTAATAAATGTAAGTGCTGGGATTTGAATTAATGTATCTGTAACTTACTCCAAAGCCATGCTTTCCCCACTGAACAGCATATTAAACCTCAGAGAGTAACCCTTTCCTTGGAGGGATGTGTCCCCACATCCCTCCAAGGAAACAAACTACATCGACAACTTAACAAGAATTTTTATATCACATAAATATTTATATGTACATTGCCCCCTAGATTCCTCAGCAATACTTACTAGTTTTTATACATTTAGGTGCTGATAATTCATATTTTCCCCAGAAAGATGATCAGTAATTTTGATGACATGTGAAATAAACTTGAATTAAGACAAACAGACAGGTTACATTAGTCGGCTCAGGTTGCCATATCAAAACACCACAGATTAGGTGGTTTAAACAACAGAAATTAATTTTCTAGCAGTTCTGGAGGCCAGAAGTCCAAGGTCAAGGTACCTGTAGGGTTGGTTTCTAGTGAAGCCTCTCTCTTTGGCTTGCAGGTGGCACCTTGTCTCTGTGTTCTCACATAGTCTTTTCTGTGTGTGTGTGTGTGTCTGTGTGTGTGTGTGTGTGTGTGTGTGTGTGTGTGTGTGTAGTGGGAGAGAGAGGGAAAGAGAAATATCTCTGGTGTCTCTTCCTTTTCTTATAAGGACACCTACCACATTGGATTAGGGCCCCACCCTTATGACCTCATTTAACCTAATTACCTCCTTAAAGGCCCTATCTAACATTGGGGGTTAGAATTCAACATATACATTTTGTAGGAACACAAGTCAGTTCATAACATATGCCCAATTTGCTTGTATTTTTCTTGTTTGGGACTTTCTATGGATATAACAATTGCCTTCTGAACTGATTGCCTGCATTACTAGGACCTGTTTTCATGATAACAGAGGTTAAAGAGATGCTTCCTGAAATGTTACATAAAAGTAACCTAGCTTTGTGGCGTTTAAGTGGACCATGCTTACCGTGCTCATATTTAAACCCTGAAAATTCTTTCTATGTCATTATTTTGGGGAGAGGTCAGCATTGGGGCTATTCAATATTTATTTCATCACATTCTCATTTGTAAATTTGATTAAATGGCATCTTCAAAGGTTGATTTCATTTTGGAAACATTCTAGGATTTTTGAGAAAATTTTCAATATTCAACGTCAGTAACCAATAATTAAAATTAAATTTATTTTAAATGTTTAAATTAGATTCCTGAAATCTGGGCATTGTCCTTTTAATAACAATTTATTACTTCAAATTAATTTGTCACTGATGCCTTCTGGCATTATTTTGAACTTGCACTCAAAGAGCAAGATGATTATTCAAATATTTTTCCCCATAGCAATTAAAAAAGACATAGTTTATGGTGATAACTAATTATTTTTGACGTGGAACTTTTAAATACAGAGGACACTGAGGTTAGGATGATCATTCTTGTTTCTATATTATCAGTTTATATACCACCTCATTGAGGAAATTGTCTCAATTCAAGAAATAGTTCTAGAATGTCACTTAACATGCTGGTACTGCCAAGGACATATGACCCCTGTCCTTAAGTAGCCTACAATTGAGCCTGAAGGAAAAGGCACGGTCATATATAACCATGAGACACATCCTTTTAGTAACAACACATGTCCTGTTACTAAAATCCTTTAGTAAGGTTTGTCTCTCAATGGAAAATTTTCAGTCATATTAATAATTCATTGTTTTAAAGACTGGATAAAATGAGATATTCAAACACAGAAAATATTCAAATTTACTTAAAAAAATTGTGACCAATTCATGGTATGATATTTGGTCTGCTAACTATTGAGTAATTAGTTCACTGTTTTAGAAATCTGGGAGCTAAACTGAAATGCTAAGACTGTGTATTACCTCCCAGCAATTAGCATGCCTTGTTAGATTCTGAACTGGTTTCATATCGTTCCGTGAGTAGGATTTAAACCAGCATGTCTGCTCTAGCAGGCCTCGATATGCTGAGAATAAAATGCCTGTGTCACAAAGAAAAGGAAACCCACCCTTTTGTCATAAATACTTGTCAATCTGTTTTGCTTAATATATATTATAAATTCAATCATTTATTCATCATTAAAATTTTGCTGTATTTGAGGGCAAATGTTCGGTAGTGAGAATAGTACAAAATGATAGGAGATAAGGGCTGTTTCCTCAGGAGCCTAGAGTCTATTCAAGGATATTGGATATATACACAGACTCTATGGTATGAGGGAAAGAGGGCAAGTTCCATCAGAGAGTCTATACTACAGGAAAGTCAGAGGGAAGAAAGACTGACTCTGCCTGGAGTGTCAATTTCCTTTTGGAAGTGGGAGCAATGGGTTTGCCCTTGAAGGATCATTTTAGGGTGGGACAGTTCTTTCCCACTCCTGATGTTTCCCTCTACGTGGAGAGAGCCCGCCCCTGACCTCTGTTTCCCTTTCCTCTCTCTGCCCTAGGATTTACCACATTACTGAAATGGTAATTGGGAACGAATGTCCTGCTGGCTAAACTCCTCCCTGTTCTTCTCTTGGGAGTGAGCTTACCTGTAGGCAGTGCAGTTCTCCTCTGCTCCTTCATGGTATCTTACCTGGGCAGGTGGTTCCGAGTCCAGAGACCTCCCCAGTTTATCATCACCCATGATTGCGTGGATTAATTGGCAGTCTCATTTGACCTTTACTGTAATACTTTTCTTCTACCTTAATCTGTAGTAAAGCTTGCCAGATGTCCACTGAAATTCATCCTCTCCTTCTGTGAAAACAGGACTGTAGCCAGGCGCCAGGCTGAACTACATTTCCCAGGCTCCTTTGCTGTTGGATATTTGCTGCTCCGGTGAGGGCATCTCAACATTGGGTGCAAGAGGTAACAACACCAAGACTTTAGAGGATTGTGCGTGCTTCCTCTCCACTCTTTCCCCTTCTGCTGGCTGGATGCAGATGCAGACGATGCATTTAGGAATGAAGTGCTACAAGCTGGAAAGATCCTGGGTCCTGAATCACTGTGGGGAGAGACACTGCGCACATGAACAAAAAGCATGTGCCTGGAACTGCGATTTTTACTAAGTACTATGTAATTTTTACTATGTGTGTGTGTATGTATATGTATTTATATGTGTGTGTGTGTGTGTGTGTGTGAGAGAGAGAGTGTGTATATAGATACATTTTAGAAGCTCAGAAGTGATTATGGTTCCATCCAAGTTTAGTCCTGTGTTTGCAGGTCCTGTTGGTTTGAGATCCTAGTGCATATGGAATAACACCAAGATCACCATGGGGTTCAATACAAAGGCCCCTCATTTGAACAATTGTATCGATTAAAGAAACGACAAAAATGCAGCAGTTAGGTTATTTCTGCCCTCTCAAAATCACTTCAATTGCTCTGAATTGTCCTGTTTCTGAGATATCATGAACATTTTGGTGAATTGCCACACCGTTGACCCTCACAGCGGCAGGAAATGGCCTGGCTGGGGTGTATTTGTGTGTCCTGCACAGCCATGCCTGCCGTGGCTCTGAGATAGAGGGCTGGGTAATGTTGCTGGTGCGCGGTCAGAGCTGGACAGCTGGTCTCCGAGGAGTAGGTGTGAGACCTGGCTCTGCGTCTTCCTAACTGGGCCACTGTGGGTGAGCTGCTCCGGAGGCTGGAAGTCCAAGAACAAGGTGTCGGCAGGGCTGATTTCTTCGGAGGCCTCTCTCCTCAGCCTGTGGACGGCCGTCTTCTCCCTGTGTCTGCACAGCGCCTTCCCTCTGGGCATGTCTGTGTCCTAATCTTCTTCTTGTCGGGACAGCAGTTTGCATTGGAGCCCACGCTGTGGACTTCATTTGTACTTTTTATTTGTTTAAAGGCCTCTCTCCAAACACAGTCACACTCTGAGAAACTGGGGGTTAAGACTTCAGCATATGAATTCTGAGGGGGTAGGGGGTCACAGAATTCAGCCCAAAATAGTCACCAAGGCTGGAAACTGCCTGGTGGGTTCTAGAACCAAATGGGACCAGTGCCCCGGGACAGAGGAAAGGATGGAGAGCTTAGAGGAGACGGGGGTGGGTAGGCAAAGGCAGGTCAGATCAGTTGGGAACGGGGTGGGATGGAGGACTCTGTTTTCTCTTTGATCGGGAGGGCAGTGGCTGGAGTGGTGACAGGGTCTGACTTGGGTTTCAAAGTAGCCCCTCCATTCTGTAGATAAAAGACTGCAGGGGGTCTGAGAGAGAGCAGGGAGGCCAGCCAGGAGGTGATCACTGTTTGATTCCATCCTAGACACAATAGCGCAGTAGAGCCTGGACCACGAGCCTGCAGTGGATGCAGTGGACGCTGGTGAACTGGATGTGGGAGGTGTGAGAAAAAAGGAGTAAAGAATGAGGTTCAAATGAGATGGAAAAGACAGTAGAGGGATTGGTGTGAGCCTCACGTGGGCGTCCTGAAGACGACGAGATAACACAAGCTGTATTAGTTTCCTATTGCTGCCGTAACAAATTACCACAAGCTTAGTGGCTTCAAACAACACCATTTATCTTACAGTTCTGGAGGCCAGAAGTCCAAAATCAGTTTCACTGGGGCCGCCTGCATTCCTTGGCTTGTGGCCCCTCGCGCCATCTTCAACGTGCGTCACTCCAATCTCTGCTTTTGTGATCAAATCTCGTTCTCCGATTCTGACTCTCCTGGCTCCCTTCTGATTACATTGGGACCATGCATATAATCCAGGTTAATCTCTCCACATCAAGATCCTTATCTTAATCACATCTGCAAAGTCCTTTTTGCCAAGTAAGTTTACCTAGTGACAGGTTTTAGGAAGTAGGATGTAGACGTCTTGTAGGGAACATCATTCTACCTACCATACATAGAAAATCCTTAGAAAATCCTGCCATGTGCTAAATACCCACGTGTCATATGCTGTTAACTTCCTACTTTTTGTTAAAATGCAAAGGTTCCTATTCTCTTGTCTCCAACAGAGTCAGCAAGATTTCTGCAAGCCTGCCAGGGAAGGGATTTCATGTTCTCTGTGACATACTTCTGTCTGCTCTTCCTGTAACCTGGTATCACACAACTTAGATTAACATTTAAGTATGTAATCTCAACGTCACATGTCTGGCTGCACTGTATTCAGAATTTATATTAAGCTATGAATACCACCTCTACAAAACCACAGTATTCCAAAAACCTATTAAAACTTTTATGCCACTATATCTAATTGTGTCGTTTTTACTTTTCTTCGGGGATGAGAAGTATTCTTTGATGTCTGGATTGAAATGCAGTTAAATCAAGAATGCAATTATAAATGTTTGATAATAACAATATGTGGACGAAACAACTAAACAGTAAACCTTTTGAAGGCATAGTAGCTGACTACAATCCAGACTTTGACTGCATTTTGCTAAACCAGGACTTCTCAGCTTGGTTCTTACAAATCATTGTATTCTTGGTTTTACATACTTCCTGCCAACAAGTGCATGCTATACGAATGATAATTTTAACTAAACAATGAATTTGTCCATAATTATCTTCTCTTGCATCATTCGGGATAAATTTAGTTGCTCTGTGATAAATGTTGAAGTAAATATCTTCAAATTGGGCCGTTTTGCTTCCCATTTCCTAAGGTTTTAAATTCATTAAATGACTGTTTCTTTTGTTCCTTTCCAACAATAAAAACGAATCTCTGCAATAAAGATACATACTTGTGCTAGCCAGTAAATTTTGGCAAAGGATATGTGATGGCAGCATTTTACCAGGGGATGGAGTCGGAGGGAGCCCACCACGGGCCTCTTTCACTCCTACTCGTCTTGCTGAGTGGGTCAGCCTCTGGACGCCCTGACTGTTCCCTCACCTGGCCTCCTCTCGGGATTGCTGTGTTTATTCAGCTTGCAATTCTGAAAAAGGAGCTAACACAGCCAAGGACATAGCACCTGGTCGTCCTTGACGCACCGATCTCTCTCTGACTTGGCGGTGCCAGAGGACTAGCTTGCTTCCTACTTACACTAGAAGGGACAGATTCCCTGGGCGCAGGGCTCTTCTCGGTTATGCGCCATTGTACACGCAGTCTTTCCTTGGACTTTGGCATCATTCGGTGGGATTTGGGCCTCAGGGAAGCAGCAGGGCTATGGGCATAGCCCTGCTGCTGCTTTTACTGTGAGCAGGAAGGTTCTTTGTCTCTGATCTTGGGATTTTTTGTCTTCCGTCAGCATCCACAGAACACGGTGGGCTAACTTATTAGTGTGTCTTCATTTTGGCGGGAGTTCTCCTCCACCCTGCCAAACTGTCAAGGTAGGGTAATGTCCTACCTCACAAGAGGACTTGTCCTGAGAGCATTTCATCAAAACCTTCCCCTCCAATGGGCCACCTGTCATGTTGGCATGGGCTACAGGTGCTGGACATCACCCAGCTGGTTCAGATGCATCTAGTGGCTGGAAGTGGCTTAAGAGAAGAACTAGAGGGTCCCTAACAGGACTTCAGAGAAACCCCCTTACCCGGTCTCCCTCACTTCACAAAGGAAGAAGAGCCTCGGCCTCCCTTGTGATTGGGAGGGAAAGGACCCTCAGAGCCACGTTCATCTTGTATCCACACAGGGCTAATCAGGTGCCTGCCCAGCAGCGGAAGGGTGGCTCTCCTTTGCCAGGACCACACGGCTGGCACGTGGCAGGGCTGGGATTGGCCACGCGCTCAGTCGCGAAGCCAACAGTCTCTCTCATCACAACGAAGCAATGAATGACGCGTAAAAACGCAAGAAGGATCCCGAAACCCAGCTCCTCCGGCTCATTTACAAAATAATCTATGTTTTAACAAAAACAACAAAAGGGGTGAGGATTAATAATTTTGATTGGAGAATGTTATTTTGTGGTTCATAAATATACACTTCTAAATTCAAAAAGGTATGTCTTCTTCAGTTCTGTAATGTCTGATACATATTGTCCTGTTCAACTGTCAAAGTAAAGAGAGAAAATGAATTAATTGGTCCAGTCCTTTCCTGGGGGATAGAAGAGGGGTGACGATATCACCGAGTCGAGGGAGAGGCCCTATGTCTCTGTGGCCACTGAGTCTCGCTGTCCTCGGGAAACCTAGTGTCTAGTTAGTGAGAAGACAGACACCTGTGTTTAAGTGACACCGTGGGCGCAGGCGCGGACCTGGACAGCAAGGAGGGAGGGCGGGACACACGCAGATGCTCAGCTGTGAGGAACCCCAAAGTGCCTGCAGCAGCGGGGAAGCCAAGATGCAGGCAAAACCCGGGAGTGAGGACAGAGGCGCAGATGGGGACAGTAGCGTGCAGCAGTTGGGAGGTGCTTCCGAGGGGGAGGACTGGCTAGGAAAGAATTTGAAGATGAGACCTAAAGACTGAACAGAAGCCAAGGTGAGCAGGAGCTTGAGCATTAGACTGAGCAGACAGTAGCTTTTTAAGAGCTGTGAGGAGAAAAAGAGGAGGAAGACAAGGTGGAGAAAACAGCAGGAAACTAAAGGACATTGTACACTTACTATCAGCCACTACAGTTCTGGGTGTTAAAAATACCATCTAATTTAACTCCCACAAGTCTTAGGAGAGGTAACTTTATCTCCCTTTCACAGAGAAAGGAACTGAGGCTCAGATACTCAAATATGATTAAGTGCTTGCTAATCGGTGGCAGCCAACTCTCTGAATTCCATTTACGCTTGAATTCTCACACTACTGGAAGTTGGCGGGTCCAGATTTCAAGCAGACCTATCCAACTCCAACATGTGAGCTTTTGCCATTGTACTGTTCAGTGAAAAAGTGGTCTGATTTCAGTCCCTCTGGCATTAAAGTTCAGGCAGGTTTGAGTGGGAGAGATTGGAACAATGATGATATTAATCATCATCATAATAGTAGTAACAATGATACCTACCATCTGTGGTGCACACACGTGTGCCAGATACTACCTCTAGCATCTCTCTCATCCTTTCAGTAGTGACATTATATTCATTTTAAAGAAATAAGAGTCAAAGAGGTTAAGAAACTTGCCAAGAATGAGAAAATAATCAAGGCAAAGCTGAAAATTTGAACTTGGATCTGAGCGGCTCCAAAGCCATTGCATTCAATTCTCTTCACTGCATTCTAGGGCACTATTGACATATCCAGGTGAGATGTCACAAGAGCAGATACACAGTGGAAGTGGTGGGGGTCAAAGCAATCACCTTACTCAGTTGGATGTACTGAAATCAGCCTCACCGTGCCGAGACTCTCCTCGGACACAGCAATAAAACTTCATTTTCTCTCTCTTCACTCCCTTTACAATATGGGGAAATGTACCGGGATCCCATTAATATGATAATGAGTCTCTCAGCGTAGGAGAAAGGTGGGAGTCCTGAGTGTCTGTGGAAATCACAGTTCTGGTTACCAGCAGGGGAGAACCATTCTGGCCATGTTAATGAAAGACCGACTTTACGGGAACCCTCTGAGGAGCTCAGAGAGAAAGCTTGACAAGGCTTGAGAACTAGAGAGGCATCAAGGTGAATTAGGTACCAGAGGTCATGCCATGGGAAGAGTTTGGTCTGCGCAGCGTCAACCCTGCCTCCTGGAACAATATGATTGTCAGCTGGCCCACACCGCTTGAAGTCACTTGCTCAGGATATAAAGCCCAGGGAGAGGACATTTGAATGGCTGTACCTGAGTCAATTTCTTCCAAAAGGTGCATAAGAACACTTCTGTAATATGGTGCTCCTTCCATAGATGATGCAGAGATTTCACCAGTGACTTCGGGAAGATGTGTACTAGTAGGATAAGTTCCTTGGAGCCATGATCAGACCAGAATCATCATATCGTGGGGTCTGATGATAAGTATATTCATCCAGAATTTTTGCTGCTGTGTAGTTTGAAAGAGGGCCATGCACATACGGCACTTCCTCTCACTTCTGTAGTGGAGGTCCTATGGATGGCTTCCAAACGGAATACGTTTTAAATCACAGCCACTGGCTGACTGTTAACAGTGACTTCAGGAAGTCACTGGAGAATGATACACTATTCTACTATCAGTTCAAAGCTGTCCGGAAACCTACTTCCTCATAATGAATCAGATCAGGACGGAAGCACGTTAAATTTAATTATAGTTGAATTTGTGTGGGTGTCGCTGTTCATTTACACATTCACTGAGTCTCATGGAGTAATTTTTCTTACCTGCTTGAGCATTAAAACTGAGGAAGGGCCAAAACACAGACAGGGGAAATAACATATTTGCCTATAATTAAGGCACCCTTGTCTCTGGACCAGGTCTCCTATTCAGAGTAAATTTCCCAGGCATAGTCCACTGGGCCCTTCTCTTTATCAATGTCCAGTTAATTAGAAACAACCTGATTCCCTTAGCCTTGAGGGCCTGTGGACATGTGAGGGTGTTTCCAGCAGTTGGAAGGACAAACCCTCCTCTCACTGCTCAGTAAGGAATCGGGGAAGCCCTGACACACTCCCTGGAAGGCCAAGGAGCCACCGGCCTTGGTACGGATGGGTTCCGACGCTCAGTAAAATTACAGGGGACCCAGGCTTTGTGTCTCTGCAGTCCCTGGTCCACAGCCCAGCTCCTGCCAGGGCTGCATCTCTGCAGGTGGAGTGGCCAGGACCTAAGGGTCCAGTGTTCCTAATTCATACTTGAGATGGACAGGGCGGCTCCTGGGCATATTCTCCAGGAGAGCAACAAGACATCCCTCTAAAGCTAGCCACAAACTTCTTACATTTCACTGGTTCAGACGGTGCCGTATCTCCACTCCGTATCCAAACAGTGGTAGTGGAGATTGGTTGAATTTGATTGGCTTAAATTCTTCAAGGGGCACACGTGCACTTATGAGTGAATCCGAGTTAATATTTAAAATAATATTCTGAATATCGGTGCCTGGATTACCTAAAAACTTACTTCCTTATAATAAATCAGACCAAGCTGGAAGCAAAATAAATTTAATTCTAATTAACTTTGTGTGGGTGTTGCCATGCATTTACACATTTACTGAGTCCACGGAATAATTTTTCTAATCTGCATGAGCGTTAAGAAAGAGGGAGCACAGAAAACACAGCCCAGAAAAGGGAAATAACACATTTTTCTGTCATTAAAGGCAAGCTGGTCTCTGGGACCAGGTCTTCTATTTAGATAAATTTCCCAGATTTTGTCTACTGGGTGCTTTCTTTGTCAACGTACATTGTCCACTTAATTAGAAACAACCAGATTCTTTCTTCTGCGAATCATTTGGGGTGTTTTCAATCACACGAAACTACCCATAGCTGCCTTGAACAGTAGGAAAGAGTCCAGGGCTCATGTGCTGGCGATCCCGGGAACCGTCGTCTCAGTGTTGATGGGACCCACTGCTCAGCCGACTCATGTGGGACCCAGGTTTTCGGCCCCTCTTCCATGTTTTCTGACCTACAGCCCAAATCTTCCCAGGTCTGTTTCCCTGAGCAAGGATGCTCCTAGGACCTGGGACTCCAGGATTCTTCATTCACACTTGGGAATGGGGAGCACAGCTCTGTACACTCTCCTGGGAGTTTCCTCTGGGGCCAGTGGCAAACCTCTCCTTATACCCCACTGGCCAGAACTGTGCCATCTCTATTCTGGAACCAACCACAGGAAACAGAAATAACTTCAATAGAGGAAGAGAAGAGAAATGGTCTGAATCTGATTTGCTTAGGCAGCTAGGAGTAACACTTGCAATTAGGGATGTTATTGAGAAGGAAGGAAGGAAGGAAGGAAGGAAGGAAGGAAGGAAGGAAGGAAGGAAGGAAGGAAGTCAGCTTCTTATAAATCACCTAAGCTTCCTAAGGTGGATATGCCCAATACAATTAGGATATGTCAAGGAGGAAAAATAAAGAGACACAGAGAAAAATGAAGATAAGTAAATGTATATATCTACCTAAATATTTATTTCTGTCTCTCTCTGTGTATGATAGGGTGTGTTAATTTAAAAAATAATATCAAGTACTCTTTATTTAGTTATTTTTTGGCGGTGTGGGAGCTTTACAAGGAAAGAAGAGAGCATCACCACCCCCAACTCCTACATGAGAACTAAAGGGCTTCTTTCTATTTCTAAAAGTCTGAAATATTTGTACTGCCTTTCAGGAGGGTGAGGAAGAGGTGGCAGTTTTGTGCTTCAGGCTCACTAAGCAACACAATTATGCATTGTTCCAAACGGACATTAGTGAGTTGAGGCAGCAGAACTAGAGTGCAGAGAGTGGGGTGGAGGGTGGCGATGGATGTGGGAAGGCTGGAACATGCATCCTTTAGTATATAAGTGTTACTCAGATTTTCTATTTTCTCTTGTGTCAGCTTTGTATCGGGGAATTTGTTCATTTTACCTAGATTGCCAAATTTATGGACATAAAATTTTTCACATTATTTCCTTATTATTCGTTTAATATTTGTAGAATATGTAGTGCTGGTCAATCTCTTATCCTTGCTCTTGAAAATTTGTGTCTTTTCCTTTTATTTTGTTGATCATTATAGAGATATATCAGGTTTATTGGCCTTTTTAAATAACCAGCTCTGGCTTCCTTAATTTTCTCTTATTTGTCCATTTTATATTTCATTTGTTTAAAAGCTTCTTTTTATTTTTTCCTAGCTTCTAAATTCTTTGCAGTTAATTTGCTCTTTTTTCCCTAGATTCATATGATAGATAATTAATTTTACTTCTTTTTCCATTTCTAATTTAAGCTTTTAATGCTATAAAAATTCCTGCAACCATTGCTTTAGCTATACCTCACAAATATTGGTATGCTTTATTTTCATTTTCATTCAGTTCAAAAGATTCTAATTTATTTTGTGATTTCTCTTTGATCCATGGATTATTTCAAAGTGTGTTGCTGAATTTCCAAATATTTGGGATGTTTTCAGACATTGTTCTTATTTCTATTTAGTTTTGTTTTGTTTATATAACATTCTCTGTACAATTCATCACTTTTAAAGTTATTGCAACTTGTTTATAGAATTCTGTGACCTGCATAGCAAGGATAGGTCAACAACAGACCAAAAATGAAGTGATATCTGTAGAATGGGGCTGTGTAATAAATGATCGTGTGTTTGATTGGATGGCATTTGGGATTTATCTCATGTCAGGAGGAGATTTTGAAAGATTTTAAATGGAGAATGACATGATCAAACCTATAAAATTTTTAAAGTAAACGAAAAAATTAAGATAGGAATAAAAAGGACATTTGTAGTTAGTGTTAAAATTTGAGAACAAGATTGTTCTGAAAATTTGTAACAGCAATCATCATAAATTATTAATAAAAATGATAGACAATAATCGTTAGATTTAAAGAGAAAGAAAACAAAACAAATTTTCCAGATTCCTTAAACAATAAGAGTTAAAGGCATCCATCCACACAAAACAAGTTCTTCTCTTTGAAAATTAATATGTAAAATAAGCCCAGTATTTAAAATTTAAAATCTTATGGCAAAATGAATTAAAAATGAAACAATATATATCTGACTAATAGCCTCGTCTTACAAGCAGAATATCCAACTTTCCCCCCTTGCAAGATTCCAGGTGCTAATCACCGGAGATATGGTACTCATAAATATGTTACCTGGCAAAGGGATTTTGAAGGCATAATTAGCATTTCTAAACAGTTGACCTTAACATAGAGAAATTACCCTGAACTAGCTGGGTGAGTTAGAAGGTCATGACACATGTCCTTAAAAGAGAAAGGCAGAAGGGGAAAGTCAGATATTCCAAGCACTGGGAGAATTTGACGGCTGTCACAGGCTTGGAACATGGATGGGTCCAGGGAGAGTGGGCAATCCCTAGAAGCAAAAATAACAACCCCTCAGACAACAGCAGCGAGGAACTGGGGATCTCAGTCCTACAACCACACAGAACTGAATGTGGCAAACAACCTTATTCGCATGGAAATTGATTCTCTCCCAGAGCGCCAGGAAAGAACCCAGCTGGCTTGCACCTGGATGTTTGCCTGGTGACTCTGGTGACCATTGTTGAGCCAACTGGACTTCTGACCTGTGGAAATGAGATAATATATAGGTGTGGTTTAAGTCATTATTTTCGGGGTAAATTCTTATGCAACCATAGAAAACTGTGGTTAACCAAATAATGAAATTGAGAAAGAACTCCAAGGGAAGAAAAAAAAATACACCTTCTCTAATGTATAAAACAGATTTTTCCTTCTCTGGTGTTCTGCTGGTATTGAGCCCACTGGTTGTGAAAGCTTCATAGGTAAGGAGCCTGGGTACACCTGGGTGGAGATAATTCTGTCCTAGACATGGTGGAAGGATCAAAGGGCTGTTTATAGAGCAATTGAAGATATCACACTAATCTTTTTCCTGATTTCCAGGGTAATATGACCCTTCAACACTGGGGTACCAAAAGGAGAAGAAACCGTCTTCTCCTCTCAGTCACCCTGGATGCTCCCCTAAGGTAGTAAATGAACAGGAAAAAAATCAAACTGGAGAATGGAAATCTCAGCTCAGGATTAGGAAGCAAATGGTATTCCAGTTTAAATGGGAATAATAGGTATAGAGGAAAGAAAGAAGAAATAGAGATATGCTATCAAGGAGAATTTTTCTTTTTATCTTGGGATTATAATTTTACTGGAGATATAAGATGATGAAATCAACAACTGTCTTTTCTAACCCAGACTACCTAGAGATGGGATATATTTGACATCTCTGTTTTGTGAAGTGTGTGGCTGTCCCATGCAGAATTCCAGTTTTATGTGGATACAAAACAGAGTTAAACATTAAAGAAACAGATAAGGAAAGTTAAAGTACTGTAAGGAACCCTTTACAAGGATTAGTTAAGGCTTCTGGTTTCATTCTGGTTTCACTGGGTATCCAGAGAGGTTTTTCTCTTCATGTCTCTCACAGGGGGTAGTAGGAAGGCTGGTTTTAAATGCTCCTGAGATTCAGTGTTTCTGCTTTTATGGGTTTTTTTTGGGTGGTCTAGCATGCATTAAGCTTCTGATTTTTACTGAAATTCATTTCATGATCTCAGGATTTCTCTTTCAGTCTCTGTAAGAATATCCAGCTGGTTTTCTTATGAATTTGATTTAACTGGCCATCAGTTTTTTTGTTCTTTTCCCCACCCCATGTTTAATCTTTACTACCATTGTATTTATCACATATTTTCCCAATCTTGGGTCAAGCTCGTGTCTATAGCTATAAAGTACGCACAGCTCAATTTAAGATCACTATTACCAGTATCATTGTTCTTCTGTAGGTTAAGGTACTAACTATTTAAAGCAGTTCACTTGTCTGGAGTCCTCACTTCAAATACATGTGCTATTAGCCTGCCCATCGTCTTGTTGTATGGAAAGTGCTAAAGCCTCATTCAGAATCCATTAACTAAGAGTTCACAACAGTTAGAGCTTTAAATGCACAAACTCCATGGACAAGACAGGCCCTGAAAAATAATGGTAATGCAAATAAAGGGCATGTTCCTCCCAGGAAGAATGACATTCAGTAAGTTTTCACATCTATGTTTTTTTGTTTGTCTGTTTGTTTAAACAGTTTTATTGAGATAAAACTCACATATAATAAAAGTCACTCAAAGTGTACAATTTAATGCTTTTAAAATATACATAGAATTATGCAACCATCATCAACCACAATCAATTTTAGAACATTTTCCAAAGTGGCTGAATTATTTTATATTCCCACTGGCAGTATATGATGCTTGTTATTGTTTGTCTTTTTTTTTTTTTTAAACAAAGAGCTAGGAATCCTTTTGAATTTTTTACAAAATTATTTGTATACAATTTTAACCATTATACTCCATTTACAGTTATTACAAACTATTGGCTATGTTCCCCATGTTGTACAATACATCCTTGTAGCCTGTCTTATACCCAACAGTTTGTATCTCTTGCTTATTGACTGTCTTTTTAATTATAACTATCCTAGTGGGTATGAAGTATCTCATTGTGGTTTTGATTTGCATTTCCCTGGAGGGTAGTAATATTGAACGACTTTTCATTTGCTTATCAGCCACTTCTATATCTTATTTGGATAAATGCCAATTCAAATCCTTTGCCCACTTAAAAAATTGGGCTTGTCTTTTTATTATTAAGTTGTAAATGATCTTTGTATAGTCTAGATATATTATATCCCTTGTCACCAGATAAGATATATACCGTATCAGATATATAATTTGCCAATATTTTTTAACCTATGGGTTGTCTTTTTGCTTTTTTTTTTACAGTGTCCTTTGAAACACAAAAGTTTAAAATTTCAATGATGTCCAGTTTAGTTTTTCTTTCATTGTTTGTGCTTTTGGTGTCATATTTAAGAAATTATAACCTAATCCAAGATCATGAAGATTTATGCCTATGTTTTCTTCTAAGAGTTTTATAATTTTAGCTCTGAAATTTAGGTCTTTGAACCATTTTGAGTTAACTTTTGTATATGGTGTGAAATTGGGGTCCGCCTTCATTCCTTTGCATGTGGAGTCCAGTTATTATTGTGATATAATTCACATATTATACAATTTACCCATTTAAAGTGTAAAATTCAATGGCTTTGGGTATATTATAGTATTAATCTTTTAAAAATTGTAGTAAAATATATATAACTTACACTTGCCATTTTAAACATTTTTAAGTGTTTAATTCAGTGACATTAGTCACACCCACAATATTGTGTAACCATTACCACTGTTTCCAAAACTTTTTCATCATCCCAAATAGAAGGTCACAACATAGGCAATAACTCCCCATTCCTCTCTCCTCAGTCCCTCGTAAGTTCTAATCTACTTTCTGTCTCTATGAATTTGCCTGCTCTAGGTAACTCATGAGCTGGAATCATACAAAATTTGTCTGTTTGTATCCATTTTATTTCCCTTAGCATAATGTTCATCCATGTTGTAACATGTATCAGCACTTCATTCCTTTTTGTGGTTGGATAATATTCCAATGTATGTACCACATTTTATTTGTCCATGGATGAATATTTGGGTTGTTTCCACTTTTTGGCCATTATGAATAATGCTGCTATCCACATCAGCAAGCAAGTATCTGTTTGAACACTTGCTTTCAATTCCTTTAAATTTAAATTCACTTAAAAATAAAGGTATGACCTAGACGGGTGGGATAGGGAGGGTGGGAGGGAGACACAAGAGGGAGGAGATATGGGGATATATGTACACGTATAACTGATTCACTTTGTTATAAAGCAGGAACTAACACAGCAATGTAAAGCAATTATACTCCAAATAGATGTTAAAAAATAAATAAATTTAAAAATAAAGGTATGTTTCCCAGAATGTGTGCTCTGCTCAAGACTCTCTCCTTCAGAAGCAGCAGTGCCATGAAGGAGAGGTGGAAAAATACTGTGAAGAGAAAAAAATATTTCCATAGATTTCTATTCCCTTTCAGCCCTATGTTCCATGAGTTGATAACTGTTTTCCTGACATAGTTTTATTACGAGGATGCAGCATAAACTGATGCAGTTTTTACTGTCTGTGCCCTTTACCGGCTGGGCAGATGTGACCTGCTGAGAGTTTAGAAACAGGAGACCTGCAGGGCTTCTCATCACCCTGAATAAAGAATGGGGAGGCATTACCACGCTCACCACCAATTTCTGTAAAAGAACAATTGTCAACTTAGAATTCTATACACAGCTTTTTTTTACCATGAAAATGAAATAAAGACATTCTTAGGCAAACACAAGCAAAGTCAATCCATTGCAGCAAACTGGATGAAAAAAGTGAAATAACTCTCTTCAGGCTGAAGGAAAAGGACAGGAAAAAGCCCCTGCTCTTTCCCAGCCCCCTGCCTGAGCCCCAAGGCCTGCTCTCCGCCTTTACTCAAATCCTACTCTGTTTTCAGGGCCCAGCTTAATGACCTCACCCTCCATGAAACCATCCCATACACTCAGATGGATTTAGTGCTCTTCTCTCCAGGGGGCAACACAAGGGCACTTTAAAAAAAAATGTATTTCATATTGGAGTCTAGTTGATTAACAATGTTGTGTTAGCTTCAGGTGTACAGCAAGGTGATTCAGTTATACATATATCAGTATCTATTCTTTTTCAACTTCTTTTCCCATTCAGGCTGTTACAGAACTTTACATCAGTTTAACCCGGGGTGTTGTTGACTTGTCTGTGCTCCTCCTGAGCTGTGCAGAGGGGCTACTTTCAGACACCACCAGCACACGGTACAGAGAGGAAGAGGGGAAGGGGCACTTAGGAGCCAAAAACCAGCAGAATACACAAGTACCTTTCTTAGTCTGTTGGGCCGCTATAGCAAAAATACCATAGACTGGGTGGCTTATAAGCAACAGACATTCTTTTCTCACAATTCTGGAGCGTAGGAAGTCCAAGATCAAGGCACTGGCTGATTCAATGTCTGGTGAGAGCCCACTTCCTGGTTCATCGACGTCAGACTTCTTGCTCTTTCCGCACATGGCAGGAAGGGGCAAGGGACCTCTCTGGGGTCTCTTTTATCAGGCACTAATCGCATTCGTGAGGGCTCTACCCTCAGGACCTAACCACCTCCCCGAGGCTCCAACTCCAGACACTATCAAATCAGGGGGTCGCATTTCTACATAAGAACTTTGGAGACACAAACGGTCTATAGCAAACCCTGACCTCTCAGTATTCTGCACCTCAGTCTCCACACTCCACAGCCAACCTGCCAGTGTGAAGCATCCCTGTTCCTCTGATGCTGCACATATTTATGGGGTCAGGGAGCAGGGGACCCCTCTATGACTACCGCCAATGGCTACTCCCTGGTTTGACAAGTGGTCTTATTGGGAAAGGTGAGCGGCCAGCCCTCTGCTAATCTGTCAGAAGATGATCTGTCAGACAAGATACAGGCCCTGCTTTGACTCTGGCAGGAAACAGTATGTTAGTATCTTCAGAGCGAGAAAAGGAACACAAACAGGATGTGTTTGCTGCTGTCGCTGCCGTTACTCTAAAGTTCAGCTGAGGAATGACTAGTATTTCAGAGCCTTATTTTATAATATACGAACTAGATGGCAAATATATGACAAACTGTATCGGGAAAGGAAGGGGTACCAGTTAGAGCTTTGTTCGAAAGGTTTGTCTAGATAGCGGGCACGACGATTGCCAATTCAAATCAGTGCAGGATAACGGCAGCCAGAAGACACTTATAGGAGCACTTTCTTTTCCCATTCCCAGAGAGTGGAGGCTTCTTCCCAGTTCCTGATGTCAACAACTTAGATTTGTACCATTTCAGGAACTGATTGGGAATAATTCCTCAGTTTTTCTGTCTTTGTTTACCTATTTCTTTGGTGGCTATATTACACCTCTGGACTTTAGAACCTTAAGTTCTCTCCCTGATAAGATAATCATCTTTATTAGAAATGTATCTTCTTTAGCAAGCAGCTGTGCTAAACAACCTTGCTATTTTATTTTATTTTTTAAAATATCTTTATTGGAGTATAATTGCTTTACAATGGAGTGTTAGTTTCTGTTTTACAACAAAGTGAATCAGCTATACGTATACATATATCCCCAAATCCCCTCCCTCTTGCATCTCCCTCCCACCCTCCCTATCCCACCCCTCTAGGTGGTCACAAAGTATGGAGCTGATCTCCCTGTGCCATGCGGCTGCTTCCCACTAGCTATCTGTTTTACGTTTGGTAGTGTATATATGTCCATGCCGCTCTCTCACTTTGTCCCAGCTTACCCTTAACCTTGCTATTTTAATTTTTCATGTAAGGTTATGCATATGAGCTCAGTTAAATGCCATTCACCTAATTCATTGCCATAAGCATTAAATAATAACACTTCTCAAATCGATAATGTTAAACCTAATAAAATTTAATCCCAAAGGGGAAAATTGACTCTATTATATTTCTATAAATTCTCTCCTTGAAGTCTAACTCACTGATCACTAAATTGTAAAATTAGCTCTCACTGCACCTTTGTCTGCTGTCACTTTAAAGCCATTTTCCCCCCAAAGAACTCAGTACTGTCAGCTCTCAGCCTCAGAATCAGAAGACTTGGGAACAAATTGAAATCGACAAGTCACATTGTCCACGTCCCAGAAATTGCCAAGCGAAGACATAAAGGTGTTTTATAGTTGTCACACATTAAAAAAGAACATATATCTTTTTCATAAGTAAAACACATTGATTCTATCAGAATTATCGTCATCACATATTGTCCTAAATCACTCTCAGTGGGGCACAACATATTTTAAGTTTTCAGATGTTGGGTTATAGAGTATAAGTCAGAATATACTATGTTTTGGTGCAGTAACAGGTAATCCCCAAATCTCAGTAGCTAATGATGGCTAAGCTTTATTTTGCACCACTTGTCCAATGTGGATTGACAGGGATGCCCTGCCCTTCGTAGTTATTCAAGGCTCAAATGGACAGAAGCTTTACCTCAGTGCATGTTTTGCAGTTACCACATAGATAGAAGGAAACGTGGCAAATCATGCATTTGTCTTCAAAGCTCCTAACCTGCAGTAATCTATTTCACTTCCATTCGCTTATCAATGGCCAAAGCAAGTCACGACCATTACTTCAAAAAGAGAAGTCCAGCCTTTTCATGTGTTGGGGAGAAGAAGACATTATGCGTACTTGTAAGTTCACTCCATCCTCTCAGAAGGGAAATTACCCTGCCTTATTTTTATAATCAATTTGGGAACTAATTTAAAAGGAAAAGAAAAACTTTGGGAACAATTGCCTGCCATTCAGTAATGATCTCACATTAAATCAGTAATTCATAATCTTGGCTGGGCTTTGTGGTAACCTGAGAAGCTTTAAAAAATATTCCAGTGTCCAAGGCCAAACAAGGAAATTGTAATCTCCAGGGGTGAAACCCAGGCCTTGGAATACTTTATGCCACTATGGATTTTCTGTTTAAGTTCATGACCACAGGTTCTCTGTGGTACCTGCATAGGGATCAAAGTAAAAATGCAACAGTTCATTTTCATTGTCACAGGTGTACCAGGCAAGAGGGAGGGCAATCCCCATGGTAACCAAGCCACAAGCTCTGTGACTTCAAGGGCAGTTCAGATTAGTTCCTCTTGTTCATATGCATTTCTGCCCCAAATAAAATGCTATCTTCCTCAATTGACTAACAAGAAAGCTGTGCTTCTGTAAAGACTTTTTCCTAGAATGTTATTTAGACTTCTGCAAAAAAAAAAACACCCCACAACTACAGTCAATCACACAGAGGAGGCTCCTCTCACAGAAGGCCCTGAGTGTGCCTTTGGCTCCCACATTTGAAACAGATGTTAAAAAATGAAATTGGAGAATTTCAAGATTTTTCAAACTGATCAAATGCTACACTTGTGTCCCCTTCTTCTAAGCAAACATTTGTAAAAATGCAGGGCAGAGCCGCTGTCTAGGCAGGACAGAAGAAGCCAGGCTTGCTGACCTCAGTTACCACCCGGCCACTTCATTACCTTAACAGGTGAGTGGGTGCCCAGGTCGAGCCAGAGCACGTATGTTGGCATCTGTTTTCACATAGATCGAGAGGGATCTCAATGACAGGAGCAGCTGTCTCTAGAAATTCCAGGAACTGATGAAGTCACTGGAATAGGGGTCCGTGGCAGGAGCACAAAACAGGAGTGGGATCCAAGTCTGCCGGTGAAGCTGCAGGCGAGCTGGGGTCCGCAGCCCATGTCTAAGCAGAGGTGAATCTCCGTATGTGGGTGCGTGGTTCCTGTGCCTGAGAGCGAGCTGGGGAGGCCTCGTAACCCCTCACCCCAGCCTGACACCTGTCACTCTGGCAAAAGCCTTCCCCCAACTCCTCATCCTCGTTCTGCTATACTGTGACGTCTCTTAATCCCTTCCTTCTAAACCTCCCTCTTTGGGCTTTCCTGGTGACGTAGGGGTTATGAATCCGCCTGCCGATGCAGGGGACGACGGTTCGAGCCCTGGTCCGGGAAGATCCCACATGCCACGGAACAACTAAGCCCGTGCGCCACAGCTGCTGAGCCCGCGAGCCACAACTACTGAGCCCGCACGCCTAGAGCCCGTGCTCCGCAACAAGAGAAGCCACCGCAGTGAAGAGTAGCCCCCGCTTGCCTCAACTAGAGAAAGCCTGCGCGCAGCAACGAAGACCCAATGCTGCCAAAAATAAATAAATAAATAAATAAATTAGTTCAACTTCCCTCCCAACAACCTGTAATGCACATTGCTGTGGGACTGTTCTATTTGATACCAATCAGTAATGCTGCTTCTCTGATGAGAAACCTGCACTGGCTCCCTTCCGCCTGTTACAAGAAAAAGCACAGCTTCCTTCTCCCAGACCGAGCCTGAGGATAGGCTGGCCCCTTAGGAAGATGTCAATTAGCCCCGCATGTGGGAAACTTCATGCAGGTTTCCTGCGGGTAGCGGGTGGGGGACGTGGATCCTAAATGGCTCTGCTGTGACCCTGCTCCTTATTCCTGCCCAGACTGAAGGGGACAGTGTGATGGCATGGGAGAAAGAAAAAACACAATTTACTCAATAATTTGAAAAGATGATCCACTATTTATAAACATAGCCATGAAGACATTAGGAGAAGTCAGAAAATGATTTGTTTAAATTGAAGTGTAGTCGATGTACAATATTATATAAGGTACAGGTGATTCACAATTTTTAAAGGATATACTCCATTTATAGTTATTATAAAATATTGGCTATATTCCCCAAGGTGTACAATATATTCTTGTAGCTTATTTTATACCTAATAGTTTGTACCTCTTAATCCCCTACCTCTATGCTGCCCCCCTTTCCCTCTCCCCACTGGTGACCACTACTTTGTTCTCTGTACCTGTGACTCTGCTTCTTTTTTGTTATATCCAGTAGTTTGTTGTATTTTTAAATTCCACATATAAGTGATATCATATAGTATTTGTCTTTCTCTGTCTTATTTCACTTAGTATAATGCCCTCCAAGTCCACCCATGTTGTTGCAAGTGGCAAAATTTTGTTCTCTTTTATGGTTGAGCAGTATTTCATTATATATATATATATAATGCCACATCTTCTTTATCCACTCATCTATTGATGGACACTTAGGTTGCTTCCATGTCTCACTAATTGTGAATAATGTTTTTATGATCATTGAGGTGCATTTATCTTCTTGAATGAGTGTTTTTAGTTTTTCAGATATATACTCAGGAGTGAAATTGCTGGATCATATGGTGGTTCTATTTTTAGATTTTTGAGAAATCTCCATACTGTTTTCCACGGTGACTGCAACAGTTTACATTCCCACAAAGAATGTAAGAGTGTTCCCTTTTCTTCACATCCTGGCCAAAATTGGTATTTGTATTCTTTTTGATGGTAGCCATTCTGACAGATGTGAAGTGACATCTCACTGTGGATTTGCATTTCCCTGATGATTAGCGACATTGAGCATCCTTCCATGTGCCTGTTGGCCATCTGCATTTCCTCTTTGGAGAAACGTCTATGCAGGGCTTCTGCCCACTTTTTAGTTGGTTTTTTTTAAAAACATCTTTATTGGAGTATAATTGCTTTACAATGATGTGTTAGTTTCTGCTTTATAACAAAGAGAATCAGCTATACGTACACATATATCCCCATATCTCTTCCCTCTTGCGTCTCCCTCCCACCCTTCCTATCCCACCCCTCTAGGTGGTCACAAAGCACCGAGCTGATCTCCCTGTGCTATGAGGCTGCTTCCTACTAGCTATCCACCCTACGTGACCCTTGAGTACTGCAGTTTGTTAAGAAAGCAGCAACAGTCTCATAGCCCGTCAGCCTCCATGGCCACTTCCTGTGTGGATTCACAAAGAAGGGTGAGGGGTGACAGCCCCCAGACGCTTGGGCATCAGCTGTGTGGGGGGTGGGGAGGAAGTCAGGCAGTGTTTTACACCCCTCACCCCTTCCCCAAGCCTCAGAGTTGGGAAACCTGGAAGAATGGAGCTCAGTGAACTGAAATCAAGAACTTTATTTGGCCAAGTTCCATTGCTGAGTTTAGTCACTATTTTTGTCTCCATAGCAGCCTTTTTACTTAGCTACAGTTGGGGAAAGATGAGAAAAGCAGGGTTAGTAGAGATGAAGTGATTGGGGCCTGTGACATGCGGGGAGGTGAGCGGGAATCAGCAAACCCAGGAAGGTCCTCCACCTCCCGAGGTATCTGAACCTGGGGCTGCTGATCTGTGACCTAAATGGGTACAGGCTCCCTTGGCATGAGAGAGGCAACCACGCACAAAAGATAGAAGTGAAGGGGAAGGGAAAGAAAAAAGCAGCACATGGGCAGGCAGGTTATAATATGTTTTTAGGGTAAGTGGGTCAATACAGGAAGCAGAATTCCATTTCCTATGGCTGAAAATGTGAAGGAAGACTAATGACTATGAACATTGTCTTTTACAAGGGAATAACATAATACTTGAAGTATTTTAAAATACATTGTTATTATTCAAATAGTGTTTTCACACCACGTAAGCAAAAACAGGAAACAGACTCTCCTGCTTAGATAAAAGTGATGAAGGCCACAGAGAAGAGCAAAACCATAATGAATAGACAACCATCTGTGGAGCCCTGGGGTGGAACCCGTGGAAGGAGACACCTGGGAATATGGAGGGGCCAGGAAAGAGCATCTCTAGGCCACAAGCGGTTGTAAAAGGGGGACCCATTAAAATACGCCCATGGCTAGATCTGGCAGCAGGAACAGTTCCTTATTTGGAACATTCCTGATTTTGAAATTTTATTACTTTAAAAAAATCTGTTACAAAAATGTGTTAATCATAGCTTGAATTATAACAATCATAAGGTAACCAATGATCCAATATACACATTTTAATAGTTTATTTACATGGAATAATTACAACTATAAAATTGCAGTAGATTGTCAAAGCATAAATTGTTCCTGTCATATTCTTTGCCAAAAATTTTCACTATAAAATAAAGTGAAGTAGATTAAAAGATACATATATATAGTATTTTGAATGAAAAGGAATTTTATCATTGAAATATAAAGGTTCCATATACTTCTTCTTTTTTTAAAAACTACTCCACTAATTTTAGGTCATTGAATTTTCATGTAAATTTTAGAATCAGCTTGTCAATTTTTACAAAAAAGCCTGCTCAGATTTTGACAGAAAGTTTATTGAATTTATAGATAATTTGGAGAGAATTGATATTATAATACTATTGATTCTTTTGATCCATGAATATGGTATATTTCCCAGTTTATTTAAATATTCTTTAACTTCTCTTGTAACGTTTTGTAGTTCTCAGCTTACAGATTCTGTGCATTGGTCAATTTATTCTTAGGTATTTTGTGTTTTTTGGTGCTATTTAAAATGTTTATTCTTTTTTAACTTCAGTTTTTTTTGTTGCTGTCATATAAAAGATAGATTTGATGCTGCATCCTGTGACCTTTCAGAACTAGGAGACCTTTCATAGATTCCTTAGTTTCTTCTAACAGAGATTATGTCTTCTGCAAATAAAGATAATTTTATTTCTTCCTATGTGTTTGATCTATTGTTGCCCAACAGATTACCTCAAAAGTTATTGGCATAACAAGGCAAACATTTACTATCTCATGATTTCTGTGGGTCAGGGGTCTGGATGTGGCTTAGCTGGGTCCCTCTGGTTTAAAGTCTCTCATGAGCAGCAGTTCAGCTGTTGGCTGGGGCTCTGGTCTCATATGAAGGCTCCACTGAGGTGGGGAGGATCTGGTCCCAATCTTACAAGGCTGCTGGCAGGCCTTGCTTCTTTGCCATGTGGACTTATCCCTAGACTTCCAGGGTGACCTCATGATGTGGAAGCTGGTGATCCAACAGAGAGAGAGCCAGGGTTGCCCAGCAGAGGCCACAGTCATTTTAGAACTTTATGTTTAGAATATCATCCTATGTTTCTGCTGCATTCTATTAGAAGCAGACCAGTAAGTCCAGTCCACACTCAAGGGGTGGGGAATATACGATGGCATGAATACTAGGAATCAAAAGGTCATCTTAGAGGCTTCCTCCCATACTTTCCAATATACACTGCATTTATTTGATTTTCTTGACATTGAAATGACTAAGACTTCCAATACAATATTTAATAAACGTGGTGAAAGCAGATATCCTTGTTTTTGATCATGTCTTTAGAAGGAAAGCAGTGCTTCACCATAAAGCATAAAGTTAACTATAGATTTGTTGTAGAACCACTTCATCAGGGTGAGGAAGTTCACTTATATTCTTATTTTACTGAGGTTTCTTTTTACCGTGAATAGATGTTGAACGTTGTCAAATATTTATTCTTAAACTATTGAGATGATAATGTTGTTTATCTCTTTGAGTCTATTACTGAAATTATCTAGTCTATTTAGCAAACTATATTGTTTGATATTTCAGTGTTAAACCAGTGTTGCATTACTAGGATATCTATCTGTCTATCTATCCATCTATTGATGGTTAAAGTGAATTAATATGTGCACAAGATTTTTTCCTAAGTTTGGAGTGTTACACTTCTGTAAGAAGAGGATTTTGTGAAAGGAATAAGAATGGTGGTGTGATATGTAAGGAGCAATGGGGCTTATTCTTGTAACAGAGGAATGTGTTTGTGGAAGGCAGGGATCATTCTGATGTGAGAGAAACACTGAAAGAGAGAATACATTGTCCCCTGTGACTGAGAAGTCCAGGGGTGGATCCAGGTACTCAAACAAGATTAGCAGGATTCTGCATCTTCCTTTTTCTCATGGTTCTGGTTGTTTCTATGGCTTCTTTCTGCAGATGGACTTTCTCCATATAGATGGCAAGAAAGCACCTAGTAACACAGATCTCTCATCTTTTCAGGGGAAAGATAACATGTCTGCCCCCAAATTCCATACTGTAAATCTAGGCAAGACCCAGATATATCTATTTGAATAATTTCTCAACTCTGCATGTATCACTGTGGTATTTTTCTCGCCTTGTGCTTGGGACAGCACACAGTGATTGATAGCCCTGACCATTGGTCCACATGCACTTGGGAAAGTTTCCCTGACTAGATAAGAGAAAGTGGATGCAGTGGGAGAGCATATAGGCTGAGATAAGCATAACTCCTATTCGATGAAAAATCCATTCTTTGGTTTATCTTGTGGCGGTGTAATCTGTGGAGAAGCAAATTTCCACTGTGAGATACTTGAGCTTTCCCTGTAAATCCTAGAAGCAGGGAAAGTTAGGGACAACAACTGGTCCACTTTTCTAGTTCACTGGCTCCTCTTCTCACCCACACGTACTCCTCCAAATCCTCAATCTCAGACACATGGGGAGAGGGAGTCACAGAGAAGGCTTGGACCTCATTCATTTTTGACTCTTAACATTGAAGACTCTTAGGTAAGAGATGAAACTCCAAAGATATACATATTTTAACAGGCAGTGTGACTTTCTACCTGCATGATGGCTATTTATGCATCATTTCCCCAATCAAACTATAAACTTTTCAAGAAAAGGGTCATACGTGATGCAGTATGGTGTCTCCCACAAACGCAGCATAGAGGAGTAGCACATGAAAATTCTGGAATGAATCTTAGCACCTATACTAGTTTCCTAGGGCTGCCATAGCAAACTACAAAAAGGAGTGGCTTAAAACGATGGAATTTATTCTCTCAGAGTTCTGGGAGTTAGAAGTTCAAAATCAAGCTGTTAGCAAAGCAACAACTCTTTGAAGATTCTAGGGAGGATCTTTTCTTGTATCTTCCTAGCTTCTGCTGGTTGCTGGAAACCCTTGGGATTCTTTGCCTTTTAGGCTCATCACTGCGGTCTCTGTCTCTGTTGTCATGTGACGATATCCTCTGTGTGTCTGTGTCTTCACATGGCATTCTCCTCTCTGTACATGTCTGTGTCCAAATTTCCTTATCTTCGAAGGACTCCAGTCACTGGCTCAGGACCCACCTTAATCCAGTATCACCTCATCTTAACTTGATTACATCTGCAAAGACCCTATTGCCAAATAAGGCCACATTACAGGTACCAGGGGCTAAGATGTCAATATAGTTTTTTGGGGGTGCTGGGGGGGACACAATTCAACCCACAACAGTGCCTCATTCTCAAGCCGTTAGTACCAGAAAGGAAAATAAGCTCAGGTGTGATTTTTAAGATACCTGTATTTTCCTTAAATGTTTTTCTAAAGAGCTGATATCGTAATGAAAATATGACATCAAAACAAAAAAACAAAGAAACAAACAACAACAACAACAACAAAAGCATGACATCATTCCTCTCACCAATACTCCGAAAGGATGATTTTCCTGTTTCAGTGACTGACAATTGAAAGTGCCCATGTAAAGAGGCTTGTGTCTGATGAATGGGAACGAGGCCAACAACAGAATTACAGCCTCCTCCTGGTCTGCGATCCGCACCTTAGCAGGGCTCCCTGTGGCCCATGAGTGATTTGTGAGGCTGTGTTCCTGCTCACTTTGACATAAACCGTAATGAGCACAGACAGTTCCTAACGGTTCTGATTGCTTAAGGAGGCCCATATTGATTCTCAGTTGCACGTTCTGTTCAGAACCAGTTGTTGGCAGCTCTCCATCCATTAAAGCTGAGAAACCTTGAGCTCCCAATCCACGGTGCTGTACAGTCTGCATTTAGTCAGGATCTTAGAGCAACTGAAAGCGGTCAGCAGGTATGACGGGAATGCACTGGATTTTGGACTCTTAGCCCTAACGCTGTGACTTTAGTGCATTGAGAACACCTGTCTTTCCCAGAGGGTCAAAGACATTTTTGGTTTGGTGAGGTCTTTGAAACTACCTGAGCATGTATCTATTCTTTTTTTCTGTTGGACTAATCACAAATGCCAAGGAGCACATGTGATGAAAATGTTCTTGGAGCCTCAGGAAGTAGCCTTGCATTGTCCAGCCTAATTTCATGCCAGGGAAGCATGGGAATGAGCTGCCCTGTGCAAAAGTAAAAGCTCTATCTTGCTAATAACAATCCTTAGAGATGAATTAAGACTTTCATGCTCCAGGGATGATGTTACGGGTTGAATGGTGTTCCCACCAAAAAGATATATGTTGGAATCCTAACCCGCAGCACCTCAGAATGGGACCTTATTTGGATATGGGGGCTTTACAGAGGAAACCAAGTTGAAATGAGGTCATTCGTGTGGGCCCCAATCCAATATGACTGATGTTCTCATAAAAAGGGGAAGTTTGGGCACAGAGACAGAAAGGCACGGAGGGAAGGCTACGAGAAGAGACACAGGAAGAAGACAGTCTTTTATAAACTAAGGAGAGAGCCCTGGAACAGATCCTTTCTCACAGCCCTCAGAACGCACCAACTCTGGCGACACCTTGATCTCAGAATTCCAGCCTCCAGAGCTGTGAGACAGTAAATGTCTGTTGTTTAAGCCCCGGGTCTGGGGTACTTTGTTACAGCAGACCTAGGAGACTGATGCAGAAGAGGGACAATTTATCCACAACCTGGAGAACTCAGGCCTAAAAGAAACCAGCGCATCTCTAGCAGATGGGATTTTAGCATTAGTTTCCCAGATAATCTTTTTTCTTTTTTTTTTAGTATAGAAACTGTCCTTTCTTTGTTTTCCAAGGCTACATCTACTTTGCCTGTGGTTTTAACTTCTTAAAAAGTAGGCTAAGCTCTAGGATGTATAGATATCCCCAGACAGAAAGGTAGCTTGTCTGTATTCAGAAATATCTTTTATGAATTAACTTTTTGACACCAAAATATCTCAAATGATGAATGCCTAATGAAACTATCATTTGCAGAATCAAAGGACACTTGAGTTGTTTACAGCATTTATTTTTGTTAGCTTTCCTCTCTCCTCTTTCTCTCTCATGTTTACCCTTTAATTAGGCTTCCCTAGTGATGAGTGACTAATTGTTCAACAGAGTGTCCTGTGGAGAAGAGCATGGTGCTTATTCTGATGGAGTCCACAGATGTGGCACAAAATAATTGAACATTGTTAGTGGTTAATTATTAAAGAACATGCGTTTAATTTAAAGGTTTTTGATTACAACAGCTCACTTAGCACAGTGCCACAGAGCTTAAATTATTCACCTTATTTAGAAAGAAAATCCAAAATGTCTAAATATGGTGTCTTGATTTAAAAGTCTAGACAAAACCTCAGTAGGAGAAAACAAAGCACAAATCTGTCCAGTTAGTTTAATTTACAAAGGCTAATTTGGTCTTTACTCAACACCCAGAGTTTAAGGGAAATTACCAAAGGCAGCCAACGCATTATTAGGAAGCTCTAATTTTTATGTTGTTCTTTCTTATACTGAGAGAAAACTTGCCACCCTGACATTTCATGTAGCTGTTGTGTTTTGCACCTTGTCACTTCAAATATATAATAAACAGGGTCTCATTTTATGCCATAATTTGCCGGAACCTTGGATTCAGTGAAAGGTCTCCATGGGGTCTGCTCCTCTGGCTAAACATACTGACCCCCTTTGAACATTCGTCACGTGGCAATGCTCTCCATGGCCGCGCAGATCAGCCTGCTGTGGACACTGCCCAGGGCGGCCTTGTCCCTCTGCAGGGAGGGTCCAGGAACAGGATATGTGGCTCTGACCACATTCTCCGTGGCGCTAAGCAGAGTGGAAGGTGACTGTCACCCATCAGAGGTGGACCCTCAGCTGGCACTGAGGACACCTTCACATGGGGAGGTGGGTCCGTGTCCTCAGACAGCTGTAGGCTTTGGATTCTACTCATAGGTACACACAGTGTACTTTTATTTTTATTTTCTTATTGAAGTATAATTGATTTACAAAGTTGTGTTAATTTCTGCTGTAGAGCAAACTGATTCAGTTATACATGCATACATTTTTTGTATTCTTTTCTATTATGATTTATCATAGGATATGGAATATAGCTCTCTGTGCTACACATTCGGACCTTGTTGTTTATCCATCCTCTATATGATAGTTTGCATCTGCTAACCCCAAACTCCCACTCCATCCCTCCCCCAAATGCCATCCCCCCCCTTGGCAACCACCAGTATGTTCTCTATGTCCATGATTCTGTTTTTGTTTTGTAGACAGGTTCATTTGTGTCATATTTTAGATTCCACATATAAGTGATATCATATGGTATTTGTTTTGCTTTTTCTGACTTACTTCACTCAGTATGATCATCTCTAGGTCCACCCATGTTGCTGCAAAGGGCATTATTTCATCCTTTTTTTAATGGCTGAGTAGTATTCCATTGTATATATGAACCACATCTTCTATTTTTTAACATCTTTATTGGAGTATAATTGCTTCACAATACTGTGTTAGTTTCTGTTGTACAACAAAGTGAATCAGCCATATGCATAAGTATATCCCCATAGCCCCTCCCCCTTGAACATCTCTCCCACCCTCCCTATCCCACCCCTCTAGGTGGTCACAAACCACCGAGCTGATCTCCCTGTGCTATGCTGCTGCTTCCCACTAGCTATCTATTTTACATTTGGTAGTGTGTATATGTCCATGCTACTCTCTCACTTTGTCCCAGTTTACCCTTCCCCCTCCCCATGTCCTCAAGTCCATTCTCTACGTCTGCATCTTTGTTCCTGTCCTGCTCCTAAGTTCATCAGAACCTTTTTTTTTTTCAGATTCCATATATATGTGCTAGCATGCATTATTTGTTTTTCTCTTTCTGACTTACTTCACTCTGTATGACAGACTCTAGGTCCATCCACCTCACTACAAATAACTCATTTTGTTTCTTTTTATGGCTGAGTAATATTCCATTGTATATATGTGCCACATCTTCTTTATCCATTCATCTGTCATTGGACATTTAGGTTACTTCCATGTCCTGACTATTGTAAACAGAGCTGCAATGAACACTGTGATACATGCCTCTTGTTGAATTATAGTTTTCTCAGGGTATATGCCCAGTAGTGGGATTGCTGGGTCATATGGTAGTTCTAGTTTTAGTTTTTTAAGGAACCTCCATACTGTTCTGCATAGTGGCTGTATCAATTTACATTCCCACCAGCAGTGCAAGAGGGTTCCCTTTTCTCCACACCCTCTCCAGCATTTATTCTAGAGTTTTTGATGATAGCCACTCTGACTGGTGTCAGGTGATACCGCATTGTAGTTTTGATTTGCATTTCTCTAATGATTAGTGAGGTTGAGCATCCTTTCATGTGTTTGTTGGCAATCTGTATACCTTCTTTGGAGAAATGTCTATTTAGGTCTTCTGCCCATTTTTGGATTGGGTTGTTTGCTTTTTTGATATTGAGCTGCATGAGCTGCTTGTAAATTTTGGAGATTAATCCTTTGTCAGTAGCTTCATCTGCAAATATTTTCTCCCATTCTGAGGGTTGTCTTTTGGTCTTGTTTATGGTTTCCTTTGCTGCACAAAAGCTTTGAAGTTTCATTAGGTCCCATTTGTTTATTTTTGGTTTTATTTCCATTTCTCTAGGAGATAAACCACCTCTTCTTTATCCATTTATCTGTAGATGGACATTTAGGTTGTTTCCACATCCTGGCTATTGTGAATAGTGTTGGTATGAACATGGAGTTACATGTATCTTTTTGAGTTACAGTGTTGTCTGGATATATGCCCAGGAATGGGATTGATGGATCATATGGTAGCTCTAGTTTTAGTTTTCTGAGGAACTTCCATACTGTTTTTCACATCGGCTGCACCAACTTACATTCCCACCAACAGTGTAGGAGGGTTCACTTTTCTCCACACCCTCTCCAGCATTTGTTATTTGTAGACTTTTTAATGATAGCCATTTTGATGGGTGATACACACACGGTTTAGAACATAGTTTTATACTGTAAAACAGTATAGGCAAACTATAACCCAAAGGTGAAATCTGGCCCACCATCTGTTTTTGTAAATAAAGATATTTTGGAATTCACCCACATTTATTTATTTATGTATTGTCTATGGCTGCTTTCTTGCTACAACAATAGGGTTGAAAAGTTGCAACAGAGACTGTATGGACTGCAAATCCTAAACTATTTGCTAACTGGCCCTTTATTAAAAAGGTTTGCCAATCCCTTGTTATAGAATATCAGTTTCATATTCTTTTTTCCCCCCACATATCTGGTTGTTTTATTATCTCCCTCCGAAATGATAGTTATTCAAATCATAACATCTTAGAGACCTAGGGGACCTAGAAATAATATACCCTAATGCCCATGCAAACACATGACTTTGAAATATTTGCTAAAATGTGCGTTTATTTAAATTAATTCTGACTTTATCCAAGTGAGTTGTGTCTTGTAGTTTGGAGCAAGCCAAAATAAATCACCTTATCTTTCAGTGGAGCCTTTGACTCTGTGAAGTAGGGGAGGTGTGCTTCTAGTGTCTTCCATGGAGAACTGTGTCCAGTTGTAAAGTGATCTTCTGTGAGGGGTTCCAGTCCTGTCCTGGTCTTCCTGCTGCCCTCTCTCTCTTTGGTGTTATCCTCTCCTTGGCTTGCAGCTGTGCGGCAGAGCTGTTCTCTGGGCACTCTCTCATTTCTGTCTTTTAGTTTTTGTCTCACTGGCACAGACCCCAGCAGGGTTCTCATTGCATACTTCATTTAGAGCTCATTAGGAGCACGGAGTTGAATGTTAAGGTGCCTTGACAAGCAGTTTCACAAGCTCCCTAGGGAGCAGCTTATTGAAACTCTAATCATTAGTCTGGTTTTATAAATCTGAGTGTGTCTTCCTCCTCAATATTTTTATCCCTATAATTAAGTTGTGTCCTATGAATGCTTTATATAACAGATTACATGCATGTGAGAAGAGAAAGCAGAGAAATAAAAATTGATATTTAAAATGTATGTCTTGTGTTCTTTTTAAATTAATATTGGTTTCTATGTTCAGAGCTGCAGATGGAGATTATGAGGATTTGTCTGGCTTTCCACTGTCAGCCTAGATGCTGAGGTGATCTATACGACTTCACTTACAGTCTGTGGTTCTTTAAGGTTTGCCTTGTGCCATAGCATTTCATAAAAGATGTGCATTATGGCTTAAATTGCGGTCAAGTTTATGTTAAATGAAAGAGGGTGTTTTGGTGGTGTACAGATAATTCTAAGAAATATTGCATTAAAATTTATTTCTGCTCTGGGATATATTAAGTGAGCTGGGAAAAGCAAAAAGCATGGTGCAATGAATTTTAAAATAGGTCTTGCTATAGGGATATTCTGATACTTGTGGCACTGTACACATTTCTCTCCTGTATGATAATTGCAAACTAATATAAACACATGAATTCACAGTCCTTGACAGCTGTGGGAACGTGGGCCTTGGTGATTAGTTGCTTGATTATCAAACTGGTTTTGGAAAGCTAAACACAGAATGCATAAAAATGAATTGCAGTCAAAATACACACGGGAAGATAATAAATATTTTTTGAAGTCACTATGCCTTAGTGAAGGGAGTTTGTGAGGGTATTAAGCTGGTGTCACCAGCTGCCTGCCCCTCTCTGGCTGGCATTGCTCTGAAGTACGAAGGCTGCATAGGAGTTACAGCAATTATTTGTTTACCCTTTGGCTCTGCAATTGACTGTTTGCTTCTCAGAAGCATAAACCAGGTCATTTCAGTACTATGGTTTTTCCATCCACAATATCTCCTCAACCTTCCTCGGGAGAAACGAAGGACAGTTATTGACCAAGGGTAGGTTCTAATAAGTGATTGTTAAATGAGTGGGTGAGTGAATGAGTGAATAGGTGAATTGATGGTTTTATTAATGTTCTCATGAATACTTTTTACATTCCATGGCTTTTTCTATTCCTGCTATCTTTAGATTATTTTTTGTGTCTTGATCTTCAAATGTGTTTATTAATAACATTAAATTCTAGGAACGTTTTTGATTTAAATACAATGTCTGGGTAATATTCAGGGGAGAAGGAAAGAGAGAGAAGGAAGTATAAGAAGAAGGAGAAGGAAGAAGAGAGGGGGTGCGGGGGAAGGGGAAAGGAAAGGAGGAGGAGGAGGAGGAGAAGAAGATGACAGAGGAATATGGAAGATGAGAGAAGATGCTCACTGGGGCTTTGTTTAGAACCCAAAGGAAACAGAAACTCCTCTAAGAATTTCAAGCAAAGGAAATCGAATACAAGGAGATGTTTACAAAAATGTTGGAAAGTTGAGAATTTCAATATGAGTCCATAGAGATAAATCAGAGACGGGCCACAGCAGGTAGCTACTCCCCACCCAGGCTGGAGGGTCAAAGAAAGGAGGCACTGCCCAGCCCCCACTGTTGAGGGGAGCAAGAGTGGCAGGGCAAGCAGAGAATTCTTCCTGGATCTGCAGAGGAGACTCAGCCACTGCCAAAGACCCAACCAACGATAGAGGGAGGGAAGAAATGTCCTAGATTCTCCCTTCCCATCATCCTCGCATTTCCTGCTGGAGCCTCCCATTGGCCGGATCCCAGCAGAACAAAGCTGTTGTGGGAGAATGGGAGATGCAGCCTGCAGAGCTGGACTGGGTGCTAGAGAACAGGGAGGAGAAGGGTGAGAATGGGATAAAGGCCAGCAGCAGCCCAAGGTGAGGGGACAGGAGAAGGTAAGGGTGAGTATCTGTGACTCTAACTTGACTCAGGGAGTGGATTATGACAATGGTATCACCTGAGTGGGGAAACATTTGTTAGCAGAGATTTTCTTTTTTCTTTTTTTAGGTGGTTGCTTTTTTTGTTTTATTGAAAATAGGGCATAAACTTATGGACATTCTTCATTCATTGATCATGTGAAATGATCAACTCATCCCAGCTTCTGTTGCCAGACTCATCTCCAACCCCACCTTCACAAAGCAATGTGCTTATCAGATTAACAAAGACCTCTGTATTCCAGGACGCTTTCTGTAGAAAAGCTGACAACTAATTATTTAATCAACTATTATTTGTAATAGAAAGATTATAGTAGAAGGAAAGAAGGTTAAGGTCTCGATAATGAGATGAAGTTTTAGAATTTTTTCATTGAAATTTAAAAAGTTGACTTTCTTTTAGGGTATTCTGATAAAGCCGTTCTATACCAAAGCCTCAGGAAAGAGGTCATGTATTCAAAGGTAGTTTGATTATTGGTCATTGGTACTGGAAGACCTGAGAAGGAATAATTTTGCCTGGGAACTACATGGATGCTGGATCCATCAATAACTTCAACCTATGTAAGAGCACAGAAGAGAAAGGGTAAGTATAAGAGCCAGACTGGTGAAACAGGAGAAAGGTTACGTCAGCTGAATCAAAGATTTGGAAGAGGATCATAAGGGATCATTGTCAAATGCCAGAGAGGTCCTCAACCCCATCATTTATCTAATAACTAAATTAGTAAATGTGTCCTGGATGAAAACAAATCCAAAGGGGGTAGTAATTAGTAGGTCACTGATAACTTGAATCTGAAGATTTCAGGAGATATTCATTAAACGAAAAAGAGAGGGATGGGTATGATGTGAAGAAGAAAGAAATACAAAAACAGGATCTTAAAAAGAAGAAATTGGAGAGGAAGAAATTCTAGAAGAAAAGATTCTCAAAGGTACTCCCTAAGTGGACTCTACAAGTTTTAACTTCCTCTCCCGTTGCGGAGCACAGGCTCCGGACGCGCAGGCCCAGCGGCCATGGCTCACGGGCCCAGCCGCTCTGCGACACGTGGGGTCTTCCCGGACCGGGGCACGAACCCGCGTCCCCTGCATCGGCAGGCGGACTCTCAACCACTGCGCCACCAGGGAAGCCCAGCAAGTTTTAACCTTTACACTGAGAATCTTCTGACTGCACCATAATGTCACAATAGTGACCTTGACTTTGAGTCTTAACCTGGTTATTCCAGATAGAAAAGTGAGGGTGGCACTGATGACACCAGGGGTCATGGAGTGTAAAAGACTGACGGATAATCCGTGGGGTGAAAACGCAGTGATTGGGACAATAGGAATATTGAATGGGAGCAGAGGAGAGTCACTGGAGTGATGTCATATATTTCCATCTCATCCAACCATTCATTCATTCATTCATTCATTCATTACTGAGGGAGTTGGAGAAATGGTTATTTAACACGCAGTATGTGCCTTCTTGTGCCCAGCAGTGAGAACACTCATGAAATGATTTGCTCTGTGTTCTTGACAAGCATCAAATCTGGTCAAAGGGGCAGCTAATAGTTCAGTTATCCATAGTGTGAAATGTGAGATTATGGCTTGAATGTAAGTGCTTAGCCCAGGCTCAGGAGGTCAAGGAAAGCTTTCCTAAAAAGGTTATGTCTAATCTGTTATGAAGATACCAATGTAGGTGAAAAAGCTAGTAACGGTCTCCAGCACAGGAGAGGAGAACAAGTTATACATCAGAGAATGCTGAGGTCCAGGGAAGGATGCTCTTGAGAAACTGACCTATAGCCTGAAGACAAGGATGAGTTGAACCCAGCATTCTAGGAAATGACTGTCTGATGTAGGTGCTGAATGACGCAGAGTCTAGATCTGATCTTGAGACAAAGGAAGTCCTTGAATTGATCTACATTTTTAGAAGACTCTCTCTGGATTAGCTGAGGTAGAGGTTGATGGAAGCAGACCTGTGACCAGGAGGACATTTAGGAGGTGAGAGGTGTCTTCACCAAGGCTGTATCTGGGAAAGTGGAAGAAGGTAAACAAATTTGAGCCATCCTAAGAAGGCAGAATTGACAGAGGGACTTTCAGATCAGTCTGGCCATAAACTCGTTTCACTTGCACAATTTGATTGAAGATAAGTCATTATCCAGGATGTTTTGATTTCTATCAGCATAAGTACAGATGGACCCGCACTGTGGTGTAAGCAGCCTGTCAGATGTTAATGTATGAATAAATATCAAGAAAACCGTGCTTGACTGAATATAAATTTGGCTCAAAGTGACAATTTTTATATTAACTCACATTTATGAAGCATCTGCTAAATGTTTCATGTCGTTGATTTCCCATTCCTTAATCTGCATAATGAACTGTGTCTGCATTTACATATGAGGAAAGGAAACCTTATGAGAATCAGGAAGCTCACCCACCTTGGGTGGCTGGTAAGTCCTGGGTCCATTGTTAAGGTCAGGGGTGTCTCACCCCAAAGCCCATGTGTTGGGGGGCAAGTTCCAACCCTGATTCTTCCTCCCGGGAAGGGAGCTCCTTAGTGTGATTCCCGGCTTCTCCCGGCTCTCCCCGCTGCGCCCAGGGAAGAGCCGTGTCCAGCCGGGACCCTGCCCTTGGCCTGGGCGGAGGCAGGAGAGTGGCTGGTTCCTGGGTTCAAGGAGCATCCTTTCCTTGCAGGAGCCTGTGTCCTCCAAACAGCCTTTACCAGGTACCGGGGTGATGCTCCGATGAGGCATCTGCTCATTCACAATCTGACTGATGCAGAGGGCAGGGGGGGAAATGGGGCGGGGGGGTTGCGCCATACTCCTTGGTCTCCCCGTCACCGCCCGCCTGTCGCGGGGAGACTGAACTGTTTGTGCCGTGATCACATCCTTGTTCCTATGTTCTCATTCCTGTGAGTAAGGCTGGAGCGACAGACCTGCCCTCACCCTGCCTGGGGTGACGTCACTCATGGCTGCAACTCATTGACATCAAGCACTCGGGTGACGTCAGAGGAGGACTCACAGGCTGGCAGAGACTCGGGGGGTCCGAGGCCATGAGGCCAACTCTGGTGCCGAAGCCAGGCGCCCTAGCTTCCACTGGTGGACATTGTTCCTCAACTTTGCCTGAATCTATCGAATTCCTTTCAAAATAGTAAAGGCAATTTGTAGAACATTTTTACAAATGATGTTGGAAATGCTATGAAATCAAGACATCAATGTACAGTATTTGCTCAGGGAAGCTTCTCTCATATTTAATATTTCCTCTCTGTCATTTTATTTTCGGGGTTCCTTTCCATGTAAACTTAGTGCTGCAATTATCTTTTTGCAGAACTTTTTGCCTTCACTAAACAATCCGTTAGAAGCAATAGAATTCAATTTATTTTACTCTGAACTTATTTTACATTTGAAATTTTTTTGTAGCAAATAAGTACAAATTAGCATTTTATTCTGAACAAAAATTACAGTTGTGAAAAAATAATTTGCTAAGGAAAATAAAAGATGAACACAACACCACCAGTATTATAACCAGAGAATGTTGTGACCTGAATTTCACTGCTTTGTCTAGAAACTAGGAACATAAAGAGAGCTTTCTCCTCTCTGATGTTAGCTACAACAGATAATCTAACAAACTAAAATTGTTTAGGCTTTTAGGTGTTTTCATTTTTATATTTTATTTCTCTGTGGTCTGACATCTTCCTATGCAGGTGTTTTGGGTGTTTTCTCATTTTTTTCTCATTGACTTGGCATGAAGATTGCTGAAGCATCAAGGATTAGCACCTAACCCTGTTATTGAACTACTGGTCTTGTATGGGACCGTATCAGAATGTTTCCTAGAAATCAACCTGGTTTGCAAGAATGATCCATAGTGCGTGATAAATATTTGATTCTAGCCAAATATGAATACAAATGGTTTGTGTTCTTGGAAAATAAAGCCACTTGCTCTAAGGATACATAAAATGCAGATTATAATCCCTTCAGTTTTCCCTTATTAATTAAAATGGAGGTGGTGTCTGGAGATGAGAGACAAAGCACCCATTTTTTGTTTGTTTGTTTGCGGTACGCAGGCCTCTCCCTGTCGCGGCCTCTCGCGTTGCCGAGCACAGGCTCCAGACGCGCAGGCGCAGCAGCCATGCCTCCGGGGCCCACCCGCTCCGCGGCAGCAAAGCACCCATTTTTTAAAAGCCCTGGTAGAGTCCCTCATATTACAGGAGAGGGTGTGCAGGAGAGAACAACCACATCTATTTCATACATATTGAGCAGTTACATTTTTTTCCCCAATGAAAATGTCTAAAAGTTTTCCTAGTGACAAGATAATACCCGTTCATTGTACAAAGACATAAATATCTGAAATCAGAAGAAAGATGAAAGAAGCAAATCACCAGAAATTTCAATGTTCAATACACAGAAACGTTTAGTGGCCATCTTTGCAGACATTTACACATATGCACACATACACCACATGTACATATGCTATCTATAAATATATATAAAATGTTCATTTAATACTGCATATAAAAGTACACATACAAAAACATGCAGGGCTTCCCTGGTGGCGCAGTGGTTGAGAGTCCGCCTGCCGATGCAGGGGACGCGGGTTCGTGCCCCGGTCCGGGAAGATCCCACGTGCCGCGGAGCGGCTGGGCCCGTGAGCCGTGGCCGCTGCGCCTGCGCGTCCGGAGCCTGTGCTCCGCAACGGGAGAGGCCACGGCAGTGAGAGGCCCGCGTACCACAAAAAACAAAACAAAACAAAACAAAAACATGCATATACATGGGTTAAGGAACAGAGCAAATCTAAGTAAATGGATTCAAAATGGGACATGTATCCTGCCCAATGTATTTTTTTTTTAAATTCAGCATCCTCACTCCCAACAATCTAAACTCAAAGTTTGAATTTATTCCAAATTGGAAGACACTTTCACTGGGAAAAAAATGATTAAATCCTCTGTTATTTGAAATTACTAACTACAATTTGTTAAATATCTTTATTGGAGTATAATTGCTTTACAATGGTGTGTTAGTTTCTACTTTATAACAAAGTGAATCAGTGATACCTATACATATGTCCCCATATCCCCTCCCTCTTGTGTCTCCCTCCCACCCTCCCTATCCCACCCCTCTAGGTGGTCACAAAGCACGGAGCTGATCTCCCTGTGCTATGCGGCTGCTTCCCACTAGCTGTCTATTTTACATTTGGTAGTGTATATATGTCCATGCCACTCTCTCACTTTGTCCCAGCTTAACCTTCCCACTCCCCATGTCCTCAAGTCCATTCTCTACGTCTGTGTCTTTATTCCTGTCCTGCCCCTAGGTTCTTCATGACCATATTTTGTTTTTAGATTCCATATATACGTGTTAGCATATGAAATTTGTTTTTCTCTTTCTGGCTTACTTCACTCTGTATGACAGACTCTAGGTCCATCCACCTCACTACAAATAACTCAATTTTGTTTCTTTTTATGGCTGAGTAATATTCCATTGTATATATATGTGCCACATCTTCTTTATCCATTCGTCTGTCGATCGGCATTTGGGTTGCTTCCATGACCTGGCTATTGTAAACACAGCTGCAATGAACATTGTGGTACATGACTCTTTTTGAATTATGGTTTTCTCAGGGTATATGCCCAGTAGTGGGATTGCTGAGTCATATGGTAGTTCTAGTTTTAGTTTTTTAAGGACCCTCCATACTGTTCTCCATAGTGGCTGTATCAATTTACATTCCCACCAGCAGTGCAAGAGGGTTCCCTTTTATCCACACCCTCTCCAGCATTTATTGTTTGTACATTTTTTGATGATGGCCATTCTGACCGGTGTGAGGTGATACCTCATTGTAGTTTTGAGTTGCATTTCTCTAATGATTAGTGATGTTGAGCATTCTTTCATGTGTTTGTTGGCAATCTGTATATCTTCCTTGGAGAAATGTCTATTTAGGTCTTCTGCCCATTTTTGGATTGGGTTGTTTGCTTTTTTGATATTGAGCTACATGAGCTGCTTGTAAATTTTGGAGATTAATCCTTTGTCAGTTGCTTCATTTGCAAATACTTTCTCCCATTCTGAGGGTTGTCTTTTCCTCTTATTTATGGTTTCCTCTTCTGCACAAAAGTTTTGAAGTTTCATTAGGTCCCATTTGTTTATTTTTGTTTTTATTTCCATTTCTCTAGGAGGTGGGTCAAAAAGGATCTTGCTGTGATTTATGTCATAGAATGTTCTGCCTATTTTTTCCTCTAAGAGTTTGATAGTGTCTGGCCTTACATTTAGGTGTTTAATCCATTTTGAGTTTATTTTTGTGTACGGTGTTAGGGAGTGTTCTAATTTCATTCTTTTACCTGTAGCTGTTGGGTTTTCCCAGCACCACTTCTTGAAGGGGCTGTCTTTTCTCCATTGTATGTTCTTGCCTCCTGTATCAAAAATGTGACCATATGTGCGTGGGTTTATCTCTGGGCTTTCTATCCTGTTCCATTGTTATGTATTTCAGTTTTTGTGCCAATACCGTACTGTCTTGATTACCGTAGCTTTGTTAACTATAGTTATTCTATTCTATATTACTTCTAGACCAGTTGGAAGATCTATGTTATGAGATTCAGTTCACCTGCCACTAAGCAATCTAAACTTCTTGGCTAAAAACTGCAGCAGCAAGAAGGCATTTTTTTTTAGGAGTAGCAAATTTTCCTAAGGGTCAATGGCTTTTCTCAGTATAGGCAAGGATGGGAGGTCCTTCCACAAGGTTCAAAGGCTCCTTCTTGTTTCAGAATATAGAAAGCCAACATAATATGGAGGCAGTGAATATGAAAAGAAACTAAAATGGTTGTAGTACATTTAGAAATGCTTTTATTTGTATTTCTAGTTAAATAAATGCATTTGTGTTTAATGGAGTTCTAATTTGTTATTTACTGATGGGTAATCAGGTTGCTTGCTTTCCATCTTTATGTCTCCTTGCTGAATGTTCAAGTTGATATATCTGAATTTGATTTTTCTTTCTTTTCTTTTCTTTCCTTTGTAGTAAAAATCCTCATACATTCCGAAAACAAAATCTTTGTGATCTTGTCAAATGTTTCACTAAAAGCACTTCACTTCATCATATTCTGTGAGTCCAGAATGAACCATTTTGGTAGTTTCACTTATCTTTTTTCTTACAGATAGCATTTATTGATTGGTCTTAACTTTATTAAAGACCAACCTGGCTTGATTGGTCTTAACTTTATTAAAGACCAACCTGGCTTCTTTTCAATGAATAATGAATCAAAACCAGCTTAAGTTGAGACACTTATTCTCAGCTTTACTGAAGGAGATGTATTTCTCACTGGATACAAAGCATGGTAATCATAAAGCAATGTAGAAATTTGATCATCTGAACATACTTCAGCTAATAATTAAAAATACTCTAGTGCTCAATATGGAATCTCGGTTTTGTCTTCCTTCTTTTTTTCTCAATTCTTTGTAGCATATGCCAGACAGATGAGAACGTTAGTCTGCCTTCCTGAGGCTGGAGAAAAACCAGTACTTGTCCACAGGTGTTGGTATAGAAAGATTAAGATAGGCCTTGTACAGGTGACCCAGATAATTTTCCAGAATGTCATGAGTATGTGGAACTGCAGTCTCCCACCATATTCTTTAATCAAGGGGTTTCACAAATCTTTCTGAGTCTCTATTTTAAGTCAGTAATGAAAGCTCAGAGCATAGTTCCTGCCATAGGTGCTGTTCTTCTGGGAAATGAAAATATCTTGGCTTCTTAAAATGTTAGAAATTACAGTAATATGCCTTTCTCAGTAATACCAGGAATTTTCTCTTTGGCTCTGGGTTTAATCTTTAAACTGGAAGATCACAAAAATGAAAGTCCATAAAGAAACAAACCATGGGAAATATTTCAATGTGGTCAATCATTTTGATGTCTTATCCCATATATATCGGTACTGATAAGTGAAGGACAGGTATTATTTGTATTTGTCATAAGATAAAAAGCAGTTATTACCATGTAATAGAGTGAGGTCACAGTTCAAGATCCCATTACTTTGCTGACTGCCCCTTCTGCAAGGAGGTCATTTCCCAAAAGAAGAACACCAGTGGTCGCTGTATGGAGCTGCAGAATGGACAGAAGACAAAGGCCAGGGGCAAAGGATAAAAAGGACTCCATCCTTGTTTGCCTGGGGCAGTAAGTAGCTCAACATCATTGTTATAGGAACTCACCCATGTTGAGGTTCCACCACTGACAGCTTGTAGTTTAGGTCTGAAAAATCTATGGCAAACAAACTTTCTATTGTGAGCTTATACACTCAGTGTTCAGGGGTTAAGCCAAGTTTTCTCAAAAATTATTATAATAAATATTTTCATATGCAAATGTCAATATTCTAGAACTGTAACCGAACAAGTTGCATTTGCCCAACATGCAGCAAGCCAAAACGCTGAGATGCAGAAGTTTGCAACAAAGAGTTTAGTTACAACGCAGCCAAGCAAGGAGATGGGAGAAGAAGTCTCCGATCCACCTCTCCAAAGGTGAGGGGCTTGGGATTTTTATGGGTTAAAGAAGCAGGATGGTCTCAGGCGTGGGGAATGGTGATCGGAGGTCGGGAAACGGTGAGGCAGCTGGTGTTCTGTGCAGGTGTGTCTGAGTTACATGCTTCTTCATGGGATGCATGCTAAAAAATGGAGTTGTTTTGCATGATCTGACGGTGACATGTTTGGCCCTCTGATGTCAAAAGGCCATTCACTGGACACCCACAAAGGCCCAGTTTTAGGGTCTGTGGTCCCAAGCAGTCTTAGCTGACTTGAGCTCGAACAAGACACAGCTGACTCCAAGTTCCTGGAAAACAACTCAGGAAAATGTCTTATTGTTTAGGTTATATGAAGCTTGCAGGGTATGCAATTTGGAACAAAAGAATTAAAGCGAGCTTGCCCCGCGAAGGCACGCTATAAGCGGTGGGGTTTTTAGCAACTTGTAGTACAAGCTCAAGAATTTCCGTTACTCACCAGCTTCTGTTAACCCTATGGGGAGTGGTTCCAGAACTGGAATCACATGTCAAGACGCAAGCCTGAAGAGGAAACCCTGGGTCCTGACTCCTGGGCCGCAGGTTCTCACCCACGGGACGTTCCAAGAGTGTCTCCTTTCCTTGTTCCTGCATCTTTGCCTTCTCCCTAAGCGAATGCATCTTCTTCTTCTAGAGACGTCCTGGATTGAAAGAAGCTGTCTGGGGGGATGTGAGCTGACGACACTCATTTTCTCCGAGAGATTAGGCAAAAGAGGAGGCCGTGATGAGGGTTTTGCTTTGCTCCACGGCAGCCCTTCAACGCCCGCGAGAGAAAGACCTTCCCCAGCAGCGGAGGGGCTGTTCGGTCCACAAGGGAAGACAGTGCAGCCGCGCTCCCCGGTTAACACTTCCAAATGAGCTGCCGCTGCCCAATTACGGGGATTCCTTCCGGACTCTATGTCCCTTCTCACCACGTTTCCCCGATCCTACAGAACGCGCAAACCCACACCCCCTTTCACACACACGCTCTCCCACGTCACACACTCCTACTCGCTCACAGACGCACAACTACTCTCTCCCGCTCTCCTACACACTTACACCCGCCCGTGTAGGCACCACTACTATCTCGCATTTTCATGTACGGTTCACTCACGTCCACACAAACTCACAACGTGCTCACACTCACAGACACACTTGCACACTCTTATACGCGCCCACTCACACTCTCTTACACGCATCATCCACTCAGCAAACGCATTTTCAAAACTATGCTACAAACACACATACTCTCAGAAGCATTTCCCACACCACCTCTCTCTCCCCTCTCCGCTTCACACACACTCACACACACACACACGCACACGCACTCATGCACTTGTCCTGCTCTGCTGACTCACCGGCCCCGGGGCTCAGCCCCAGCCTCTGTGGGACCCGCCCCGTCAGAGGCTGTTGGACGTGGAGGAAAGCTGAGACTCCCCGGTTCGCTTCTCATCCCCGGAATGACTGCATTCAGCCTCCTGCAGCTCAGGAGAAGTAAGGGCTGCAGAGAACCTGCACCAGCTCCACCTGCAAGGCTCCCCCAACAAGCAGTGAGGTGCGCATCTGCCGGGAACAAGTGGCTTGTGAGGTTTAGTCTCACGTCAGTCTTCAGCTTTAGGCGTCAAGGATCCTGGCCTCGCAAGAAATACCCTTTCCCCAGGGGCCTCTGCAAAGCCCCATGGGCACCATTCTCGGATAAATATGGTCATTGTAACTGACAAAGGGAAAAGCCAGGCACAGGGTCCCAGGGAGGTCAAAGGGCTCTGGGCTGGGACTTAGGAGGCACGCCTGCAGGACCCAGCGCTGCCCACACACTCTGGGAGGTCGAGGGCCTGTCCCCAGCCTTTCCCACAGCCTTGCCTGTCCCCTCCCGCGCTAACGTGGGGGTGGGATGGTGACGGAGCCGAGCCCAGCCAACCCCCCGCTCCTCCCGGTTTACTGAAGTCTGTGGTCCTCGGCTCTGACCTTATAGGAGCACTTCTGATTGCCCTTGACGTTTGAGTCCTCTCCCTGATGATGGGCGAACGGCTTAGTGTCTCGCGCTTCTCCGCGCGGCGTGGTCTCTCTCGAGACCTTTGCCCATCGATGCCAATGACAGTCACCCGGAGCTCACTCTGTGCAGAGAGCTGATGCCTCACAGGGCAGGACTAGTGGAGAAGAAAACAAAAGCAAAAACAAAACAAGCGAAACCCAGCATAGAACCGCTTGGACTCTCGAGGTCAGCACGAGCAGCACGGGGCCAAAGGCGTGAGGATTGAGACGTGGCTGTAAGTGCTGAAGCGGCTGCCGTGGCGGAGCAGGCGGAAGGTCGCAGCGAGGAGCTGTCCTGTCGTGGCTGTGAGTGGGGTTTCCGGTAACACCCCCCGTGGCCGAGCCCCGTGTAAAAGCACGAACGGGACGAAGGCCAGATCGGGGCCGGCATCCTTTGTCTCAACAAACAGGACGGCATTGCCAACTGAAAGAAATGCACGGAGACCATTTACCGGCTGGGAAAACTGGGGAAGACTGAACTCCCAGAGCCTCGCTTGTCCTCATTTGCGCACCTCACACGATTCTGAGACAGTCAAATGCAATATCGCGCGTGACAGTGGCGGGGGGATGGCACGTGTCATGTAGAGCGTTTGTCGTGCTTTTACTGAAGTCTCACTTCGGGGGGTACCCTTTAGACGCCTTAATTTCCGAGTCGGATCCTAGAATTGTCCCAGGGTTTAGTGACCTGTCAGAAGTGTGACAGAGAAGGTAGTAGGACTTCACTCTGTCCTGCTCACCGGACGAGCTGTTATTTCATTACCCCCGACGAGGTGTATTCAGAGATGCCCGCTTACGCCCCTCCCGTCATCACAGGGGCTCTTTGACAGCCGGGGAATCAGCTGCTGTCAACTTGTGAAGAGTCAGGTCAGAGGTCATTCTTTTTTCTAGTAAACATTAAACTTTCATTACTTTTCGTATATCAGTGAACATAATCAAAGATATTGTGCCTCTGTTTCCTCATTATGGTGGTGGCTGCTTGAGAACCAGGGCTGCATTGTACCATCTCTGCTATCGCAACTTTCTGGCATATGTCAGGCTTTAAAGACGTGCACGGAATAAGTGAATGAAGTCAACACTATCCGCGTTATGCTTCTTGATCATCCATGGCTTCCTCTAAACGCCACAGAGGGTCAGAGACCTGCTGGTCCAAAGCCTGTGTTTTGGTTGAAGGAGGCTGAAATCCAAATGGATGGAGTTGACAAGCAGGGCTGTAAAGCCACAAAGTTCTAGAAACAAGTCCTAAGGCCCAGCGCAGGTTTCTGTGTCGACCCCCCGCCCCCCCCGCCACTGGGTTCTTCTGCTGATCCTGGGAATCTGGGGGGACTCAGCAGCGCGAGATGCGGAGAAATAAATCGAGCAAGAACGGCGCCGACTGTGTCCGCTCGTCGCCTCGCACAGCTGCTGGGGACAGTGCGTGTGCTGACAGAGCCGACTCAGAGCCCAACATACGTTCGCTTCCTGAGGTCAGGCTGGGCCTGACCGCGCCAGTTCCCTAACACGCTTGGTGGCCCCGGTTGAGGGGTGAGGGCGACCGGGCCCTGAAGGCGTCGGCACCCGAGCACATCCTTCCCCGGGAGGTGACACAAAGCCTCCCCTTCGCCCAACACAAAGAGCACTTCCGTGGGAGGAGAAGTGCGCCTGGTCGCCCGCCCGCCTTTGGCGGCCCTCCTGGTCCTCCCGGTGGAGGTGCGCTGCCTGCCTTGCATATCTATTCCGTTGGTTAACCGGCTCCGAGACAGAGTCAATTTAGAAACGGACTCGCTTCAGACTTCGAGAGCGAGCAAAAGAGCAAAAGAAGCTTAAACATGTGGCTCGTGCAAAATCGGATGACTTTCCTTTCACGTAGTTGCAAATCCACGTTGAGTCTCACCCCCTGAGAACACGTCCATAAACTAGTTCGTCCTCCGATGCTTTTCCCTTCTGCGTGTGCGCAGCGTCTTCGTGCTAATTGCTGCACCCTCCCGGGTCCTCGGTGGCCCAGCAGGCGGCAAAGGAGCTCCCGCCACGGCCCCAGAGCCCCACTGGCGGGGCGCGGGGGTGGGCGGGCTTCCCGCGGCTGAGGTCCCTCCTGAGCACCTCCGCCCAGCTCTCCCTGGGGCCTCGGGCCTCACCGGCTCTTCTCCAGAGTCTGGAATCGTGCCCGGTGCCCACGGAGACTCTCCTTCCCGGGATTCCAATCGCATGTGCATGTTTCTTTCCTGACTTAAATTCTCACGCCGAGTTGCCTTGTATCAGTCCTCGGCTTCCACGCTTCCTGGAAAGGCGGCTTCTGTCCTGCTGGAGACCAGCCGATTTGTCTGGCAGCCGAGTTAAACGAGGCGGTACTTTTAGAGCACTTTTCAAGAATTATTCTTTTTCCCTTGGCATTCACTTGTAATTGTGAGAATTCAGACACTTATGGGGTTTGACACAAGCCGTGGAACTTTTGAGGTTTCTGGAGTGATTCTTGTGTCCAATAACCACCAAAGGATGAGGAAAATGAGGAGAAAGAGATCTAATCATTGTGGGTAACTTGTACCATGCGGCACATTTTAGAACCTCTCAAGAGGACACCTTCCTGATTGGTGATAGAGGCAAATGACATTTCTGGTTTCCAGATAAATCAGCCGTTAGCTTCCTTGATTGCTGGGACTATTCAAGGGTCTCATTGACTCTGAGCACGGATCTGACCCATCATTTCCTGCTGATAACACAGCTGTCCCTGGTATTTCTATCTAGTATGAACTTCAGTACGCAGAGCCAGAGAAATATTTTGTCCTTTCCTGGAGAGGAATTTATAACGAATTTTTCCTTAAGAGAGATAGAAATGCTCCCTGCTGACCTTCCTCTCTTCTTTTCCGATCTAATATGAACAAACATTACAAAATAGACAAATTCCCTCTTTAAATTAAACTGGCTTCCTATGTGGCATCCACACAATTAGGGTCCGCCAGCTTATCTCGTCATGAATAACAAACATCCCTCCTTTTCAAAGGACCTCAGACCCCACACTTCTGTACAACATTAATTATGATGTCCTTTTTTGGGGGGCCCACCACCCTTTACAACATGAATACTAGCCTCCTCATGGCTACTCTCCCGGGTGGCCCCAATGAACCATGTTACCTGACAATCACGACCCGGGGTAGCCCCCTCCCACATTGAGGGGGGCTACTGGTGTAACCAGCAGAATGCACTGGAAGAGATGCAGCTCCTAGCGGAGCTGATGGAAACCTAGCTCCCATCCCAGTCCCGTGCCGGGCTCCTTGTGAACCCCAGGGGGTAAGTGCTGCCCTGGGGAGAAGGAGACCCCCAGAGAGAGTTTAAAGGGAACAGTCTTGTTGTATCTGGAGCTGACTGTATTAACTTTTCTGACATGAGGAGGGGGCTGGGACTGAGACAATTTGATTAAAGAAATGTAACGATGTACATTTTTATTTTTTCATGCCTGAGTTTGTGGCCACTACAAATAAACAAATACAATTTCTTATGTGCAATTGTAGATTTTTCAGCTTAAGTGGTCATCTTTGATTCTGCAGAAACCCACTCATATAATTAAAGCTTAATATCAGGTTTCCTACCTCAAAGTCAAACACATATTTTTCTTTCCTTTGTTAGTTTGTAGAAGCAACAACTCCCAACAGGCCTCGTGGGAGGGACTTATCTCTGTGCGCTCCCAAGCTATGTTTGGATAGCTTGCCTCTAGAATGCTAAGGAAGGCCTTGACATTTAGTGTTACATATTAGGCCATTATTTGTTTTGGACACTTTTTTACTAGTGGTAGTTGAGAAATCAGCACTCTGGTTTCTATTACGAACTCTTAAATTTTGGCATCTCCTTCGAACCGAAAGAAATAAATATTTGTGCTGTGTTTTACATTTCATTGGCTCTCATTCAAGGTAACCCAAGAAGATATAGTTCTTTCTGCTATGTGAGTCTGTGCCAGAAAAGACAGTCCTGGATGGAAACAGGATGTTGCAGGAGGCAAGCTGATACTGAACAGAGCAAAGGAAACCACCGACAAAATGAAAAGACAACCTACTGAATCGGAGAAAATATTTGCAAATGATATGATTGATAAGGGGTTAATATCCAAAATATGTAAACACCTCATACAACTCAATATATATATATATATATAAAAACCACCAACATCCCAATTAAAAATGGGCAAAAGATCTAAATAGACATTTTTCCAAAGAACATATAAGATGGCCGACAGGCACATTAAAAGATGCTCAACATCATTAACTATTAAAAAAATGCAAAACAACAATGAAATATCACTTCATACTGGCCTATCATTCAAACGACAACAAATAACAAGAGAATGTGGAGAAAAGAAAACCCTTGTGCACTGTTGGTGGGAATGTAAATTGGTGCAGCCACAATGGAAAACAGTATGGTGGTTCTGCAACAAACTAAAAATAGATCTACCATATGATCCTGAAATTCCACTCCTGGGTATATATCTGAATAAAATGAAAACACTCATTCTAAAAGATGCATGCAACCCAGTGTTCATGGAAGCATTGTTCACAATAGCCAAGATATGGAAGCAGCCCAAGTGTCTATCAGCAGATGAATGGATAAAGAAGATGTGGTGTATATATACAATGGAATCCTACTCAGCCATTAAATAGAATGAAATTCTGCCATTTGATGGACTCATAATTCTCTCTACTAAGAGAGCATTATGCTTAGTAAATTAAGTCAGACAGAGAAAAACAAATGCTCTTTGTTATCACTTATATATGGAATCTGAAAAATAAAACAAATGAATATATATAAGAAAACAGAAAATAGACTCACAGATATAGAGAACAAACTAGTGCTTCCCAGTGGGGAGAGAGAAGGAGGGAGGGGCAAGATAGGGGTATGGGATTAAGAAATACAAACTATTATGTATAAAATAGATAAGCAACAAGGATATATTGTACGGCACAGGGAAATATAGCCATTATCTTGTAATAACTTTAAATGTAGTGTAATCTATGAAGATATTGAATCACTATGTTGTACACCTGAAACTAATATAATATTGTAAACCACCTATACTTCAATTAAAAAATAAAATAAATCTTGGTAAAAAAAAATAGAAAATTTTAATGGACTAAAAATTTTAAGCCATATTTAGGGCTGTTTAATGTCAGTCAGATAAGTACCTGAGAAGACGTATAGTATATAATTTAGATTTTCTTCACTTCTTTGCCCTGAGCTTATAATGGTACACAGGATCTGATCCTATGAATCCATTTCAGTATGGATGAGGCTCTTCAGGGATGGTTCTTGGAGTACTGTATGAGAGTCAGTACCTTTTATCTACAGACCTGTAAGTTAACTGGAGAGTTACTTTCTCCCTTTCTCCCCTTACCACGCAACCAACATACAAAGGTAGAACAAGTATAGGATCGCTGCTTTAGACTCTCCCATTCAAAAAGAGGTAAAATGGGAGAATGCACAACTCGCTGGTCCACAGTAATTCTGAAATCTAAGAGGATCATTGCGGGACACAGCCAGAATTTCAATCTTGAGAACTAGTTCTAGAATCTGTGCTTTTAATTACTACCTAAGGCTGCCTCTTAAGACTTTAGATGGCTTTGTAAATTCTTCTGGCGACCTGAACCTTGAAAATCCTGTATCATTATTTGCCACTACTTTCCCACCTTCTTTCACTGCTACTGGAATATTTTATAAAAGCTTCATTTTCAGGGGCTGGCTTCAGAGTTACCTCCATTGCATTTTAATTGACTAAGAAGATTGTTTCAGACAATAGCCAGTAGAAGCCTGCAATGGACCAAGAGAATGACTATGAACTAACTCATTATGTATTTTGAGAACTTTAACGTGCCCTCCTGATCATCAACGGACAATGGCTATGGATCGAGAAGATGAGATGCTGAGTAAGAGAAACCATGCCTCCTCCCATGTGTCACGTTGCTCAAACTGCTTCTTTGTATGTGTTTCCTCTTCAGAATTCCTTATGCAACCTTAATGCAGAAAGGATCCAGAGCTGTTACCAAAGATGAGAAGGAAGAGGGGTTAGACTTATTCCGCATGACTGTATTAGATGGACATATTCACAATTGTCAGAAGTAAACATGATGGGCTTTATGCAATGATTTTACAAAGTCATTTTCTAAGGGTGGCACGGATTGTCTAAGGAGGTCGTGAGCATCTGTTCACAGAGGGATTAAGTATAAACTGGATGACAATGTGAAATGAATTAACTAACTAATTAAACAAGTACAGTATTTACTAAGTGCTTTCTGTGTGCCACACATTGTATTTGGCAACGGGGATTTAGCAGTAAAGAAAACAGACTAAAATCCATAGTGGAGACTAAATTCTAGTGGAGAAAGATTCTAGTTGGTAGTGCCTAATATATTTTTTTAAAGAATATTATATTTTATTAAATTTAATATTATACAGTATTAGTTATAGTGATATATAACATCACCAATATTAGTCTTAGTGATAAGTGTAAGGGACAGAAATGAATACTATAAGGGTGACAGGGAACAGGAAGAAAGCAGGACTATCTGACTATTTCCTGGTAGTGGACATAGAGGATGCAAAAGCCCTGGGTTTGGAGCATGCTTGTCAGGTTCAACAAGAGCAAGGAGCCCAGAGTGCACAGGGCAGGACCAACTTCGGAGAGGAGGACAGTAGATAAGATCAGGGAGGTCCCAGGGAGCCAGACTGTGCAGGACCATGAAAGCCATTCTGATGACTTTGGTTTTCACTTTGAGTGAGACGTGGAGCCTTAGGGGGCTTTAGGAAGAAGGCTGTCATGAGCCGATTTTCTCCTTAAGAGGATCGCTCCAGCTGCTGGCTGAGAATAGCCCCTAAGGGGCAAATGCAGTAGAAGACCAGTTTTGAGGCTACTGCCATGATCCAGAGGAGAGACGGTGGGGTCTTGGAGAAGGTGGAAGTGGTGGGCATCTTGGATGAATTCATAGTTTAAAGCCAGAGGGATCTGCTGATGGGTTGCACATGGGTGCAAAAGAGAAGAATCAAGAATTATTTTGATTTACACAACTGGGAGAATGGAGCTTTTACTGATATAGGGAAGAATTCTGGAGAAACTATTTTTTATGTGTGGGAAGTCGGGGGCTCTGTTTAGAACATGTCATGTTTGAGGTGCTCATCAGACCTCTAGGTGCAGATGCTCAGGAGACAGTGAGTGTTCCATGGAGAGATCCAGGCTTGATATAAACTTATTAGTTTACATTAGTGGATAAAACGCATGTGTGTGACTGAGATCCTCTAGTGAGACAGTGTAGACAGAAGAAAATACAAGTCTGGAGGACTGAGTCTTTGTGGATTCCAAGAGTTAAGAGGCTGAGATGAGAAGAAACCAGCCAAGAAGAGTTTTCCAATTAAGACACAACAGAAAGGATGCAGGTGAGTGAGTATTCTGGAAGACACACGAGGATGTGTTTTTGAGAAAGAAGGAGTCAAAAACTGGATCAAATATAATTAAAGAGAGGCTTGGTATTAGACTGCTGGGCTTAGCAGAAGGAAATTCACTGGAGACCTTGCAAAGAACATGTATGATGGAGCAAAAGTGGCATCAAAAACTTGACTTAAGGGAAAGAGGCTTTGGAGGCAGAGTAGAGAGCTTGGTTTGAGGCATGGAGGCATGATATAGTACCGGGAAAGGGATGTGGAGTGAAGAGAGAGTTACATATATTTAAAAGATGACCCAGTAGAGGAAAATTGGTGAAGTGGGAGAGAGGGGAAGAGTTGCTGCAGTAATGTCCTAGGTTAGGAAAGAGAAGATGGTTTCTAGCTCACATGTGGAAGGACCTGCTTTAGGACAATTCATCTGTGGTACCAGGAGGGGGTCAGAACATACAGGCAGAGTTGCATATGGTTTCTCAGTGAAACGGAACACAGTTCTTCAGCTGAGAGATAGGATGGGGAAGGAAGTCTGAGAAAGAGAGAAGAGAGTAAGTAAGTGAATGGAAGAAAAATTAGGACTGTAAGGCAGCATTACCAGCCATCTGATATTAGATGTCATGAATTTAAAGTGTTTTTCTCCAGCCACATTCAGCTATGCTGGTACAGAGTAGGATCAGGCAGGGACTTGTGCTTTTCACTTTGTGTTGTGATTGTTTTCTTTTTGAGGAAACAAGATTAGAGAAAGCTGGGCAGGGTATGCAGGCCACAGAATTCAGGATGAACAACGAAGGCTGTGGAAGCATAAGACTGCTGTCAGACAGTGGAAATACAGAGCAAATAAATTTTAGGTCCTGTTAAGTCAAAGGATTTTTAGAGTGAGGTTATAGAGACAGTGACCTAGAATCTAGGAGGGTGGTTGCTGGAGATCAGGATTCTTTGAATTGAGACTTTAAAGGTATTGCCATAGCTGGGAATAACAAGATCCAGGGTTTGACCATTCAAATGAAGCACTGAGCATGGAACAGAAATTATTGGAGGAGAAGAGATCAAGGAAGGAACTGAAAAACCAGTGTATGTGGAAAATCATCTTCATAGGTATTGAAGAGAGATGGCGGTGTTGTGAAGAGCAATGGTGGGTGGTGGTGAGCCAGGAGAGAAAATCTTCATGGAATTAGCGTTAGTCCAGGGGTTGGTAGAAGATAGTAACGGGGCGGGTCTCAGATAGTGTATTCTATATATAAGATTTAAAGCTGGGGGAGCTAGGAAGAGGGAGGAACATGGTCTGGAAGCAGTAATGAGCGGCAAAGAACAAGCAGTCCCTACCATCCAGGCCCAGGGTACAACGCTGTGACATAGGGGTGGGTAGGGAGAGCTTGTTTAGGGACTGTTTCTTCAAAGGAAATGGAGATGTTTGAGGGGAGGGTTTGAGCATCCACTGCAGCATCATTCATTAGAATATATAACCTAAAATATATAATGCTATTCATTCAAGTGTGTGTGTGTGTGTGTGTGTGTGTGTGTGTGTGTGTGTGTAAATATATAAAGGGAAAGAGACAAAGTCTAGATATACTAGGTAAGACAGAGACAGAGGTACTCCCACATATGAGATACAAAGAGAGAGAATAAACAGCATAAACTCATTTTTTTAGTAAGATATTTTCATCTGTACACAGAATTCCTATTTAATCACAGTGTATAGGCTCCTTTATATATTTACTCTGAAATCCCCACAGGTGAGGAATAAATACTTGCTGATTGGTTGATAGACAAAGAATCTAATATCAAGTGGATAATTTTTAATGCTGTACAGTATCGTGGAAAAAAGCATAGCTAAACATGATTTTGAGAAAATTATTGATTCATAGGGTAGGAAACAAAAGCAGCCAAGAATATCCAGTCAAATAAATAAATAAATAAAACACAGTGAACCTGGTTTATTCTGCTGATTTTTTTCTTCTCAGTTTAAAAAAAAAAATTTCTCCATTTGGATTCTTGAAGAAGGTCTCTGTAGAGTGAGGTCACAGTGTATCGGAAGCGTGTTGACTCAACACCCAGACATTACTGATTCCAGCCGGATCCTGCTATGAACTCACTTTGGGACTTTTGTCACAAAACATAGTGTTTCTCTCCTTGTTTTCTAGGATGTTGGTCTAGGTTAGTGTGGTCCCATAGAAATATAATGTGAGCCACACTTAAAATATTCTAGTTGCCACATTAAAGAAGTAAAAACAAACAGGTAAAATTAAGTTTAATAATATATTTTGTCCGGTTCAATATATCCAAGATGTGAGGACTTCCCTGGTGGTGCAGTGGTAAAGAACCTGCCTGCCAATGCAGGGGACATGGGTTCGAGCCCTGGTCCGGGAAGATCCCACATACCCGCAGAACAACTAAGCCCATGCACCACAACTACTGAGCCTGCGCTCTAGAGCCCACGTGTCACAACTACTGAGCCCACGTGCCACAATTACTGAAGCCTGCATGGCTAGAACCTGTGCTCCTCAACAAGAGAAGCCACCGCAGTGAGGAGCCCACGCACCGCAACAAAGAGTAGCCCCTGCTCGCTGCAACTAGAGAAAGCCCGTGCAGAGCAACAAAGACCCAACACAGCCAAAAATAAATAAATAAATTTATTAAAAAAATATATGTATATATCCAAGATGTTATCATTTTGCCATGTAATCAATATAAAGATAGCTATTAAATGGATATTTTCTGTGCTTTTGTTTGTACTGAGTCTTCAGAATCTGATGGTTATTTACACTTAGATTACATCTCAATCCAGACCAGCCACATTTCTAGTGCTCGGTGACCACACGTGGCTAGTGGCCACCATATTGGATAGTGTGGGGGTAGATCATGACCAGGATCCTTTCTGGTCTGACATTCTGAGTATCTAAGTCAATGCCTTTGGAGACACAGCTTTTGGTTTATTTTGTTAGTCCTTTTCAAATAAAGTACCAGGAGTTGTAATACCCGTGAAAGAAAACAATTACAACAGTTTACTACCCCTAACTTGATGCCAAGTATTGTCCTTAGCATTTAAATATATTAACTCATGTAATTCTCCTGGTTATATGAGAAGGTGGATAGTACTTATTATGCCCATCTTAGAGATGACAAAGCTGAGGCACGAGGAGGCTCAGTAATTGGCCCGAGGTCACACCCAGTGGTGACAAGCAGAGATTTCTTATACAGTGTCAGCTCCGGAGCCTGGGTAAGGACACTCCACAGTTCCAGCTTCTGCATTCTGTTCAGGAGAAGGGGACCATGGAGCAGAAAATGGATGGACATATCCCGGGGTAGCAATGTCATTAGTCATGTCACTTCTTTCTGGAGGCTTTGCTCTCAGCTAAACTGATGTGCTCTACACACGCCCCGGTCCCCGGGGGCCATGTGGATCACAGGATTTGAAGGCATGGGGAGAGTTTTCTTTGTCCATCTTCTAAGTCTTTCACGATGAGAGAACTTATGAGACTATAATTCCTTGAGTATCACCTTCTCCTTCTTATTTCAGTATTTTCCTCCCTGTTGAAATTGAAATCGGAGCTTCTGATGCCTCCCCTACTCAGTGTCTCTTTGCAAAAACTGAGCAGCTCTAGCCGGTGGAGAGGAGCAGTTTGTACATGTGAAACTTACAATTTGAGGGTTAGTAGTTGCAATCTTGATGGACCTGGATTCCCCTGGGAGGCTGGCTTTCGGTTAACAGCAAAGTCCCTTCATCAGGGCAGCCATCGTCCCTGAATGACCACGGGCCCTCAGCCAGTTTATTCTGTGTGTATTGGAAGTATTCTCTTTGGCTGCCTCTTCTTCTGGTTCCTATGTTCTACTCCTGGGTCATGAAGACCACACGGTGTTTCTGGACCATTTAAGGTTCAGAGCAAGATTAGACTGCAGGGCAAGGATGGGTTCAAAGTTTGGTTTCCACAGGGCATAGGTACCAGGTTAGGCCATCTCTTGGTGTGGACTCCCTGGAGGTCTGGGCTATGACCTAGCTCTCCATGGAAAATAAAGCCATACAGAAAGGAGCAATTTAATTTTTTAATAGATAGCTTTTCACAGATCATTTAAAGAACAACTTGATAGTGCCTGTCAGCTATTAAGGGCTCATGTC